>NW_028318001.1:5186713-5499785 GCF_062004578.1 Staurois parvus
ACTCCTAAACCTTGTGAACAGCCTTCCCAGAGGAGTTGAAGCTGTTATAGCTGCAAAGGTTGGGCCATCTTAATATTGAACGTCTGGACTAAGACTGGGATGCCATTAAATTTCATATGCATGTAACGGCAGATGTCCCAATACTTTTGGCAATATCGTGTATATTTGAAAATATTTGTTCCTGATGTACTGACAGCCTCATTTTTTGAGGCCTGAAAATGCCAGCTCTCTGTCAAGCTTCCTTCTTAGCTACAAGGAAATGGTCAGACAAAAAAAGTAAAAAAAAAAAAAAAACAACAACACACACACACACATATATATATATATATATATATATATATATATACTGTATATATATACAGTCAGGTCCATAAATATTGGGACATCCACACAATTCTAACATTTTTGGCTCTATAGACCACCACAATGGATTTGAAATGAAACAAACAAGATGTGCTTTAACTGCAGACTGTCAGCTTTAATTTGAGGGTATTTACATCCAAATCAGGTGAACGGTGTAGGAATTACAATAGTTTGCATATGTGCCTCCCACTTGTTAAGGGACCAAAAGTAATGGGACAGAATAATACTCATAAATCAAACTTTCACTTTTTAATACTTGGTTGCAAATCCTTTGCAGTCAATTACAGCCTGAAGTCTGGAACGCATAGACATCACCAGACGCTGGGTTTCATCCCTGGTGATGCTCTGCCAGGCCTCTACTGCAACTGTCTTCAGTTCCTGCTTGTTCTTGGGGCATTTTCCCTTCAGTTTTGTCTTCAGCAAGTGAAATGCATGCTCAATCGGATTCAGGTCAGGTGATTGACTTGGCCATTGCATAACATTCCACTTCTTTCCCTTAAAAAACTCTTTGGTTGCTTTTGCAGTATGCTTTGGGTCATTGTCCATCTGCATTGTGAAGCGGCGTCCAATGATTTGTGAAGCATTTGGCTGAATATGAGCAGATAATATTGCCCGAAACACTTCAGAATTCATCCTGCTGCTTTTGTCAGCAGTCACATCATCAATAAATACAAGAGAACCAGTTCCATTGGCAGCCATACATGCCCACGCCATGCCACTACCACCACCATGCTTCACTGATGAGGTGGTATGCTTAGGATCATGAGCAGTTCCTTTCCTTCTCCATACTCTTCTCTTCCCATCACTCTGGTACAAGTTGATCTTGGTCTCATCTGTCCATAGGATGTTGTTCCAGAACTGTGAAGGCTTTTTTAGATGTCGTTTGGCAAACTCTAATCTGGCCTTCCTGTTTTTGAGGCTCACCAATGGTTTACATCTTGTGGTGAACCCTCTGTATTCACTCTGGTGAAGTCTTCTCTTGATTGTTGACTTTGACACACATACACCTACCTCCTGGAGAGTGTTCTTGATCTGGCCAACTGTTGTGAAGGGTATTTTCTTCACCAGGGAAAGAATTCTTCGGCCATCCACCACAGTTGTTTTCCGTGGTCTTCCGGGTCTTTTGGTGTTGCTGAGCTCACCGGTGCGTTCCTTCTTTTTAAGAATGTTCCAAACAGTTGTTTTGGTCACGCCTAATGTTTTTGCTATCTCTCTGATGGGTTTGTTTTGTTTTTTCAGCCTAATGATGGCTTGCTTCACTGATAGTGACAGCTCTTTGGATCTCATCTTGAGAGTTGACAGCAACATATTCCAAATGCAAATAGCACCCTTGAAATGAACTCTGGACCTTTTATCTGCTCATTGTAATTGGGATAATGAGGGAATAACACACACCTGGCCATGGAACAGCTGAGAAGCCAATTGTCCCATTACCTTTGGTCCCTTAACAAGTGGGAGGCACATATGCAAACTGTTGTAATTCCTACACCGTTCACCTGATTTGGATGTAAATACTCTCAAATTAAAGCTGACAGTCTGCAGTTAAATCACATCTTGTTTGTTTCATTTCAAATCCATTGTGGTGGTGTATAGAGCCACAATTGTTAGAATTGTGTGGATGTCCCAATATTTATGGACCTGACTGTATATGTAGCGCCCCTCAAGGTTAGCTAGGGGGAGCTAGACCGATTTTTAGTCAGAGGCTGAATAGCAGCCTGGGCTTGGAGTCAGTCTGCGTGTGCGTCAGACAGGTCATCTTAGGTCAGGACTGAGGGCTCTGCAGATCAGTTCCCTGATAACCTCCCCCTGCTCTAGAGACTTGAGAAGTTTCTAGAAAGCAGTGGGTGGGGGTGAGGAGGGTCTGATCTGCTTAAGGGATCCTGACCAATCCCCAGGCAGGAGGCTTGGCATGGGGTCAGGAAAGCCCTTACGTATGATTGAGCCTGCTCGGCAGTTATAGAGTCTGGTGGAAGATGGAGTGAGAGGCTGGGATGCAGGAACCTAGGAGGGGGCCCAATGGGAAAGGGTCTACCTCCAGGCATATGTTGAAAGGAGAATTTCCCAACCTCAGCAGTCCCCTGAGAGAGGACCACCTGTGCAGCAGGGAAGGAGCCAGCCCATCAAAAGGCCTGAATGCAGCCACCAACCCATTAAGCTCGCAGGAGAGGTAGAGTGAGTAGTCCTACACCCCCTGGGCCTGATAAGGGGAAAGGGCATTTGGGTGGAAAACCTGACTAGCCACCATTTGGGACTGTTTGATTTAAAGGAGACAAATTCCGGGTCCCCTTGCCCAGGGATTCACCCAATAAAGCTGAATGAGGAGAGGATTAATCTGGGGGCTGGGGTGGTATGCTTGGAGAGGCTAGAGTGCTCTCCAAGAAGATCATTTTCTGTCTTTGGACTTGTGCGTTGTCCTCAGTTTACTGTTCCTTGCGCATCCCATACACCCCTCAACCTCATCTAAGTTTAATACCCCTAATAAAACAAAAAATAACAAACTCAAGGACTGTTTACTGTCTTCTGTGTGCAAGAAAATGCATGTTGCCTGGCTGTGCAGGACTATAGGGGGAACCCAAAACTTCAGCGAATCCTAAGAAGATAGTGCTACATAGCTGTATATAAAAAGAAAAAATGGGGTAGACTCAAAGGACCACTTTTTCTGCCATCACTCTCTAGGTTTTTTTCACTGAACTATTCTTGGCTGAGTCACTTGGCTTGGACTCCAGGATTCCCTCCTTGTTCCATATTCTTATATTTCATAAATATAAAATGCTACAAAAAAGATAAATATGTTTTCCTTGTACAGATCATCATTCTCCTTAAAAATGTGTAGCATATTATGTAAACATATGAGTTCATATATAAAAACATATGTTTAATCAGAAAATAATAAAGAGGTCATTGGTAAAATACACACGCTGGGAATAATAATCACCTTGTTCAACATTTGGTTATTGACCCAAAGGATGAGCTCCAAGAAGGCAATCGCTTCAGATAAGCTGTTTATAGTGGAAACCAAAAGGTATGTTTATAGGAGTAAAAGCAAAAAAAAACCTGTTACCCAGGTTTCCATATTTTGCTGCAGCAGTTGTTAAAAAATAACTGATGTGAAAAGCTACGCAAGACAGACAAAAGCAGTGTTGAAGAGAAATGTATAAAAAGGGTTGAAAAGTTGACATTTTTCCAATACAACATGTTTAACCACAAGCCTACAGGGCACTTATACCCCCTTCCTGCCCAGTCCAATTTCCAGCTTTCAGCGCTGTTGCACTTTGAATGACAATTGCGCGGTCATGCAACACTACCCATATAAAATTTTTATAATTTGTTTGTGACAGAGCTTTATTTTGGTGGTATTTAATCAACTCTGGGTTTTTTATTTTTTCTTAAACAAACCAAAAACCACTGAAAATTTTGAAAAAAAAATTTTTTTCTTAGTTTTTGTTATAAAATTTTGTAAATAAGTGATTTTTCTCCTTCACTGATGTGCGCTAATGAGGCTGCAGTGATGGGCACTGATAGGCGGGACTGACTGGCACTGATAGGCGGGACTGCCTGGCACTGTTGGGTGGCACTGCCTGGCACTGTTAGGCGACAATGACTGGCACTGATGCGCACTAATAGGTGGCACTGATGCGCACTGATAGGCGGTACTGATGGGTGCCACTGAAAGGCAGCTCAGATGGGCACTGATATGTGGCATTGATGTGCACTGATATGTGGCATTGATGTGGCACTGATGGGCACTGGCACGTGGCACTGATGAGCACTGACAGCTGGCACTGATGGACACTGACAGGTGGCACTGTAAATGATGGAGGTTTATGAGTAGCTCACAGGGTGTTACTATTATGCTTTTTTGTTGTACATAGCGCTGCAAGGTCGATTTTTTTAATTTAATCTATACATTCGGTATAGCCCTGATATGCCTGTTTTTCATAAATATACAATAATGCATACTTTCACATTTAATGTAAATTCAAACAGAGCTCAGTGGATTTCTTTAAATTCAGGACTAACATTGACTGTAGACCTTAACTTAGCTTTTCAATACTTGCATGTCTGCCCTTTATAAAATACATATTCTGCCACTTTAACCCATAGTACTGAAACAGGCTTCAGTTTACTGAAATCACATCAGTTAAGCAATGTTTGGGATAGATTGCTGTTCTTTGCACATCACAACTGCATGCTGTACCGCCTTACTAAATAAGCCCGTATATGATTAATCCATTTGTTCGCCTCTAATATGTGAACAATTTCTTGACCTACTGATGAAACACTGACAATTATCCAGGTCTCTCATCACTAAATGTAGGACATGCCTCACGAGTGCATGATTGAGGATTCCATTCCACCGGTGTATTATCTGCAATCATTTCCAGGTGTGGCAAAGATTTTGATCTGATGTGCAGTTGTAATGTCTCTTGCTTTCTGAAAAAAGACATACCACCCGAGACCCATGCTGTATAGACAGTATGGCAACTTGATATGATCCCCAGGGAATGTCAACTCACCAAGAAGACTTACACCCCGGTCACATCAAGCTCGACTTTGAAATTGTGCAACTTCACAATTTCAAAGTGGGGTGACATGCCGATTTCAGGTGCGATTTGCAAGACATCTGACACAGATGTCTATGCAAATTGCATGAAAAGTAGTGCATGTACTACTTTAGAAATTGGTGCACTCTGACCAAGTCAGAACAACACCAATTTGACCGCTGTAATTGCGGACAATAGGGTGCGACTTGGCATACGATTTGCAACTCACATGACATGCAAAGTGCATGCCAAGTAGCACACAGTGCGACCAGGATGTTAGAGAAAAATTCAATGTTTTTCCAGGTTTTACTCAGTAGTGAAATGTTACCACTTCATCCCTTTAAAACCAAACACATATCAATTACACAGATTCTGGGGCTATTTAAGGTGGTATCTAAACTCAATTAATGCCTTATCTGCATTAAATTAGCCTCAGAACCTGTGTAATTAATACATGTTCGGTTTTAGGCTTCATGTACACAAGCAGCTCCTAAACTTGAATTTAGGAGCTTTTGGCATTTTTTTGCCAATGCTACTAAAGTCAAATCCATAAAAGCCTGTGTGTCCATGTACACATGGGCTTTTAGCAGAATTTAGGTGCTGCTGCATCTAGTTGAGGTTAAACCTCCCTCTCCTGAACGCAAAAGAATCGCGTTCAGAATAGGAATGTTTTGACCGTGGGAAAATGCAAAACGTAGTACCGTGTTACTGAGTTTTTGCCGTGATTTGCATTTTCCCATGGTTGGTGGTCAGGGTAGGCTCATGGGATGAGGTGGCAATCCTAGTGAAAAGGCTTTCAAGAACCAAAAGCCTCCTGGTTCTGTAAAAGTCCCATAGGGGGTGAAAGTGAAAGAGCATTCCAAAACAAAAAGACATCAATGATTTACTGTAGAATAGGCTGCTGTAATAGTAAGCCATTGCTCTGTTCAGCTGTCTGGGACTTGGACTTTGTTTCTTTGGGGTTTATTTACTAAAGCTGGAGAGTCCAAAATCAGACTCCCTTCTGCATAGAAACCAATCAGCTTCCAAGTTTCATTGCCAAAGCTTCATTGAACAAGCTGAGGTTAGAAGCTGATTGGTTTCTATGCAGAAGTGAGTCTGATTTTGGACTCTCCAGCTTTAGTAAATAAACCCCTTTGTGTCTGATCTGCTTGTCAGTATGCTGACTTTACCACTGTCTGCTGTTTGCACTGATCACCAGTCTGAGCACTTCTACCTCCCTAGCTTATGTTTTGTTATTCATATGTCATCCCTGGTGTTACAGTGCTTCCTCTGAACTCCATGACACATTGGTCAAGGGACAATTTTGAGGGGCTAGTCCCCCAGTCAAGGGTTACCCAGGTAGTAAGGCTATTGATGCATAGCTATACTCTGAACTGTCCAGTAAGGGTTCATGTACACTGCAGCTGCTAAACTGACATTCAGGAGCTGTTCAGCGTTTTTTTCAGCAGCCCCTGAACTCTCCCTAATGTTTTCCTATGTGTCCATGTACACATAGTCGTTTACAGTCATTTACAGGAAGTTGAGATTACAGTA
This sequence comes from Staurois parvus, assembly GCF_062004578.1. Classification (NCBI taxonomy): domain Eukaryota; kingdom Metazoa; phylum Chordata; class Amphibia; order Anura; family Ranidae; genus Staurois; species Staurois parvus. Next base: position 5,193,157 of record NW_028318001.1, read on the forward strand.
GTTTTTTTGAACGCACCAAACTTGCGTTCAGGAGTAGATTTTACCTGCGTTTCAAACGCCAAATGCTTGGAAATGTGTGTAAACGCTTGTAAACACAGTTAACCATGTTTAGAAGCTTTTTTTTTTTTTTTAACTGTTCCATGTCCAGATACTGTCCAGAGCCTTTTTTCATCATCAGAAATGCATACAAAGTGTTTTCCATGTATTCAAATGGACCCGATACACCAGTGCAGTCAGTTCCAAGATTTGCGTCAAGGTAAAAATGGTAGAACACACTGCATTATGCTCATGATGGGATCCATAGCAGGGGTGGACTGACAACTCATGGGGCCCCCAGGCAATAGATGATCATGGGGCCCCTGTGTCCTTGCCCATACCCAAAAAAGCCTATGAAAAAGCCAAGGAAAGGAACGACGGGCATCTCATGGGGCCCCCTACTGACCCCGGGCCCTCGGGCAGTGCCTGAGTGCTCGAATGGTCAGTCCACCCCTGATCCATAGTGAATACAACCAGTAAAGACAGGTAATCTCAACACATACTGCTCTCTCTGCTTCTGCTCTCTCCATTTCTCTCAAAATGTCTGAAATATTTACTTTTTTACTATTTTTCAGTGGGTCTCCTGAGGTTATCTTTTAAAAACGCTTCTAAAAGTAAACGCACATAAACGCGGTATACAAATGTGTCTAAACTGACATTTTTTAACTTACGTTTTTCAGCAGTCAGTTTCCATCATTTAGAAGAGTTTTCCAAACGCCCCATGTACATGAGCCCTAAAAAACCAGAACCTGTTTATAGCATTGTTTCATGAATGAAGTCTTCCCTTGCTTAAATTCCACTTTTTATTGTGCGCAGTGTAGCAGTGTGGTTACTATATTCAGTAAAAAAACTAATTGTGCATACAACAACACTTCGCACACATGCTAATGTTTCTGCGTCTAGTTTTCTACATCGTATGTCACATCTGATATCTTTTTTTGCTAGGATCTTTGTCTCTTTCCTTGCTTTAAAGATAAATGTTTTTTGTTTTTTTTCCTGGCAAACTGTTAATGATTTCGTCTCACCGTGGCTACCCAGGCTGAAAATCCACTGGAAAATTAATTTAATTAAATATTTGTCATATCCCTATTCAAAGAACTTTCCACGTGCTTACAGTTAAGGTTAATGAAAAGCACATGCCTGCGTGCCAAAGCTTTTAATGCTGACTAGTGCATGGACCTCCCACACTTTTCAGTGGTCATTTTGTATGCTGCATTATGCTGTATACCAGATGTGTGACGTGCCACAAACACTCTATTTAGAGAAGGTTATTTGTTTCCTATGGTGTCTTATTAGATTAATTACAAGATATTGGTATATATTACACATACTTGGGTTTTGGTATTTTTCCAAGATTTTCTCTTCCTTAAGTGATAATAGCTTTCAATCCATTATCTAAATTTCTTAGCACATCCAAGCATTATTGAAGCGTTCCGGACAAACTTTATTGGACCCAGCAAAAAAGTTTCAACCAGGGCCCCATCTTTTCTTGAATAATACCACTTATCACACCCACAAATACCTTTTACAATGTAGTAAACATGTGAACTAATACATAAAACATGATTTTGCTTAAATGGATGCAGTTATTCTTGTAGTCATAGCCAGTCTCCCAGGGTCATGGGTCTTGAGGTGATAACCAACTTAGCCTTTGTTGCTATGCCACATCTTCCATCAATGTAGGAATTTTAGGACCTGTTGGTTGACATGCACATGTAGTGCTACCCTTGTGAGGGAAACTTGTATGTTGCCCTCGTTTCCCCTTGCTTCACCCCGCAGCAAGGCGCACACACACACTTTGGCTCATTGTCTTCAATGACCAATCTAGGGGATGTTTTGTTTTTGGGGTTTTATTGTAGAACTGGGGATAGGGATGGGAAATTGTAGTAGGATAATCTAAAATTAGAACTGTTCACACTGAGGACGTTTGAACATATCTCTTAGTTGAGCAGTATTAAATTCCTGACTGACAGCAGATAACAGACTTCTCTATAAAATGTAGCAGTAGGTAGTTTAGGAGTGAGCAAAGTCCCTTTTTGCAGTAGTAGTAGTTACAGGGCTGAGCTCCTCAGGTACAGGCCCGTTACAGAAGACTACAACAGTCTAGCAGTAATAGCAATTGAGCAAAGTTGGACAAGCTCTTCAGAACACTAGCCAGTGTTCCCTTTCTCCAGATTACAAAGTATGAGCTTTGTAACCTGTTTTCGTTTCTGTGCAGTTGCTGCCTTTTTTCTTCCTGTAGCTCCATACTCTGCACATCATCGTCTCTGAGGTCCTTCTTTGCTAGTGACACTAGATTCACGACAGATCAACTCTAACAAGTAGCTATATCACTGTATCTAAATCGATCACATAATGACATCAGTCAGTGGTCATAACCTTGCAACATATTACCAACCATCACTGCTACTAAAGCCACAAAATCTGTCACCAAACAGCAGAAATATTCATCTTTGGACATAGGAGATCAGGCTCTAGTTATAGACACCTCTACGAGTTCTGTATGCTCTTATAAGTTTTACACCAAAGTGGTTCACCAAAAAATATTAAAAGAATAAAAAGGCACCAAATTTGACTTCTTTTCTATTAATTTATAGTTCTTTTATACTTTTCATGAAGTGCAAAGGAAACTCCAAACTGTCTGAGGCCTACATTGGGTGCATTTTTGGTAATCTCCTTATTTGTGACATTCCATGACACATCTCAGATATTTACTGCCCCCTGTGACCTCATCTGTCCACTTTTTTCCATAACACACACACACACACATATATATATATATATATATATATATATATGCACACACAGTTTACATACTGTGTGTATGTAAATATATTGCAGCTTACCAATCACAAGATGACGGGCCTGCATTAGCTTTCTTTTTTTTTTAAGGCTTTTTCCCCTCTGTTTTAAAATGTTTAGAGTGCCTACACTCTAGCTGAAGGAGCAACAAAGACACATTTCAACAGCAGCATTTTCAGTATGGGGGAAGAGGAGTGTTAGATGCACTAACCAATTGAAGCCAAACTCCAGCGAATACTTTTTAAGTAATTGCATCAATAGTTTTGTTTCTTTTGAAATAAAAGTTTTACATAGATGAATTAAAGCTGTCCATTGTAAGTGGCAAATAGTTTATCTCAACCCTCTAACTACTACATCTGCAGGACAGCTTGTTTTGTTGAAAAACAACAGACTAAAGCAAACCATTGATTATATAATTTTCTTTCCTTCCACCATGAGTGCAAGGAAAGAAAATTGCTTGATTACCCCATCAACACAGTCAGTGTTACCTCTCTCTGCTGCCTCATTCTTCTGTTATTTGCATGAATCACTTCTGGCAGCTTTTCCGACTCCAATAGATAATTGGTAATGGGGAGAAGAGTTTCCACACACTGCCTGTGATTGACAGTCACAGCTGTGCATGTTCCTGTATACTGTGAGGAGGGGGTGTGTCCTTCCCTCCAATCACAGCTCATATCTGCTGAGCTCTGGAGTATGAGATGTCACAATTCCCGCCCACTACTTTTCAGAGCTGAGAGCTGCTGAGTAAAATTTGTTTTTTGGAAGACTGTAAAGAAGAAAGGGCTGCAGATAAACAGGCGCACCTTATGTAAGAGGATTTGTTTCATCTCTGTGTATCATCGGAGGGTGGCCCTTCATTGGGTATATAAAGGGTTTACAACCACTTTAAGGCGAACCCCACATTGATTTCCGCTGGTAGGCACCAGGCATCCAACACTGTATATTAACCACTTCCAACCCGCCCTCCTGATTGTGCACTGTAGTCTGTCAGCTATCTGTGAGGTTTATTTACTAAAGCTGGAGAGTGTAACAATAGGTGCACTTCTACATAAAAAACAATCAACTTCCAGGTTTTATTGCCAAAGTTAATTGAACAAGCTGAGGGTAGAAGCTGATTGACTACCATGCACAGTCAATCAGCTTCAGTAAATCAGTGCAGCCATCCCACACCAGTGCACCATCTGTCCCTTTTCCAGGTCATCTGACATGAACATCTGTACCAGTGTCCCGTCAACATCTGTCACAGTGTACCACTGCACAAAAACATCTGTCACAGTGTACCAGTGCCCCATCAACATTGGTCACAGTGTACCAGTGCATGAAAACATCTGTCACAGTGTACCAGTGTCCTATCAACATCTGCAACATCTGTCCCCAGTGGACTGTCAACATCTGTTGGTGGATGATCAAGTGCACAAAAACATCTGTCAATGTACTAGTGTCCAATCATCATCTGTCACAGTGTACCAGTGTCCCATCAACATCAGTCAGTGTACCAGTGTCCCATCAACATCTATCACAGTGTACCAGTGTCTCATCAACATCTGTCACAATGTACCCCTGTCCCATCAACATCTGCAATAGTGTTTCATTGCAACATCGGCATCTGGCAGTGCCCGCCAATAGATGATCAACATCTGTCACAGTGTACAAGTGCTCAAAAACATCTGTCAGTGTACCAGTGTCCCATCAACATCTGTCAGTGTAGCAGTGTCCTATCAACATCACCGATTTTAATAAATGTAGTAACTAGAGATGAGCGAATCGAAGTATCCGAAGTGGAATTCGAGTCGAATATCGGAAAAATTTCGATTCGTGCCGAATCCGAAAAATAGCCTAATTCGGACGCGCGAATCGAAATTTTTCAGAAAATGGCGGCTGACATGTGCGGCGACGGAGCGGGGATGTCTGGGAAGGCGCGCAGACAAGGCGCGCTGACCCATAATGCATTCCTCAACTACATGTGATCGCATCAGCCAATCAGCAGCCAGCCAGCCAGCACTGTGTAATGGTCGAGCTATAAATAGCGGCCATTTTGGAATTCTTCATTTGCCTGCAGTTATTGAACAGAGGCAGACCGCTCTGTACTAGGGACAGGGACAGAGTTAGGGCCACAGAAACGATAATTGGGGACAGAGAAAAGTTACTTAGGGACAGAGAACCATTACTCAGGGACACAGACTTGTTAATGAGGGCCACAGAATCGTTATTTAGGGACAAAGAAACGCTAGTTAGGGCCACAGAATTCATACTCAGGGACAGACAGAATTGTTACTCAGTGCCAGAGAATTGTTACTTAGGGCCACAGAAACGTTATTAGGGCCACAGAATTTTTACTCAGGGACAGACAGAATTGTTACTGAGTGCCAGAGAATTGTTACTCAGGGACAGACAGAATTGTTACTGAGTGCCAGAGAATTGTTACTTAGGGCCACAGAAACTTTAATTAGGGCCACAGAATTTTTACTCAGGGACAGACAGAATTGTTACTGAGTGCCAGAGAATTGTTACTCAGGGACAGACAGAATTGTTACTGAGTGCCAGAGAATTGTTACTTAGGGCCACAGAAACTTTACTTAGGGCCACAGAATTTTTACTCAGGGACAGACAGAATTGTTACTGAGTGCCAGAGAATTGTTACTCAGGGACAGACAGAATTGTTACTGAGTGCCAGAGAATTGTTACTCAGGGCCCCAGAAACTTTACTTAGGGCCACAGAATTTTTACTCAGGGACAGACAGAATTGTTACTGAGTGCCAGAGAATTGTTACTCAGGGACAGACAGAATTGTTACTGAGTGCCAGAGAATTGTTACTTAGGGCCACAGAAACATTACTTAGGGCCACAGAATTGTTACTCGCACAGACACAGAATTGTTACTCGCACAGACACAGAATTGTTACTGAAGGCCACAGAACTGTTACTTAGGGCCACAGAATTGTTACTCGCACAGACACAGAATTGTTACTCGCACAGACACAGAACTGTTACTGAGGGCCACAGAACTGTTACTTAGGGCCACAGAATTGTTACTCGCACAGACACAGAATTGTTACTCAGGGCCACAGAACTGTTACTTAGGGACAAAGAAACGCTAGTTAGGGCCACAGAATTCATACTCAGGGACAGACAGAATTGTTACGGAGTGCCAGAGAATTGTTACTCAGGGCCACAGAAACTTTACTTAAGGCCACAGAATTTTTACTCAGGGACAGACAGAATTGTTACTGAGTGCCAGAGAATTGTTACTCAGGGACAGACAGAATTGTTACGGAGTGCCAGAGAATTGTTACTCAGGGCCACAGAAACTTTACTTAGGGCCACAGAATTTTTACTCAGGGACAGACAGAATTGTTACTGAGTGCCAGAGAATTGTTACTCAGGGACAGACAGAATTGTTACTGAGTGCCAGAGAATTGTTACTTAGGGCCACAGAAACTTTACTTAGGGCCACAGAATTGTTACTCACACAGACACAGAATTGTTACTCGCACAGACACAGAACTGTTACTGAGGGCCACAGAAACTTTACTTAGGGCCACAGAATTGTTACTCGCACAGACACAGAATTGTTACTCGCACAGACACAGAACTGTTACTGAGGGCCACAGAACTGTTACTTAGGGCCACAGAATTGTTACTCGCACAGACACAGAATTGTTACTCAGGGCCACAGAACTGTTACTTAGGGACAAAGAAACGCTAGTTAGGGCCACAGAATTCATACTCAGGGACAGACAGAATCGTTACGGAGTGCCAGAGAATTGTTACTCAGGGCCACAGAAACTTTACTTAGGGCCACAGAATTTTTACTCAGGGACAGACAGAATTGTTACTGAGTGCCAGAGAATTGTTACTCAGGGACAGACAGAATTGTTACTGAGTGCCAGAGAATTGTTACTCAGGGCCACAGAAACTTTACTTAGGGCCACAGAATTTTTACTCAGGGACAGACAGAATTGTTACTGAGTGCCAGAGAATTGTTACTCAGGGACAGACAGAATTGTTACGGAGTGCCAGAGAATTGTTACTCAGGGACAGACAGAATTGTTACTGAGTGCCAGAGAATTGTTACTTAGGGCCACAGAAACTTTAATTAGGGCCACAGAATTTTTACTCAGGGACAGACAGAATTGTTACTGAGTGCCAGAGAATTGTTACTCAGGGACAGACAGAATTGTTACTGAGTGCCAGAGAATTGTTACTTAGGGCCACAGAAACTTTACTTAGGGCCACAGAATTGTTACTCGCACAGACACAGAATTGTTACTCGCACAGACACAGAATTGTTACTGAAGGCCACAGAACTGTTACTTAGGGCCACAGAATTGTTACTCGCACAGACACAGAATTGTTACTCGCACAGACACAGAACTGTTACTGAGGGCCACAGAACTGTTACTTAGGGCCACAGAATTGTTACTCGCACAGACACAGAATTGTTACTCAGGGCCACAGAACTGTTACTTAGGGACAAAGAAACGCTAGTTAGGGCCACAGAATTCATACTCAGGGACAGACAGAATTGTTACGGAGTGCCAGAGAATTGTTACTCAGGGCCACAGAAACTTTACTTAGGGCCACAGAATTTTTACTCAGGGACAGACAGAATTGTTACTGAGTGCCAGAGAATTGTTACTCAGGGACAGACAGAATTGTTACGGAGTGCCAGAGAATTGTTACTCAGGGCCACAGAAACTTTACTTAGGGCCACAGAATTTTTACTCAGGGACAGACAGAATTGTTACTGAGTGCCAGAGAATTGTTACTCAGGGACAGACAGAATTGTTACTGAGTGCCAGAGAATTGTTACTTAGGGCCACAGAAACTTTACTTAGGGCCACAGAATTGTTACTCGCACAGACACAGAATTGTTACTCGCACAGACACAGAACTGTTACTGAGGGCCACAGAAACTTTACTTAGGGCCACAAAATTGTTACTCGCACAGACACAGAATTGTTACTCGCACAGACACAGAACTGTTACTGAGGGCCACAGAACTGTTACTTAGGGCCACAGAATTGTTACTCGCACAGACACAGAATTGTTACTCAGGGCCACAGAACTGTTACTTAGGGACAAAGAAACACTAGTTAGGGCCACAGAATTCATACTCAGGGACAGACAGAATTGTTACGGAGTGCCAGAGAATTGTTACTCAGGGCCACAGAAACTTTACTTAGGGCCACAGAATTTTTACTCAGGGACAGACAGAATTGTTACTGAGTGCCAGAGAATTGTTACTCAGGGACAGACAGAATTGTTACTGAGTGCCAGAGAATTGTTACTCAGGGCCACAGAAACTTTACTTAGGGCCACAGAATTTTTACTCAGGGACAGACAGAATTGTTACTGAGTGCCAGAGAATTGTTACTCAGGGACAGACAGAATTGTTACTGAGTGCCAGAGAATTGTTACTCAGGGCCACAGAAACTTTACTTAGGGCCACAGAATTTTTACTCAGGGACAGACAGAATTGTTACTGAGTGCCAGAGAATTGTTACTCAGGGACAGACAGAATTGTTACGGAGTGCCAGAGAATTGTTACTCAGGGACAGACAGAATTGTTACTGAGTGCCAGAGAATTGTTACTTAGGGCCACAGAAACTTTAATTAGGGCCACAGAATTTTTACTCAGGGACAGACAGAATTGTTACTGAGTGCCAGAGAATTGTTACTCAGGGACAGACAGAATTGTTACTGAGTGCCAGAGAATTGTTACTTAGGGCCACAGAAACTTTACTTAGGGCCACAGAATTGTTACTCGCACAGACACAGAATTGTTACTCGCACAGACACAGAATTGTTACTGAAGGCCACAGAACTGTTACTTAGGGCCACAGAATTGTTACTCGCACAGACACAGAATTGTTACTCGCACAGACACAGAATTGTTACACAGGGACACAGAACTGTTACTGAGGGCCACAGAACCGTTACTTAGGGCCACAGAATTGTTACTCGCACAGACAGAATTGTTACTCGCACAGACACAGAATTGTTACTCGCACAGACACAGAATTGTTACTCAGGGACACAGAACTGTTACTGAGGGCCACAGAACTGTTACTTAGGGCCACAGAATTGTTACTCGCACAGACACAGAATTCTTACTCGCACAGACACAGAATTGTTACTCAGGGAAACAGAACTGTTACTGAGGGCCACAGAACTGTTACTTAGGGCCACAGAATTGTTTCTCGCACAGACACAGAATTGTTACTCGCACAGACACAGAATTGTTACTGAGGGCCACAGAACTGTTACTTGGGGCCACAGAAACGTTAATCAGGGACACAGAATTGTTACTGAGGGCCACAGAACTGTTACTTAGGGCCACAGAATTGTTACTCGCACAGACACAGAATTGTTACTCAGGGACACAGAATTGTTACTCAGGGACACATAATCGTTTAATTAAAGAGTATGTCAGACAACATGCAGAGGAGTGGCAGAGGAGGCAATGTTTTAGGAGCGAGCAGACGTGGCAGCAGAGGAAGGGGTCGAGGCAGCACTATTCGCAGCCAGAGGCCAGTGCTCCCGGTGTCATCCAGCGGTCGTGTCTCCACCGACAACCCTGCCGTCATCGATTGGTTGGCTCGGTCGTCTTCCTCTTCCCAGGTCACCTCTGACACCTACAGCCAACGGTCGGTGGGTACGTCAGACACAACCGTTAGTTGGCATGGCCCGGGACCAAGCCCACTGAAATCACGTGTCCTCTACCTGCCCCTGTCCTTTGGTGTTCCCTCACCAAGCGAAGTATCGCATGCTGTGGGCTCAGCCCCACTGTACAGTGAGGAAGAGCTAACAGAGGGCGGTCAGGAACGGGGGGAGACATCCGCCTTTTCAGCAGCTAGGCGAAGAAGTAGTGGTGAGGAGAGTGGCCCGGTAGCCGGTCTGGAGACAGGTCTGTCTCCTGACCCAGACGCAGCCGAGGGGGCTAGTAGTGAGGCGGAGACCCTACTTGATGATGAGGAGGTTGATCGCACTTGGCAGCCTCGTCGTCATCAGGCAATTTCTTCCGCATCATCAGGAGAAGAGGGTGGCAGCTTGGCAGTGAGCGAAACAGTCGGTGGGTTGCCCAGGAGACAGCAGCAGGGTCGCAGCAGTGTCAGTGGAAGCAGTGTCAGTGGAGCCAAACGGCCACGGAGTAGAGCACCAGCTCCACTGCAACCTACCACCACGGCCAGTAGTGGTGCCGGTGTGCACGGAGGAAGCAGCAGTCAGCCAGTGAGGAGTATCGGGGGCAAAGTTTCCTACTCGGCGGTGTGGCAATTTTTCGTCAAGCCGCCCGAGGAAGTAAACGTAGCCGTATGTCGACTATGTGGCCAGAAAGTCAAGCGTGGCCAGGGGGCCCATGTTGGGACTATTTGGGGTATGTTGGGACAATGGGAGACCTCCCATTGCTGCTGTCTCCATCGCCACACTCTGCCATGTGCCACTTTCAGGTCTCCTCACACACTGCTGGTGTGTTGAATTTTTTGACATAGGGTGCTGGCAGATTACGGGCCTCCCATAGCTGCTGCCAGGCCCCTAATTTGCCATAGGCCCCTATATACCGCCTCCTCATGCTGCTGCCAGGTCCAGAGTCTCTCATGGGTCCCTGTACGGCCTCCCATTGCTGCTGTCTCCATCGCCACACTCTGCCATGTGCCACTTTCAGGTCTCCTCACACTGCTGGTGTGTAGAATTTTTTGACATAGGGTGCTGGCAGATTACGGGGCCTCCTATAGCTGCTGCCAGGCCCCTAATCTGCCATAGGCCCCTATATACCGCCTCCTCATGCTGCTGCCAGGTCCAGAGTCTCTCATGGGTCCCTGTACGGCCTCCCATTGCTGCTGTCTCCATCGCCACACTCTGCCATGTGCCACTTTCAGGTCTCCTCACACACTGCTGGTGTGTTGAATTTTTTGACATAGGGTGCTGGCAGATTACGGGCCTCCCATAGCTGCTGCCAGGCCCCTAATCTGCCATGGGCCCCTATATACCGCCTCCTCATGCTGCTGCCAGGTCCACAGTGTCTCATGCCATGTGCCACTTTCAGGTCTCCTCACACTGCTGGTGTGTTGAATTTTTTGACATAGGGTGCTGGCAGATTACGGGCCTCCCATAGCTGCTGCCAGGCCCCTAATCTGCCATAGGCCCCTATATACCGCCTCCTCATGCGGCTGCCAGGTCCAGAGTCTCTCATGGGTCCCTGTACGGCCTCCCATTGCTGCTGTCTCCATCGCCACACTCTGCCATGTGCCACTTTCAGGTCTCCTCACACTGCTGGTGTGTAGAATTTTTTGACATAGGGTGCTGGCAGATTACGGGCCTCCCATAGCTGCTGCCAGGCCCCTAATCTGCCATGGGCCCCTATACCGCCTCTTCATGCTGCTGCCAGGTCCACAGTCTCTCATGCCATGTGCCACTTTCAGGTCTCCTCACACAGCTGGTGTGTAGAATTTTTTGACATAGGGTGCTGGCAGATTACGGGCCTCCCATAGCTGCTGCCAGGCCCCTAATCTGCCGTAGGCCCCTATATACCGCCTCCTCATGCTGCTGCCAGGTCCAGAGTCTCTCATGGGTCCCTGTACGGCCTCCCATTGCTGCTGTCTCCATCGCCACACTCTGCCATGTGCCACTTTCAGGTCTCCTCACACTGCTGGTGTGTAGAATTTTTTGACATAGGGTGCTGGCAGATTACGGGCCTCCTATAGCTGCTGCCAGGCCCCTAATCTGCCATAGGCCCCTATATTATTATTATTATTATTATACAGTATTTATAAAGCGCCAATAGTTCACTCAGCGCTGTACATTACAAAGGGGGACAGAACATGTGACAGAACAATACCAATACAATGCAAAACATGAGGGGATCGAGGGCCCTGCTCTTTCGAGCTTACAATCTAGAAGGGATGGGATAGTGGTACAGGAGGAGATAGCTGTGGGGGATGGAGTGGTAGGAAGAGTGGAGGAGGTCAGCAAGTTAGCAGGGGGTGAGGTAGGCTTCCCTGAAGAGATGGGTTTTCAGGGTGCGCCTAAAGGAGAGGAGAGTAGGTGATAATCTGATGGGTTGGGGCAGGGAGTTCCAGAGGATGGGTGACACCCTGGAGAAGTCCTGGAGGCGGGCATGGGAGGAGGAGACCAGGGAACTAGAGAGAAGGAGGTCTTGTGAGGAGCGGAGTGTGCGTGTTGGGCGGTACTTGGATATTAGGTCAGTGATGTAGTTCGGGGCAGTATGGTGGACAGCTTTGTACGTCAGTGTTAGGATTTTAAATTTGATCCGTTGCGCAATCGGAAGCCAGTGGAGGGATTGGCAGAGGGGGGTGGCGGAAATGGAGCGGTTGGAAAGGTGAATGAGTCTGGCAGCCGTATTCAGGATCGACTGAAGCGGGGATAGCCAGCGGCGAGGCAGGCCAGTGAGGAGGGAGTTGCAGTAGTCGAGTCGTGATATGATGAGGGAGTGGATGAGCTGTTTAGTGGTTTCTGGGGTTAGGAACGTGCGGATTTTGGCGATGTTGCGGAGGCGGAGTCTGCACGAGTTTGTTAAAGATTGGACTTGGGGCTGGAAGGATAGGTTGGAGTCCAGAATGACACCAAGTACTCTGGCCTGCAGAGCGGGTTTGATATTGGCGTTGTTGGATGTGATGTAGAAGTCAATGGGGGGTGGGGTTCGGGCTGGGGGGAAGACAAGGAGCTCGGTTTTGGAGAGATTCAGTTTAAGGAAGTGGAGCGACATCCAATCTGATATGTCGCTCAGTAGGTGTGTGATTTGGGCAGAGACCGAAGGGGTGAGGTGGGGGGTTGAGAGATAGATTTGTGTGTCGTCGGCATAGAGGTGGTAGTTGAAGCCGTGAGAGTGTATGAGTTGGCCAAGGGAGGAGGTGTAGATGGAGAAGAGAAGGGGCCCAAGGACAGAGCCTTGAGGGACCCCAACAGAGAGGGGGAGTGAGGGGGAGGTGGTAGCATTATAGGTAATGCTGAAAGAGCGTTGTGACAGGTAGGATGAGAGCCAGGAGAGAGCAGAATCTCTGAGGCCGAGGGAGTGTAGTATTTTGAGGAGGAGGGGGTGGTCAACTGTGTCGAAGGCCGCAGAGAGGTCAAGGAGTAGGAGCACTGAATAGTGGCCATTAGCTTTGGCGGTTAGAAGGTCGTTGGAGAGTTTGAGTAAGGCGGTTTCGGTGGAGTGTAGGGGGCGGAAGCCAGACTGTAGGGGATCGAGGAGGTTGTTGTCGTTGAGGTGAGAGCATAGGCGGGTGTAGACGAGACGCTCGAGGAGTTTAGATGTAAGTGGGAGCAGGGAGATGGGTCTGAGGTTGTTCGGGTCATTGGGGTCCAGGGAGGGCTTTTTAAGTATGGGGGTGATGTGTGCATGCTTCAGTGGGGAGGGGAAAGTGCCGGAGGAGAGGGAGAGATTAAAGATGTGGGTGAGGGAGCGTAGGATGGAGGGGGAGGGAGGTCGTAGGAATTGTGAGGGGATAGGGTCGAGGGGGCAGGTGGTGAGGCGGGCATCAGAGAGGATCTTGGAGACTTCCTCAATGGTAGTAAGGTCAAAGGTGTGGAGTGTTGGGGGAGCTTCAGTATGAGGAATGTAGGGTGGGGTGGGAGTGGAGGTCAGAGCAGTGGTGGGGCCGTGGGAGAGGGGTGATGAGGGGGTAGCTGAGTGAGGGGGAACGGGGTCGGAGGGAGTTTGAGCAGTGACGAAGTCCCTGCGGGTAATGTCGAGGGGGAGGGGGGATGAGGGGGTAGCTGTGTGAGAGGGGACGGGTTGAGAGGGCGTGTGAGTTGCGGCAATGTCCTTGCGAATTGTGTCAATCTTGTTTTTGAAGTGATTGGCAATCTCAAGGGCGGTGAGCGAGGTGCTGGGTGGAGGTGGGGGTGGAGAGAGTAGAGAGTTGAAGGTGGAGAAGAGTCGGCGAGGATTGGAGGAGAGGGCCTTGATGAGGGTCAGGAAGTAGGCTTGTTTGGCTGCGTGGAGGGAGGAGGTGTAGGTGCGGAAGGCAGATTTGTAGCAGGTGAAAGCTTGTTGGGATTTTGTTTTGCGCCATAGTCGCTCCAGGGCACGACTGCGTCGTTTGAGGGTTTTGGTGTGATCAGTCTGCCAGGGCTGGAGCGGTCGGAGTCTGATGTTGCGTGTGGTTAAAGGCGCTAGTGAGTCAAGGGCTGCTGACAGCGCGTTGTTGTAGGCAGTCATAGCCAAGTCGGGGCAGGACAGGGGGAGGATGCGGTCGTGGAGTTGATCAGCTGCAGAGTGGAGGGGGGCAGGGTTAAGGTTGCGGAGGTTACGGCTGGAAGTAGTGTGACATTTGGAGGGGTAGGCGTTGGAGGACGAGGAGATAGAGAAGGTGATCAGGTTGTGGTCAGAGAGAGGGAAGGGGGTGTTAGTGAGGTTGTGGGGAGCGCAGCGGTTGGAGAAGACAAGATCAAGGATATTACCGTCGGAGTGGGTGGTGGATTGTATGCACTGTGCAAGTGCAAAGGAGGAGGTTAAGTGGAGGAGACGGGCTGTGTCCGGGTTGTCAAGGTTGACAGGGATGTTGAAATCCCCAAGAATGATGGTGGGTAGCTCAGAGGAGAGGAAGAAGGGTAGCCAGGAGGAGAAGTCTTCCAGGAAGCGGGGTATGGATCCAGGAGGCCGGTATATCACAGCAATCTTCAGGGGGGTTGGGGAGAATAGTCGGACGCAGTGGGCCTCGAAGGAGGAGAAGGATAGGGAGGGGGGGTTTGGGAGGACTCGGAAGGTGCTCCGCGGTGACAGGAGCAGACCAACACCACCACCTTTACGTCCGTTAGGTCTGGGTGAGTGGGTCCAGGTGAGACCTCCATAGGAGAGTGCAGCAGGGGAGGTAGAGTCAGTGGGCTGGATCCAGGTTTCCGTGATCGCCAGGAGGTTGAGGGAGCGGGAAACAAAGAGGTCGTGGATGGCGGTAAGCTTGTTGCACACCGATCGGGCGTTCAGGAGTGCACATGAAAACGGGGGGGAGATTTTAGGGAGCAGGGGGACAGATACTAGGTTGCGGTAGGACATGGCGGCGGGAGGGTGTTGTGCGGGTGAGGGAGGTGGTGGAGGGCCAGGATTTGGGGAGATGTCTCCCGCGGCTAGGAGGAGGAGAAGGGTGAGAAAGGTGGCATGGGAGTGGGATGTGCAGGAGCGTGAGAAACTCCTAGTGGAGGTGTTGGGGTCAGTGGGAGAGTGGAATAATAGGAGGAGGTGGTGGGTGCCATAGAGGGGCGAAGGAAGCAGTGAGGACACAATGTACAAATGTTTAGGAGGAGCAGAGGGATATAGTGAATGGATTTTGGGAATGGAGGAGAGGAAAATGAGGAGTAGAAGAGGCATTGTGGGGGGTGATGAGAGCAGTAGTAGGGAGATGATAGCAATGAGGGGGAGATGTGCAAGTTTTGGGGTGGAGCAGAGGGGTAAAGAAATGGGATTTGGGAACAGAGGATAGTCGTATGAAGAGGAGTGTATTATATAAAGGTACACAGAGTGGGACTCAGGCATGTAAGAGATGTTTCCCAGGGTGTTTGCTTGCAGTCTGTCCAGCATGCAGTAGAGTTTCTTGCTGTTGTTGTGTCTTTCTCCTGCTTTAGTTCAACTGCTGTGTTTAACTGCTTCGCACTCTTTCGAAGCCGCACTCCGTCAGAAGCAGCACCCCCATCAGAGATCTCCCCCATGAGCTGATCTGAATTTATAGGGAGATGCTCAAATGAGCATTCAACTCCACCCCAATTAGAAGCTGATAAGGCTCACATGAATGTTGGGGGATGTCTCATAGGAACCAGGCTACAGTCGTAAACTGGGTGCAACTGAAGGTGAGGACTGCTCAACATACACACAAATATAAAATACACCATTTGTTCTGAATATAACAGGAGTGAAAGCGATTTTGAGTTAGGAGCAGAGGCAGGAGAGGTGCATTTACCCAGGGGGAAAACAGCAGGAGTCAATGCGTTTGAGTTAGGAGCAGAGGCAGGAGAGGTGCATTTACCCAGGGGGAAAACAGCAGGAGTCAATGCGTTTGAGTTAGGAGCAGAGGCAGGAGAGGTGCATTTACCCAGGGGGAAAACAGCAGGAGTCAATGCGTTTGAGTTAGGAGCAGAGGCAGGAGAGGTGCATTTACCTGTGAAAGTACCGCCTCCTCATGCTGCTGCCAGGTCCAGAGTCTCTCATGGGTCCCTGTACGGCCTCCCATTGCTGCTGTCTCCATCGCCACACTCTGCCATGTGCCACTTTCAGGTCTCCTCACACTGCTGGTGTGTAGAATTTTTTGACATAGGGTGCTGGCAGATTACGGGCCTCCCATAGCTGCTGCCAGGCCCCTAATCTGCCATGGGCCCCTATATACCGCCTCCTCATGCTGCTGCCAGGTCCAGAGTCTCTCATGGGTCCCTGTACGGCCTCCCATTGCTGCTGTCTCCATCGCCACACTCTGCCATGTGCCACTTTCAGGTCTCCTCACACTGCTGGTGTGTAGAATTTTTTGACATAGGGTGCTGGCAGATTACGGGCCTCCCATAGCTACTGCCAGGCCCCTAATCTGCCATAGGCCCCTATATACCGCCTCCTCATGCTGCTGCCAGGTCCAGAGTCTCTCATGGGTCCCTGTACGGCCTCCCATTGCTGCTGTCTCCATCGCCACACTCTGCCATGTGCCACTTTCAGGTCTCCTCACACTGCTGGTGTGTTGAATTTTTTGACATAGGGTGCTGGCAGATTACGGGCCTCCCATAGCTGCTGTCAGGCCCCTAATCTGCCATGGGCCCCTATATACCGCCTCCTCATGCTGCTGCCAGGTCCACAGTGTCTCATGCCATGTGCCACTTTCAGGTCTCCTCACACTGCTGGTGTGTTGAATTTTTTGACATAGGGTGCTGGCAGATTATGGGCCTCCTATAGCTGCTGCCAGGCCCCTAATCTGCCATAGGCCCCTATATACCGCCTCCTCATGCTGCTGCCAGGTCCAGAGTCTCTCATGGGTCCCTGTACGGCCTCCCATTGCTGCTGTCTCCATCGCCACACTCTGCCATGTGCCACTTTCAGGTCTCCTCACACTGCTGGTGTGTAGAATTTTTTGACATAGGGTGCTGGCAGATTACGGGCCTCCTATAGCTGCTGCCAGGCCCCTAATCTGCCATAGGCCCCTATATACCGCCTCCTCATGCTGCTGCCAGGTCCAGAGTCTCTCATGGGTCCCTGTACGGCCTCCCATTGCTGCTGTCTCCATCGCCACACTCTGCCATGTGCCACTTTCAGGTCTCCTCACACACTGCTGGTGTGTTGAATTTTTTGACATAGGGTGCTGGCAGATTACGGGCCTCCCATAGCTGCTGCCAGGCCCCTAATCTGCCATAGGCCCCTATATACCGCCTCCTCATGCTGCTGCCAGGTCCAGAGTCTCTCATGGGTCCCTGTACGGCCTCCCATTGCTGCTGTCTCCATCGCCACACTCTGCCATGTGCCACTTTCAGGTCTCCTCACACTGCTGGTGTGTAGAATTTTTTGACATAGGGTGCTGGCAGATTACGGGCCTCCCATAGCTGCTGCCAGGCCCCTAATCTGCCATAGGCCCCTATATACCGCCTCCTCATGCTGCTGCCAGGTCCAGAGTCTCTCATGGGTCCCTTTACGGCCTCCCATTGCTGCTGTCTCCATCGCCACACTCTGCCATGTGCCACTTTCAGGTCTCCTCACACTGCTGGTGTGTAGAATTTTTTGACATAGGGTGCTGGCAGATTACGGGCCTCCTATAGCTGCTGCCAGGCCCCTAATCTGCCATAGGCCCCTATATACCGCCTCCTCATGCTGCTGCCAGGTCCAGAGTCTCTCATGGGTCCCTGTACGGCCTCCCATTGCTGCTGTCTCCATCGCCACACTCTGCCATGTGCCACTTTCAGGTCTCCTCACACTGCTGGTGTGTAGAATTTTTTGACATAGGGTGCTGGCAGATTACGGGCCTCCTATAGCTGCTGCCAGGCCCCTAATCTGCCATAGGCCCCTATATACCGCCTCCTCATGCTGCTGCCAGGTCCAGAGTCTCTCATGGGTCCCTGTACGGCCTCCCATTGCTGTTGTCTCCATCGCCACACTCTGCCATGTGCCACTTTCAGGTCTCCTCACACACTGCTGGTGTGTTGAATTTTTTGACATAGGGTGCTGGCAGATTACGGGCCTCCCATAGCTGCTGCCAGGCCCCTAATCTGCCATGGGCCCCTATATACCGCCTCCTCATGCTGCTGCCAGGTCCACAGTGTCTCATGCCATGTGCCACTTTCAGGTCTCCTCACACTGCTGGTGTGTTGAATTTTTTGACATAGGGTGCTGGCAGATTATGGGCCTCCTATAGCTGCTGCCAGGCCCCTAATCTGCCATAGGCCCCTATATACCGCCTCCTCATGCTGCTGCCAGGTCCAGAGTCTCTCATGGGTCCCTGTACGGCCTCCCATTGCTGCTGTCTCCATCGCCACACTCTGCCATGTGCCACTTTCAGGTCTCCTCACACTGCTGGTGTGTAGAATTTTTTGACATAGGGTGCTGGCAGATTATGGGCCTCCTATAGCTGCTGCCAGGCCCCTAATCTGCCATAGGCCCCTATATACCGCCTCCTCATGCTGCTGCCAGGTCCAGAGTCTCTCATGGGTCCCTGTACGGCCTCCCATTGCTGCTGTCTCCATCGCCACACTCTGCCATGTGCCACTTTCAGGTCTCCTCACACACTGCTGGTGTGTTGAATTTTTTGACATAGGGTGCTGGCAGATTACGGGCCTCCCATTGCTGCTGCCAGGCCCCTAATCTGCCATAGGCCCCTATATACCGCCTCCTCATGCTGCTGCCAGGTCCAGAGTCTGTCATGGGTCCCTGTACGGCCTCCCATTGCTGCTGTCTCCATCGCCACACTCTGCCATGTGCCACTTTCAGGTCTCCTCACACTGCTGGTGTGTTGAATTTTTTGACATAGGGTGCTGGCAGATTACGGGCCTCCCATTGCTGCTGCCAGGCCCCTAATCTGCCATAGGCCCCTATATACCGCCTCCTCATGCTGCTGCCAGGTCCAGAGTCTGTCATGGGTCCCTGTACGGCCTCCCATTGCTGCTGTCTCCATCGCCACACTCTGCCATGTGCCACTTTCAGGTCTCCTCACACTGCTGGTGTGTAGAATTTTTTGACATAGGGTGCTGGCAGATTACGGGCCTCCTATAGCTGCTGCCAGGCCCCTAATCTGCCATAGGCCCCTATATACCGCCTCCTCATGCTGCTGCCAGGTCCAGAGTCTCTCATGGGTCCCTGTACGGCCTCCCATTGCTGCTGTCTCCATCGCCACACTCTGCCATGTGCCACTTTCAGGTCTCCTCACACACTGCTGGTGTGTTGAATTTTTTGACATAGGGTGCTGGCAGATTACGGGCCTCCTATAGCTGCTGCCAGGCCCCTAATCTGCCATAGGCCCCTATATACCGCCTCCTCATGCTGCTGCCAGGTCCAGAGTCTCTCATGGGTCCCTGTACGGCCTCCCATTGCTGCTGTCTCCATCGCCACACTCTGCCATGTGCCACTTTCAGGTCTCCTCACACTGCTGGTGTGTAGAATTTTTTGACATAGGGTGCTGGCAGATTACGGGCCTCCCATAGCTGCTGCCAGGCCCCTAATCTGCCATAGGCCCCTATATACCGCCTCCTCATGCTGCTGCCAGGTCCAGAGTCTCTCATGGGTCCCTGTACGGCCTCCCATTGCTGCTGTCTCCATCGCCACACTCTGCCATGTGCCACTTTCAGGTCTCCTCACACTGCTGGTGTGTAGAATTTTTTGACATAGGGTGCTGGCAGATTACGGGCCTCCCATAGCTGCTGCCAGGCCCCTAATCTGCCATAGGCCCCTATATACCGCCTCCTCATGCTGCTGCCAGGTCCAGAGTCTGTCATGGGTCCCTGTACGGCCTCCCATTGCTGCTGTCTCCATCGCCACACTCTGCCATGTGCCACTTTCAGGTCTCCTCACACTGCTGGTGTGTAGAATTTTTTGACATAGGGTGCTGGCAGATTACGGGCCTCCTATAGCTGCTGCCAGGCCCCTAATCTGCCATAGGCCCCTATATACCGCCTCCTCATGCTGCTGCCAGGTCCAGAGTCTCTCATGGGTCCCTGTACGGCCTCCCATTGCTGCTGTCTCCATCGCCACACTCTGCCATGTGCCACTTTCAGGTCTCCTCACACTGCTGGTGTGTTCAATTTTTTGACATAGGGTGCTGGCAGATTACGGGCCTCCCATAGCTGCTGCCAGGCCCCTAATCTGCCATGGGCCCCTATACCGCCTCTTCATGCTGCTGCCAGGTCCACAGTCTCTCATGCCATGTGCCACTTTCAGGTCTCCTCACACTGCTGGTGTGTAGAATTTTTTGACATAGGGTGCTGGCAGATTACGGGCCTCCCATAGCTGCTGCCAGGCCCCTAATCTGCCATGGGCCCCTATACCGCCTCCTCATGCTGCTGCCAAGTCCAGAGTGTGTCATGGGTCCCTGTACGGCCTCCCATTGCTGCTGTCTCCATAGCCACACTCTGCCATGTGCCACTTTCAGGTCTCCTCACACTGCTGGTGTGTTGAATTTTTTGACATAGGGTGCTGGCAGATTACGGGCCTCCCATTGCTGCTGCCCGGCACGTAATCTGCCATGGGCCCCCGTACCGACTCCTCATGCTGTGACGTTGCAACAAGGTGGAATTCAACCCTACATATGTTAGACCGCCTTTACGAACAGCGAAAGGCCATCACCGATTTCCTGATGTTAAAAGCGGATAAAGGTACTCCCTGTGTAACTTAGATGTCAGCCATTGGCAGCTCATGCGTGACACCTGCGCTTGCTCAGGCCCTTTGAGGAGGCCACGCTATTCGTGAGTCGGCAGGACTATGGGATGAACGACGTCATTCCTCTGTTGCACGTCCTTGAACAAATGCTGTTAACAATGGCTGGTCAGGGTGCGGTAGACGTGGCGCACAGATCTCAACGCCACATGACCCCTGTGGGGGCAGGACAGGAAGAAGAGGAGGAGGTAGAGGAGGACATTGGTGCTCAGGAATTATTGAGTGAAATGGGTGGTTTTTCCACTCAGCGGACAGGAGTGGAGGAGCAGGAGCATCTGGTAGAGGAGGAGGAGGAGGAGACAGAGGACCCAGACGCACCGTGGCAGTATGCTGTGGAGATGGAGGCAGGGAGTCCCTCGCATTCCTTGGCACAAATGGCCCATAGCATGCTCGCTTGCTTGCGTAGCGACAGCCGAATAATAACCATCAGACAGAGGGATGACTTTTGGCTGTCCACCTTGTTGGACCCTCGCTACCGTTCAAAAATGGTGGCCTTTTTCACACCTGCTGAGAGGGAGGCCAAAATAACGTACTATAAAAACCACCTATGTAGTCAGCTGGTCTCTGCCTGTCTGCGCCAACGTCCATCCTCAGACACTGTGGGCCCTGTGCGCTCGCGTTCCGCTGCCATGGCAGCAGGGGAGGGGTGGGGTGGTAGGAGCAGTGGCAGCTCCACCAGCAGCGGCTGCCTCAGTCTGCAGTCGATGATGAGTAGCTTTCTTCACCAGCGCAGTGAGGAAACTACTAACCAGCCGCAGCAGCAGCAGCAGCAGCAGCATCAGGTGGACCTGGAGCAGGACCTCAAACAACAGGCTTAGGCCTACTTGGACAGCACCCTGCCAACTGAGGTAGACAATCCCCTTGACTACTGGGCAACGAAACTTGACCTTTGGCCCCAACTAGCTGAATTTGCCCTTGAAAGGCTGTCATGCCCGGCCAGTAGCGTGGCATCGGAGCGCGTGTTTAGTGCGGCAGGAGGTATTGCAACTCCGCGGAGGACACGACTGTCCACCCAAAGTGTGGAGAGACTGACGTTTGTGAAAATGAATCAGGCGTGGATTAGTCTGGATTTCAAACCACCAGTTCCTGACACAACTGACTAAATCCGCCATGAATCATGCCCCAAACATGTGCCACTTTCAGGTCTCCTCACACTGCTGGTGTGTTCCATTTTTTGTCATAGGGTGCTGGCAGATTACGGGCCTCCCATAGCTGCTGCCAGGCCCCTAATCTGCCATGGGCCCCTATACCGCCTCCTCATGCTGCTGCCAAGTCCAGAGTCTCTCATGGGTCCCTGTACGGCCTCCCATTGCTGCTGTCTCCATCGCCACACTCTGCCATGTGCCACTTTCAGGTCTCCTCACACTGCTGGTGTATTCCATTTTTTGTCATAGGGTGCTGGCAGATTACGGGCCTCCCATAGCTGCTGCCAGGCCCCTAATCTGCCATGGGCCCCTATACCGCCTCCTCATGCTGCTGCCAGGTCCAGAGTCTCTCATGGGTCCCTGTACGGCCTCCCATTGCTGCTGTCTCCATCGCCACACTCTGCCATGTGCCACTTTCAGGTCTCCTCACACTGCTGGTGGGTTCCATTTTTTGTCATAGGGTGCTGGCAGATTACGGGCCTCCCATAGCTGCTGCCAGGCCCCTAATCTGCCATGGGCCCCCGTACCGACTCCTCATGCTGCTGCCAGGCCCGTAATCTGTCATGGGCCCCTGTTGTCGCTTGTTGGCATATTCCGCTCGTTCAGATGCTCCTTCTCCTGCTACTCCTCTTCACGGATTCCGTCAGCAGTCTTTCTTGGAATCCGTTTCCAAGAGACAACAGTTTGCGAGCACGCACCAGACGGTGCAGAAACTGAACGTCCTCCTGTCCAAGATGCTGCTGCCAGGCTCGTAATCTGTCATGCGCCCCTGTACCGCCTCCTCATGCTGCTGCCAGGTCCAGAGTGTGTCATGGGCCCCCGTACCGACTCCAAATGCTGCTGCCAGGCCCGTAATCTGTCATGGGCCCCTGTACTGCCTCCCCATGCTGCTGCCAGGTCCAGATTGTGTCATGGGTCCCTGTACGGCCTCCCATTGCTGCTGCCAGGCCCGTAATCTGCCATGGGCCCCCGTACCGACTCCTCATGCTGCTGCCAGGCCCGTAATCTGCCATGGGCCCCTGTACCGCCTCCTCATGCTGCTGCCAGGTCCAGAGTGTGTCATGGGTCCCTGTACGGCCTCCCATTGCTGCTGTCTCTATCGCCACACTCTGCCATGTGCCACTTTCAGGTCTCCTCACACTGCTGGTGGTTTCCATTTTTGTCATAGGGTGCTGTATGGCCTCCCATTGCTGCTGCCTCCACCGCCACACTGTGGCTCCACACTCTGGTTTTGGCCCCGTGACTGCCCAAATGAGTGAAGTGTGCGGTGATTCTAAGATCGACGGCACTCATCTGCATGTCATACTGCCTGACAGTATTATTTCTCTTCCCCAGCAGACTCCAAGGGCATTTAAATTAAAGGTACAGTGTTCAGCACTCATATTAAGTCTCTCTGAAGCCTAGAAACACCCTTTTTTAAGTTAAATTCACAGCGAATATATTCGACTCGAATCAAAATTTTTCCACGAATTCGCCGAATCAGTCGAATCGAATTTTTGAATACTTCGCTCATCTCTAGTAGTAACCAGATTTTTACTATATGGAGTGTTATTTGCATTTAATTACATGTATAATGCTGATGTATTGATGCTGAGTTTTGAAAGAGCAATTTGGAGGCAAATGATTGTTCCATGTGCCACAATGTGGAGGAACAACCTGCTTACTACAAACGCTGTTTACAACTTCTTTTGTGGAGGTCACATATGCTCTGGTAGGCCTTGGAGTACTCTATCTTGGGGGAGGACACATGGAGAGAGTAGATTCACTGAGTTACTTTTACACACAGTTTATTAAGTTCACTCTTCAGAGGAATACTATTTCATGTGAGGTTTCTTGTGGCTTCTACTAAATGTTTTAAACAGTTATGCACTATGGGAAGCATTATTTGCATTTTATTGCATGTATGATATTGCTACTGAGTGCAGAGTGAGAGATCTGAAGGCAAGCAATTACCCTATGTGCCATGGTGCAGAGGAACATCTTGCTTGATACAAAAGCTGTTTGTGACTTCTCATGTTGAAGCTACAAATGCTCTGGTAAGCCTCAGGGAGTTTTGTGTTTGTGGAAGATACATGTTTATTGTGGAATTATCAAGTTATCCTGCTTATACAGTTTTGAACGCACCTACTGCCTTTTCAGAGTTTTTTTATTTCCTCTTTTTTTTATTTCGTTTTGGTACTTAGTGCTGCACTTAGTTAAGTATTGGTGAATTGTATAGTGCTTTAATTGTGTTTTATGTTTTGCACAGCAGATTACATTTTATTTTGAAAGCATCAACATCTCTCAGTGTCTAATTGCAACATCAACATCTGTTGGTGTCCCACCTTGCCTCTCCTGGATCTCCACCCCACCAGAGATACCACAACTGAAGCCGACTTACCATAGAGGCCACGGAGTACCAGAAAGTCTCCAATGACCTGTATGGTATATGAACCTGGAAGTGACAAGTGGTATAGTCACTTCCGGTTTCCCCGGATGTAAACAATGCCATCTTTTAATAGGTAAAGTATGTGAACACACCGATATTGGTGTGATTAGATGCTTTTAGGGCAGAAGAGACATCTGGGGTCTAATAGACACCAGATCTCTCCATAAAGAGTACCTGTCACTGCCTATTACTGTAACAAGTGGTTTTTATATTCCTCATTTGAGGGGTGTTTTTTAGTGTTCTGACATGTTTGGGCCTTAATAAATTAGATAGGCAGTCAGTACATCAGGTGTGATCAATTTTCAATCTTAGGTACCATAGCTTGTGGACTCTACAATGCAGACTGAACAATATATACTGATTTTAGTTGTTTTTACCAAAGAAATGTAACAGTATACATTTTGGTCAAAACCAATCAAGAAAAATTACTTATTTGCAGGATTTTATAACAGAAATGAAAACAAAAATGCGTTGCCCTTTTTTCGTTTATAGCGCAAAAAATAAAGAAACCCAGTGGTGATTAAATATCACCAAAATAAAGCTCTGTTTGCGTGAAAAAAATGATAAATATTATTTGGGCACAGCATGACTGAGTAACTGTCATTCAAAGTGGGAGTGCTAAAAGCTGAAAATTGGCCTGGGCAGGAAGGGGGTGAATGTATCTAGTATTGAGGTAGTTAAAATGTAATATCTAATTATGTACAGTGATTATGTGAGATTTAGGATGGATTTGCTCTGCTTATTACTTGGAGAATCTGAATTTTACATCCACTTTGTAGTTGAAATCACAGTACTTTCATGAGAATGCTTTGCATATTATTGGTAAAAGTGGTGCTTACCTTTGGATTCATTCACTTGGTTAACAAGGAAGGTTGGGAGGATCGTGAAGCATTTTGTATGCAAAAAAGTAACCAGTAATGGGTGGAGGGTCTGAAGGTATGGTGTCTTTACCAGTGCATTAGAAAATGTGTTCATTCAGAGAAGAAAAACTTTGATGTGTGACAAACACCTAATATCTGAGGTATATTTCATATATGACAAAGGGCATACCAGAAACTGCCTCTTTTGAAGTTAGATTCAGCTGAATCCCTCAACTGAGCTGTCCTTATCAGTAAACTTTTTGGCGCTATATAAATACTGTATAATAATGCTGAGTAATTGAGTGTAGCACTATCCTATCCCCACGGGGCCACTTGTATTTTGGGCCAAGTATCCCCTTGCTTCACCCTGCAGCCAGGCACAAACTATTTTCCACAGACAGGTACACACACTATTGGTCTTCAATGACCAATCTAGGATGTTTGTTTTTGGAGTTTTATTGTAGAACTGGGGATAGGGATTGGGAATTTAGTAATATACTCCAAAATCAGAACTGTTCACACTGAGGAAATCTAGCTGATCTCTTAGTTGAGCACTTTTGAAGTCCTGGCTGAAAGCAGATAGCAGACTTCTCTTTAAAGTGTAGCATCAAGTAGTTTAGGAGTGAGCAAAGTCCCTTTAGCAGTAGTAGTTGCAGTGCTGAGATCCTCAGGTTCAAGCCTGTTATGGCAGACTGTGGCAGTCCAAAAGTAATAGAACTGAGCAAAGTCCTATGCAGTAGCAACAGTTGGACAAGCTCTTCAGAACATTGGCCAGTGTTCCCTTTTTCTCAGACCCACACTGACTATTAAGCACCAGAGGAGTAGCAAAGCACACAGAGTCCCCAAAATCTCTTAGTGTCTGTACTCACAAGTCCAAGGACAGAATGGTAACCTCCTTCTAATCTTCCAAGCGGCTCTCTCCAGTGATACCAGCCAGATATTTGGCAGACAGCTCCCCTCGGTCAGCTTATAGTAGAAACAGGGTCACTCCTGGCCCTCAGGTCACCCACCTGAGGCCCACATCGCAGCAACTGCCAGGTGAGGCAAGCCTGCCTCCAGTCTGGCTTGGTGCAATCCTATCCAGGGAAATACCCTGAACCCATGTGCTCACAGAACATAAATACCACTCCCAGCATGCAATGGGGCAACCCTCCCCTGCAATTGGCCAGGGCTGTATCCATATTCATGCTGCTCATTTGCCTAGTTCCCTCTTAGGTTCTGGAAGGCTCTTATAGCTTCCTGAAGGTGGGTAGAGCTCAAGGCAAACTCAGCAGCACCAGAGCATTTTGAGCAGACCTGACTAATCCATCACAGCACTCTGTTAAGCAGAGAGACCAAGTAGATTTTCCTAACAGTCTCTCTGTTAAGCAGAGAAACACAGCTATACATATCCTAGCTATACAAATCCCAGCACCTGACTAGGAGGGTGTTACATTAGTTTTGAGTGTGAATTTCAGTTTGAGCAACTGAAGTTTATAAACAATGAGAGTTTTGGAACAAAGTGGTGCAAAACATGTGAAAAGGATCAGAAAGCTCCTGCTTCTGGCTGGATAGAAGATAAATAAATATTTAATACATTTACATTTTTAAAGTTTTATCTTTCGATCCTGAGCAAAATACATTAAAAAAGAAAAAAAAACCACTATACATTGCTTGTAATAATTTCTGAGTCATTGACCAAGAACAAGCATGCAGCCAGAGGAAAGTCAGTACAGCTGATCTGCATACTTGATCAGGGTCAGTGACTTACAAAGTACTGAAGCCTTTGGACCAATTTAACAGTCAGTCTATAAATATCTTGATATAAATGACCATACATACACCATATTAATGTTTATTTTGAAGTTTTAATGAAGACAATTACAAACACTGAGGTAATATTTTACTTAATCTGTTTAGTGATGCATGAAAAGATGTCCTATGCTATATAAATCATTCATGAGAAGTTTTCTTTTGTGTTTAGTGGAAAAATGAAAGTGATTAAGGACCAACAATTATTGGATACTCATGACTCAGTTAATTCTAGGCATTGATTCCATTGGGAATGAGACGCATCACAAACAAAGGCAGTTCCATAGCAACATGCAACAGTAAATGGCTTTAACATGACACAAGAGCTGTTAGATACCTCATTTCTCAATCATATTCTTTTTCGTTATCTACCTTAGAAACATTCTGATATAAAAAAATAAAAACCTATTCAACCTATTCACATTATAATACAGATTCTATAAAATGCCTCGCCATTTTTTAACAAAAAAGATCTTAATGCATATTTTATGTGTACATTTCGTAAACTGTTCAATTGACAATGCAAAAATGGAAAATACAGCAGTTATTTGAATGCCATAATGTTTTATGAAAATTTATTTTTCTTATAGAATTCTAATATATATATATATATATATATATATATATATATATATATATATATTAGAATTAATGTTAAATAAACCCTCACTTTTAAATTCCTTTGTTTAGTAATGCCAGTTTCTTTTTTGGATACATGTACTAGCCTAACTTATCAGTTCTGCCATCAATGCATTAAATCTAATATTTATATAAAATCATCCAAATCCTCAATAAAGTCATATACCAATGAACATTTTGAATTTGAACTGACTCAGGTCAAATAATCTTCCTTCTAATTGTTTCTTCTGGAGCATGATAGGTAGCTTCACAGCACAAAATCATGTGATGTGTGTCTGCAGTACCAACCAGAAGTTCTGTGAATGTCTACAGATATAGTACAGATAATGTAAACATGTAAAGATATATTTGGTGGATTTTCTGACATTTTCAATATTTCCAGGATCAGTAATTTAAAAATATTAAGAAAATACTATCTAGAAAACATTACAAATGTCCAAAAATCCAAAAAATCTTCACCAGTAAAGTTATCATATGAACATTGCCAACACTCACAGCTTTACTTGAAAATCCAGTTAAAAAAATAATAGCAGAATTATTTAGGTCTGTACAAATTAAGATTTTTTGCTGCTTTTTTGGCATGATTGCTTATGACTTTGCCCACCTTGGGCATATGAGGGGAGTTCAAGTCAAACCTGGACTTTCAATTTTACAGGTATAAAAAGGGATGCTAGAGTGGCGGTACTACACACAGTAGTAATTGGCAAGTGTGTCCTATTACTGATAGGTGGCGCACATGTCGCTGGCCAGTCCAGAGACCGTTAATCAAGATGGCAGACAACAGTGTTAGTACGTGCATAGAACAACGTGTGGTGATGAGGCTGATAATGAGGTTTCTTGTGAACAAAGGCATAAAACCCACAGGTATCTACAAAAGACTTCAAGCACAGTACGGTGATGAGACACTCAGCCGCAGTAAGACATTTGAATGGAGTAAACATTTCAAAGATGGTCGTATGTCCGTCAGTGATGATCCCGGGTGTGGGGGTTACCAGACCACATCAGTCATTCCTGTGAACATTCAGTGTGTAGAACGCCTGAGCCTGGATAATCGATGCATAACCTCACGACAGATGAATCTTTCTGTGGGAACGGTGGACACAATGATGATGGAGTGAAGCAGGCTGTCCCAGGATTGTTCAGGTGTACTGAAAAAATCTTTTCAAGCATTAGTTAAACGCTGGGATAGGTGTATAAATGTAGCGGGGGAGTATTTTGAAATATAAATGCAGTTTCCACTCCTTGAAATGTGTTCTTTTATAATGTAAACTCAAAAGTCCCAGTTTGATGTAAATGCCCCTCGTGTATGTGTATATATATATATATATATATATATATGTATGCATATACATATACATATGTGTGTGTGTGTGTGTGCCTGTCAGTTTAGTTAATATTATTGTTAATATTATTTTGCTAGTTTTTCTGCAATTGCATTGGGGTTATGTCACCATAGGTGCACACACTGTGGCTTTTTTTATCTGTATACCTATACAGGTATGGAAGTGTGTAGCAGGTGTTTGGAGTTAATTACAGTACCTAGGTGAGGGGAATGTACATCACAGGTGTTGGTTCATCAAGAGGAGGAATCAAGGAACAAGCTGCAGGTCTCTTGGATAACATTATTGGAAAGCAGACTGCATCTTTATCAAAAGACAGCCACAAACTGGATATTAAGAAAATAAGGTACTGTACAGTCAGAAATTAATCTTTTTAAAATTGGAAATATTAGAAATGAGGAAAAAACTATGCAAGGATACTCTGAATGTTAAATTCATTACATTTTATCTTTTCACTCTCACTATATCTATATGTTTATGTAGAGCTGTAGAGAAACTGAATACTGGAAACAAAGAAAACAAACTTTGGTATAATGTGGTAGAAATGTGTAAAAATAATTAAATATTTTAGTTGTACTTAATATTGGTTTTATTTACATATATTATACATATAGTATGCATTTAAAACTAATGCACTCAGGCTAGGTTTGCACCTATGCATTTTGCATTTGACCCATTTCTGCATTGCGTTTTTGATACTTTTTGCATTTAAAAAAAAAATAATTTTTTGCTAGGCAGATTTAAAACACAAAACACATAAAAACGCATAAAAAATGTGGCAAAAATGCACATCATGCTTTTTTGCTGCATTTTCATTAAAGTCTATTGAACCAAAAACACAACTTTTTACATTAACAAAAATCCCTGACCCTTTTCAAAAAACACACCGGGGGAAAACGCGGAGATGTGAATGTGTCCCATAGGAAATCATGTTAAATGGACTGTAGTGCGTTTCTGCAAAACGCTGCGGAAAAGCTTAGATGTGAACCTAGTGTCAAGTAATATGCAAGAACATTGTTATTGTTATTGGATTTCTACAAGGCATTCCTAATAACAAGAGTATTAGGTTATAGTTGGATATTTTATAACTATTTAAAAGAATCGGGGGCATAATTAGAAGTCACAGGTCGCTGTAGCAAACTCCCAAACTCCCCATCCCCCCCAAAAAAAAACCTCATTGTACAACACTCTAATTACTACAATCATGTGACACTGGGTCTATGATACAGCATATATTATTTTTAACCAGAAAAAAATGTATGCAGCAAGTATAACAGCAAGTGGGGAGACAATGTTGTAGGACCTGTTCACACCATAGCCTTGTACTAATGCACACACTCCTGCACGCTGGTTTTAGTGGTGCACAGCAATACCTGCTAGGTGCACTGTGTTGCCAATCAAAGTCTATTGTACCCCAACACAACTATTTAGGAACATTCATTCTTGCATAGCACAATGGGTGTGCTTAACATGTGAGAGTAGGCACTTTAGAGCAACATCACTACAAACATCAAAAAGAGGGCGCACAGCTAAGTGCACTACCATAATACACCATTTATTGACAAATAAAATCAAATATTATACTCACAAACAATAAAGCCAAGATCAACTGACTCCAGAAGAACAGAACATGTCTGATAACAAAGGAAGACTCCTTATGTGCCCAATATGGCTTACACGTTTCGAGGGACAGACCCTCTTCCTCAAAACCAAATCTGACAACCTCTGAAATCTGGTGTAAATACTCTCCTAACATACTGCACAGGAGTCATAATCTCCTCTCCCTCCCGGGGATTTGACCACCAATTACAAGCCTCCATCCTCGTTATCATTGGCAACATATATGTTCTAAGTCAGATTAAGAAGCATGTTTATTCAAGCATATACATATAAATAAAATTAAAAAAAGAATGATAAATACTTGTTAGAAAGTAAATATGTGTCATATGCCCGTGCACCCTTGTGTGCAAAAGTAGCTAGTTTTGTTAATTTTGTTAATATACCTGCTTCACACAGGACACCAATTTGGGTCTTTACAGGGCAGATCAACACTTTTTCCTCAAGAAAAGTATCAATTATGTTAACTCCATTTTAATTGCCTTAGTCTTATTAGTATAAATTGCATAACTGTATGTTACTCCACAATTCACGGTTATGAACTTTACACTACAAACTCTGCCTTTGATAGCTGTCACTGGAATAGGTGTCTCCATTTGAATATTTCAACTCTATTTCAGTAACATGTTGGCTGCATCAGAGGAAGGCCTTCACCAGTGAAGGCAATGGGCTAGAAAATTCCATTATTGTTTCCATATTGCAGTTTCACTATAAGTTTATTTGATAGCAATTGTTCCACTAGAATGTATTTGGATTATATTCACAGTTTAAAACACATTGTGACAGAGTTGGGCATTTATTTATTGTCAGCATGAGCATTTTACATAAATACATATGTGAGTGACAGCAGAAACAGAACAAGTGGTCCATCGAGTCTGCCCCTTTTTTGGATATTGACATGTTTGGTTTGATGATTTATAAGGATCAATGGCCCTGTGAAATATAGTGAACCTATATTGTGCCTGTGTACATCATCGGTACATATATATCATACATCTGGAGCATTTCTTTGATCTATTATTTTCTTTGAACGATTACATCTATTGAAGAATTGTCATGAGATATGGCAATAAAGCAGGTTGGATAACCTTGCTAAGAACCATAAGATCTTGCAGAGGCTGACACTTATAAACAATTTAGTACAGGTTATAACTGGTACAGTGTATATACATACTGTATACAGTGTATGTGTATATATATATATATACACACACACACACACAAATTCAGTATAACTGCTTTGAACAGACAAAAAACATGGTTCGTTCAAAATGGTTTAACTGTACTTGGACTGACAAGTAAAAGAGCAATTCAAATGAGTTATGGACTACTTATCCTTCAATTTGTTATATACACACATATACACTATATTGCCAAAAGAAATGGCACGCCTGCCTTTACATGCACATGAAATTTAATGGCATCCCAGTCTTAGTCCATAGGGTTCAATATTGACTTGGCCCACCCTTTGCAGCTATAACAGTATCAACTCTTCTGGGAAGGCTGTCCACAAGGTTTAGGAGTGTGTCTATGGGAATGTTTGACCATTCTTCCAAAAGTGCATTTTTTAGGTCAGACACCTAAATGTCGGACGAGAAGGCCTGGCTCACAGTCTCCACTCTAATTCATCCCAAAGGTGTTCTATCGGGTTGATGTCTGGACTCTGTGCAGGCCAGTCAAGTTCCTCCACCCCAAACTTGCTCATTCATGTTTTAATGGACCTCGCTTTGTGCACTGGTGTGCAGTCATGTTGGAACAGAAAGAGGCCATCCCCAAATTGTTCCCACAAAGTTGGAAGCATGAAAATGTACAAAATGTCTTGGTATGCTGACGCCTTCACTGGAACTAAGGGACCAAGCCCAACCCCTGAAAAACAACTCCACACCATAATCCCCCCTCCACCAAACTTTACACTAGGCACAATGCAGGCAGGCAAGTACTGTTCTCCTGGCAACCGCCAAACCCAGACACATCCATCAGAATGCCAGAAAGAGAAGCGTGATAGGTTACTCCAGAAAACACGTCTCCACTGCTCTACAGTCCAGTGGGGGTGTGCTTTACACCACTGAATCCAATGCTTTGCATTGCACTTGGTGATGTGAAGCTTCCATGAACCTCTCTATGCACTATTGTTGTGCTAATCTGAAGGCCACATGAAGTTTGGAGGTCTTTAGCTATTGACTCTGCAGACAGTTGGTGACTTCTGCGCACTGTGCGCTTCAGCATGCACTGACCCCACTCTATCAATTTACCCCTTCGTAGCTGAGTTGCTGTTGTTCCCAGTTGCTTTCACTTTGTTATAATACCACTAACAGTAGCAAGGAAATTTCACGGATGGACTTATTGCACAGGTGGCAACCTATCTCGGTAGCACGCTTGAATTCACTGAGCTCCTGAGAACGACCCATTCTTTCACAAATGTTTGTAGAAGCAGTCTGCATGCCTAGGTACTTGATTTCATACACCTGTGGAGGTGATTGGAACACCTGAATCCAATGATTTGGAGGGGTGTTCCAATACTTTTGGCAATATAGTGTGTGTGTGTGTATGTATATGTATGTATGTGTGTGTATATATATATATATATATATATATATATACGCAGTAGTAAGTGGCAAGTGTGTCCAATTACTGATCCAGTCCAGAGACAATTATTGAAGGTGGCAGATAACAGTGTTAGTACGTGCGTGGAACAGAGGGGCTTATTTACTAAAATTGGTTCACTCAGAATCTCGTGCACCTGTGGTAGCCAATCAGCTTCTAACATCAGCTTGTTCAATTAAGCTTTAGCAATTAAACCTGGAAGCTGATTGGTTTCTATCCAGAAGTGCACAAGATTCTGAATTTACCAGCTTTAGTATACAAACCCCAGTGTGTGGTGATGAAGTTTCTTGTGAACGAAGGCGTAAAACCTATGGATATCTACAGCAGAAGGCTTCAAGCACAGTATGGTGATGAGACGCTCAGCTGCAGTAAGACATTTGAATGGTGTAAACGTTTAAAAGATGGCAGCACGGCCGTCACGGATGGTTCCGGCCGTGGTGGTTCCCAGCCCACAGCAGTCATTCCTGTGAACATTCAGCATGTGGATTTTCTGACAAGAGACTAATCTTTCTGTGGGAACGGTGAACACAATGATGACGAAGCTAATCAGGCTGTCCTAGGATGGTTCGGGTGTACTGACAAATCTTTCTATGCTGAAGGCATTAGTTAAACACTGGGATAAGTGTATAAATGTAGCAGGGGAGTTTGCTGAAAAAGAAACACCTAACTAATGTAAAGTTTGACCCTGACCCCTTCATTGTCGTGTGTTTTTGTGAAAGTCAGTCTCAGATCTTTGCCTTATTTCACATATCTCTGCTCATGACTGAATGTGCAGTGTGTACCAATTCATACAAAAGCGCTTGCTGAATTTGCACTACAAGTGTACCCAATACTGTTGGTAAGTTGCTTGATAAATTTCCAGCACTGTAACAGAGGCCTGTTTTTTGTTTTTTTTTTAATGATAAGTTAGTTCCAGGGGTTGGTAAGCTTTTTCCAACACACAAAAATTAGAGTCTTATTTGTACGCAATACAATGATTTGTTGTCCAGATGCTGATTTTTTTTCTTCTGCTTTGCTAGTTTATAGGGTAGAGTTTTACTAGCAGAGAAATCTAAACATCAATATATGCAAGATTATTTCTTACTAGTATGGGTCACAGTGCGTAGAATCATTCTTTACAATGTACATATTCCTGCTGATTTCCCTACAAATCTCAGCAAGGTGCCTTACAGTGGACACAAAGCTGCAGTCAGGCTCAGCGTGAAACTGACAGTTTCATAAATCTCAGAAAAAGAAGTCCTAAATCACTTCACCACATGTACATGATGGTGAACACCACAAACCAGAACCATTGTAAACAATTCACTGATGTGGTCCTTTCAATATTTCTTCAAATCCGAAGTGCACGTGTAATAAATTAATAAATTTTTTTTTCATTACAAAAATTGTACTTCGACTGGGATTTATAATCCGAGTTCATTGGCTCCTTAGTGTTGCAAAAATTGGACATTTTTCACATAGAGTACTTTTATTACAACATCAGAGCTTAGTCAGATGATTCAGAGCCCATTCACACCACATTGTGTGCATTAACACGTACATTATATACATGCGCAAGTGTGCTTTTGAACCTGCATTGCATTAACACACATGGCAAGGCTTATTTATTATAATTCCTTAACATCTTAATATTGTTATGCTCTGCGCGAAAATGCTAAATGTCCTCGTTTTTCAGCACACACCAACATGCATCACGCAAGCAATAGGACTTAAGGCAAATTGCCTTGTTGTGTTTAGCAATGCAGCTCAACACTGCATTGAATGGGTAGAAACATGATTGTAGAAGGAATGAAATATGTAGGTTCTTTACAAAGGTGGTCTAGTGATTTATAGCACAATAAAGGAGAGAGCTGGTAGCAACATCCCCATTTCTTATAATTTCTATAAAACTATCTGTTACAAATAGTTATACTCTTACAGCATATACGATACTTCATATTAAAGTTTAAACATTTCAGTAGAAGTGGTCATTCTAAGCACACTTGCACACGTGCTGTTGTCTGGGTTCAGTTTATACCAGAAATATTATCAATTTGGTATTTGCATGCTCATCTTATGTTTTTGGGATTTTCTTTCACGGTCCAAAAACATTAGTAGGCACATTAGCTGCTGACCAAACCCCCTTGGTTGTGTCTGTGTGATTGTAATATGGACATAAGAAGTTTTGGGGCTGAGGTGGTCATGACTGGGTCTATGGTCTCTTTGAAGTGCTCTGTGGTGCTATATGAACATGGTAGAAGTGTCTATTTGTTAGTTCTGAAATTGCTATTTTACTGGCTGCAGGCAATGAAATGTGTCCAGAACTCACAATGAAAAAGCTCTTGCTATAAGCTAAAAGTCAAAGGAGCGAACCTACTGAAAATGGTGCAGGGAGATTGCTTTTGGGAAATGTAAGTGTGCCCGAATTCATCTGTTTGAGTCCTTTCTTTAAAAAAAACAAAACGGGACTAAACCAGTTGCCAACTTGTAAGGTACATTAGCACCCCTGTTCGGCACTCCCCACTGCCATCACTGGATGAGTACTGGAGATATCACTGATGATAATAAAATATGTAGATAAAGGTAATGCTGAACATAGCAATCATTACAGGATAACCAACAGATATTTCTTTTGTGATAGTTGTGATTTAGCCCTTTCACCCCCAGAGCTTTTTGCACACATTTAAAAAATCATTTTAGTCCTGAAGATTACACAAAACTCTCAAACATTAAATATATTGTGAAAGCAGACACCCTAGAGAATAAAATGGTGGTAGTTCCAGTTTTTAACGTCACACTATATTACCACAAAGATCTAGGAAATGCAACATTTCAGTAAAAAACTCACTAAAGTGAATTTTAGGGCAAACAAATGCAATAAATTACCCAAATCTTTGGTAAAATATAAAAGATAAGGTTGCGACGATTAAATAAATACCCAACAAGTCAAACCTTAAAATTGCGTGCACCTGTGAAATGGCAGAAATCTTCAGTACCCTATATTTTCTATAGGCGATGCTTCAAAAGCCCCAATAGGTTATCAGTTTAGTCTTACAGAGGAGGTCTTGTGCTAGAATTTCGATATACATGGTGATATGTAACAGGTGTATCGTAATCAACATTTTCACATGTAGGCGCCACCAACGTGTGCATTTACATTTGTACGTGCATATATGTGGGGGTGGGGTTCTCAAAATATTTTGGGGGGAGATGTTATGTGCTTGGGTATAACTTGAATTTTTTGCAAATAAAAATTAAAGTTTTACTTTTTTTTTTTCATCACATGGGGGACACAAATCCCCTATGTCATGATTTTTCAATGACAGGATCTCTTTAATGAGACATGCAGGGTCTTTTAGACTCCTTTGGGCTCCACTGGATGTATTGAAATGCAGATTGTAGAGTGACAGCAGTGACCCGGAAGTGACTTCATGTTCATTGTTTTCCAGGTCATAGCAAGAAGGGGAGGAGAGCGGACTTCTCTCCTCTCTCCCCTCCACCTGCTAGCACAGGGCCCACAGATGGGCAAGCAGAGCCTGGAATACATGGCGGGAGCGTGCAGGGAGCAGGGGCGGACTGACCATTTGCAAACTCAGGCACTGCCCGAGGGCAGTAGGGGGCCCCATGAGATGCCCCTGGTACCTTTTTCATAGGCTTTTTTGAGTTTGGGCAAGGACACATGGGCCCCATGATCCCCTATTGCCCGGGGGCCCCATGAGTT
Organism: Staurois parvus; assembly: GCF_062004578.1. NCBI lineage: Eukaryota > Metazoa > Chordata > Amphibia > Anura > Ranidae > Staurois > Staurois parvus. The sequence goes on from NW_028318001.1 coordinate 5,229,964, forward strand.
GTCAGTCCGCCCCTGGCAGGGAGGCGCCATTACCAGGTTGTGTGGAAGTATGCTTCTACCTGACAGGCAGGAGTCTGCCTGTTAGTTTTATACACAATCCCGGTATGTACACAAACCACCGAATTGTGTATAACCCCATCAACCCCCCCGCTGTTAGGTTCATACTAGAGATGAGCGAATCGAAGTAGGCGAAGTGGAATTCGAGTCGAATATTGGAAAAATCCGAAAAATAGCCTACTTCGGACGCGCGAATCGAAATTTTTCCTAAAATGGCGGCGGACATGTGCGGCGACGGAGCGGGGATGTCTGGGAAGGCGCGCAGACAAGGCGCGCTGACCCATAATGCATTCCTTAATGACATGTGATCGCATTAGCCAATCAGCAGCCAGGCAGCCAGCACTGTGTAATGGTCGAGCTATAAATAGCGGCCATTTTAGAATTCTTCATTTGCCTCCAGTCATTCAAGAGAGGCAGACCGCTCTGTATTAGGGACAGAGTTAGGGCCACAGAAACGTTACTTGGGGACAGAGAAACGTTACTTAGGGACAGAGAAGCATTACTCAGGGACACAGAATTGTTAATGAGGGCCACAGAATCGTTACTTAGGGCCAAAGAAACGCTAGTTAGGGCCACAGAATTGTTACTCAGGGACAGACAGAATTGTTACTGAGTGCCAGAGAATTGTTACTTAGGGCCACAGAAACGTTAGTTAGGGACACAGAATTGTTACTCAGGGACAGACACAGAATTGTTACTGAGGGCCACAGAACTGTTACTTAGGGCCACAGAAACGTTATTAGGGCCACAGAATTGTTACTCAGGGACAGACAGAATTGTTACTGAGTGCCAGAGAATTGTTACTTAGGGCCACAGAAACGTTAGTTAGGGCCACAGAATTGTTACTCAGGGACAGACACAGAATTGTTACTGAGGGCAACAGAACTGTTACTTAGGGCCACAGAAACGTTATTAGGGCCACAGAATTGTTACTCAGGGACAGACAGAATTGTTACTGAGTGCCAGAGAATTGTTACTTAGGTCCACAGAAACGTTACTCAGGGACACAGAATTGTTACTGAGGGCCACAGAACTGTTACTTAGGGAGACAGAAACGTTAGTTAGGGCCACAGAATTGTTACTCAGGGACAGACACAGAATTGTTACTGAGGGCCACAGAATTGTTACTTAGGGCCACAGAATTGTTACTGAGGGCCACAGAACTGTTACTTAGGGCCACAGAAACGTTAGTTAGGGCCACAGAATTGTTACTCAGGGACAGACACAGAATTGTTACTGAGGGCCACAGAATTGTTACTTAGGGCCACATAAACGTTACTCAGGGACACAGAATTGTTACTGAGGGCCACAGAACCGTTACTTAGGGCCACAGAATTGTTACTCAGGGACAGACACAGAATTGTTACTGAGGGCCACAGAATTGTTACTTAGGGCCACAGAATTGTTACTCAGGGACAGACAGAATTGTTACTGAGTGCCAGAGAATTGTTACTTAGGTCCACAGAAACGTTACTCAGGGACACAGAATTGTTACTGAGGGCCACAGAACTGTTACTTAGGGCCACAGAAACGTTAGTTAGGGCCACAGAATTGTTACTCAGGGACAGACACAGAATTGTTACTGAGGGCCACAGAATTGTTACTTAGGGCCACAGAAACGTTACTCAGGGACACAGAATTGTTACTGAGGGCCACAGAACCGTTACTTAGGGCCACAGAATTGTTACTCAGGGACAGACACAGAATTGTTACTCAGGGACACAGAATTGTTACTGAGGGCCACAGAACCGTTACTTAGGGCCACAGAAACGTTACTCAGGGACACAGAATTGTTACTGAGGGCCACATAACCGTTACTTAGGGCCACATAATTGTTACTCAGGGACAGACACAGAATTGTTACTGAGGGACACAGAATTGTTACTGAGGGCCACAGAAACGTTAGTTAGGGACACAGAATTGTTACTCAGGGACAGACACAGAATTGTTACTGAGGGCCACAGAACTGTTACTTAGGGCCACAGAAACGTTATTAGGGCCACAGAATTGTTACTCAGGGACAGACAGAATTGTTACTGAGTGCCAGAGAATTGTTACTTAGGGCCACAGAAACGTTAGTTAGGGCCACAGAATTGTTACTCAGGGACAGACACAGAATTGTTACTGAGGGCCACAGAACTGTTACTTAGGGCCACAGAAACGTTATTAGGGCCACAGAATTGTTACTCAGGGACAGACAGAATTGTTACTGAGTGCCAGAGAATTGTTACTTAGGGCCACAGAAACGTTAGTTAGGGCCACAGAATTGTTACTCAGGGACAGACACAGAATTGTTACTGAGGGCCACAGAACTGTTACTGAGGGCCACAGAAACGTTAGTTAGGGCCACAGAATTGTTACTCAGGGACAGACACAGAATTGTTACTGAGGGCCACAGAACTGTTACTTAGGGAGACAGAAACGTTAGTTAGGGCCACAGAATTGTTACTCAGGGACAGACACAGAATTGTTACTGAGGGCCACAGAATTGTTACTTAGGGCCACAGAATTGTTACTCAGGGACAGACAGAATTGTTACTGAGTGCCAGAGAATTGTTACTTAGGTCCACAGAAACGTTACTCAGGGACACAGAATTGTTACTGAGGGCCACAGAACTGTTACTTAGGGCCACAGAAACGTTAGTTAGGGCCACAGAATTGTTACTCAGGGACAGACACAGAATTGTTACTGAGGGCCACAGAATTGTTACTTAGGGCCACATAAACGTTACTCAGGGACACAGAATTGTTACTGAGGGCCACAGAACCGTTACTTAGGGCCACAGAATTGTTACTCAGGGACAGACACAGAATTGTTACTGAGGGCCACAGAATTGTTACTTAGGGCCACAGAATTGTTACTCAGGGACAGACAGAATTGTTACTGAGTGCCAGAGAATTGTTACTTAGGTCCACAGAAACGTTACTCAGGGACACAGAATTGTTACTGAGGGCCACAGAACTGTTACTTAGGGCCACAGAAACGTTAGTTAGGGCCACAGAATTGTTACTCAGGGACAGACACAGAATTGTTACTGAGGGCCACAGAATTGTTACTTAGGGCCACAGAAACGTTACTCAGGGACACAGAATTGTTACTGAGGGCCACAGAACCGTTACTTAGGGCCACAGAATTGTTACTCAGGGACAGACACAGAATTGTTACTCAGGGACACAGAATTGTTACTGAGGGCCACAGAACCGTTACTTAGGGCCACAGAAACGTTACTCAGGGACACAGAATTGTTACTGAGGGCCACATAACCGTTACTTAGGGCCACATAATTGTTACTCAGGGACAGACACAGAATTGTTACTGAGGGACACAGAATTGTTACTGAGGGCCACAACCGTTACTTAGGGCCACAGAATTGTTACTCAGGGACACAGAATTGTTACTGAGGGCCACAGAACCGTTACTTAGGGCCACAGAATTGTTACTCAGGGACACAGAATTGTTACTGAGGGCCACAGAACCGTTACTTAGGGCCACAGAATTGTTACTCAAGGACAGACACAGAATTGTTACTGAGGGACACAGAATTGTTACTGAGGGCCACAGAAACGTTAATCAGGGACACAGAATTGTTACTGAGGGCCACAGAACCGTTACTTAGGGCCACAGAATTGTTACTCAGGGACACAGAATTGTTACTGAGGGCAACAGAACCGTTACTTAGGGCCACAGAATTGTTACTCAGGGACAAACACAGAATTGTTACTGAGGGACACAGAATTGTTACTGAGGGCCACAGAAACGTTAATCAGGGACACAGAATTGTTACTCAGGGACAGACACAGAATTGTTACTGAGGGACACAGAATTGTTACTGAGGGCCACAGAACCGTTACTTAGGGCCACAGAAACGTTAATCAGGGACACAGAATTGTTACTGAGGGCCACAGAACCGTTACTTAGGGCCACAGAATTGTTACTCAGGGACAGACACAGAATTGTTACTCAGGGACACAGAATTGTTACTGAGGGCCACAGAACCGTTACATAGGGACACAGAATTGTTACTGAGGGACACAGAACCGTTACTTAGGGCCACAGAATTGTTACTCAGGGACAGACACAGAATTGTTACTCAGGGACACATAATTGTTACTGAGGGCCACAGAACCGTTACTTAGGGCCACAGAAACGTTACTCAGGGACAGACACAGAATTCTTACTCAGGGACAGACACAGAATTCTTACTCAGGGACACAGAATTGTTACTGAGGGACACAGAATTGTTACTGAGGGACACAGAATTGTTACTCAGGGACACAGAATTGTTACTGAGGGACACAGAATTGTTACTGAGGGACACAGAATTGTTACTCAGGGACAGACACAGAATTGTTACTCAGGGACAGACACAGAATTGTTACTCAGGGACAGACAGAATTGTTACTGAGGGCCACAGAAATGTTACTTAGGGCCACAGAAACGTTACTCAGGGACACAGAATTGTTACTCAGGGACAGACACAGAATTGTTACTCAAGGACAGACACAGAATTGTTACTGAGGGACACAGAATTGTTACTGAGGGCCACAGAACCGTTACTTAGGGCCACAGAAACGTTACTCAGGGACAGACACAGAATTGTTACTGAGGGACAGACACAGAATTGTTACTGAGGGACACAGAATTGTTACTGAGGGACACAGAATTGTTACTCAGGGACACAGAATTGTTACTGAGGGCCACAGAACCGTTACTTAGGGCCACAGAATTGTTACTCAGGGACAGACACAGAATTGTTACTCAGGGACACAGAATTGTTACTGAGGGCCACAGAACCGTTACTTAGGGCCACAGAAACGTTACTCAGGGACAGACACAGAATTCTTACTCAGGGACAGACACAGAATTGTTACTCAGGGACACAGAATTGTTACTGAGGGACACAGAATTGTTACTGAGGGCCACAGAATTGTTACTCAGGGACACAGAATTGTTACTGAGGGACACAGAATTGTTACTCAGGGACAGACACAGAATTGTTACTGAGGGCCACAGAACTGTTACTTAGGGCCACAGAACTGTTACTTAGGGCCACAGAAACGTTACTCAGGGACACAGAATTGTTACTGAGGGACACAGAATTGTTACTGAGGGACACAGAATTGTTACTCAGGGACAGACACAGAATTATTACTGAGGGCCACAGAACTGTTACTTAGGGCCACAGAACTGTTACTTAGGGCCACAGAAACGTTACTCAGGGACACAGAATTGTTACTCAGGGTCACAGAATCGTTTAATTAAAGAGTATGTCAGACAACATGCAGAGGAGTGGCAGAGGAGGCAATGTTTTAGGAGCGAGCAGACGTTGCAGCAGAGGAAGGGGTCGAGGCAGCACTATTCGCAGCCAGAGGCTAGTGCTCCCGGTGTCATCCAGTACAATGAGGAAGAGCTAACAGAGGGCGGTCAGGAACGGGGGGAGACATCCGCCTATTCAGCAGCCAGGCGAAGAAGTAGTGGCGAGGAGAGTGGCACGGTAGCCGGTGTAGAGACAGGTCTGTCTCCTGACCCACACGCAGCCGAGGGGGCTAGTAGTGAGGCGGAGACCCTAATTGATGATGATGAGGCTGATCGCACTTGGCAGCCTCGTCGTCATCAGGCTATTGCTTCCGCATCATCAGGAGAAGAGGGTGGCAGCTTGGCAGCGAGCAAAACAGTCGGTGGGTTGTCTCCATCGCCACATTCTGCCATGTGCCACTTTCAGGTCTCCTCACACACTGCTGGTGTGTTGAATTTTTTGATATAGGGTGCTGGCAGATTACGGGCCTCCCATAGCTGCTGCCAGGCCCCTAATCTGCCATGGGCCCCTATACCGCCTCCTCATGCTGCTGCCAGGTCCACAGTCTCTCATGCCATGTGCCACTTTCAGGTCTCCTCACACTGCTGGTGTGTTCAATTTTTTGACATAGGGTGCTGGCAGATTACGGGCCTCCCATAGCTGCTGCCAGGCCCCTATTCTGCCATGGGCCCCTATATACCGCCTCCTCATGCTGCTGCCAGGTCCAGAGTCTGTCATGGGTCCCTGTACGGCCTCCCATTGCTGCTGTCTCCATCGCCACACTCTGCCATGTGCCACTTTCAGGTCTCCTCACACACTGCTGGTGTGTTGAAATTTGTGACATAGGGTGCTGGCAGATTACGGGCCTCCCATAGCTGCTGCCAGGCCCCTAATCTGCCATGGGCCCCTATATACCGCCTCCTCATGCTGCTGCCAAGTCCAGAGTCTGTCATGGGTCCCTGTACGGCCTCCCATTGCTGCTGTCTCCATCGCCACACTCTGCCATGTGCCACTTTCAGGTCTCCTCACACACTGCTGGTGTGTTGAATTTTTTGACATAGGGTGCTGGCAGATTACGGGCCTCCCATAGCTGCTGCCAGGCCCCTAATCTGCCATGGGCCCCTATATACCGCCTCCTCATGCTGCTGCCAGGTCCAGAGTCTCTCATGGGTCCCTGTACGGCCTCCCATTGCTGCTGTCTCCATCGCCACACTCTGCCATGTGCCACTTTCAGGTCTCCTCACACACTGCTGGTGTGTTGAATTTTTTGACATAGGGTGCTGGCAGATTACAGGCCTCCCATAGCTGCTGCCAGGCCCCTAATCTGCCATGGGCCCCTATATACCGCCTCCTCATGCTGCTGCCAAGTCCAGAGTCTGTCATGGGTCCCTGTATGGCCTCCCATTGCTGCTGTCTCCATCGCCACACTCTGCCATGTGCCACTTTCAGGTCTCCTCACACACTGCTGGTGTGTTGAATTTTTTGACATAGGGTGCTGGCAGATTACGGGCCTCCTATAGCTGCTGCCAGGCCCCTAATCTGCCATAGGCCCCTATATACCGCCTCCTCATGCTGCTGCCAAGTCCAGAGTCTCTCATGGGTCCCTGTACGGCCTCCCATTGCTGCTGTCTCCATCGCCACACTCTGCCATGTGCCACTTTCAGGTCTCCTCACACACTGCTTTTGTGTTCAATTTTTTGACATAGGGTGCTGGCAGATTACGGGCCTCCTATAGCTGCTGCCAGGCCCCTAATCTGCCATAGGCCCCTATATACCGCCTCCTCATGCTGCTGCCAAGTCCAGAGTCTCTCATGGGTCCCTGTACGGCCTCCCATTGCTGCTGTCTCCATCGCCACACTCTGCCATGTGCCACTTTCAGGTCTCCTCACACACTGCTGGTGTGTTGAATTTTTTGACATAGGGTGCTGGCAGATTACGGGCCTCCCATAGCTGCTGCCAGGCCCCTAATCTGCCATGGGCCCCTATACCGCCTCCTCATGCTGCTGCCAGGTCCAGGCGAACGTAGTCACACAGGGGAGGAACTTCTCAGTGTAATGAACAGAGAAATCGACAGATGGCTGTCTCCGCGCAAACTGAAAATCGGAACCATGTTGACCGACAACGGAAAGAACATGGTGTCTGCTCTGCGTCAAGTAAGGTTGTGCCATGCGCCATGCATGGCTCACGTGTTCAATCTGGTTGTCAAGCGGTTCCTAAAATCCACCATCCCACTGCAAGACATCCTTAAAATGTCACGTAAACTTTGCATGCATTTCAGCCATTCCTACACCGCAAAGCACACCCTCCTTGAGCTGCAGCGGCAGAACGGAATTGCACAGCATCGCCTGATCTGCGACGTTGCAACAAGGTGGAATTCAACCCTACACATGTTAGACCGCCTTTACGAACAGCGAAAGGCCATCACCGATTTCCTGATGTTACAAGCGGATAAAGGTACTCCCCTGTGTAACTTCGATGTCAGCCATTGGCAGCTCATGCGTGACACCTGCCGCTTGCTCAGGCCCTTTGAGGAGGCCACGCTATTCGTGAGTCGGCAGGACTATGGGATGAACGACGTCATTCCTCTGTTGCACGTCCTGGAACAAATGCTGTTAACAATGGCTGGTCAGGGTGCGGTAGACGTGGCGCACAGATCTCAACGCCACATGACCCCTGTGGGGGCAGGACAGGAAGAAGAGGAGGAGGTAGAGGAGGACATTTGTGCTCAGGAATTATTGAGTGAAATGGGTGGTTTTTCCACTCAGCGGACAGGAGTGGAGGAGCAGGAGCATCTGGTAGAGGAGGAGGAGGAGGAGACAGAGGACCCAGACGCACCGTGGCAGTATGCTGTGGAGATGGAGGCAGGGAGTCCCTCGCATTCCTTGGCACAAATGGCCCATAGCATGCTCGGTTGCTTGCGTAGCGACAGCCGAATAATAACCATCAGACAGAGGGATGACTTTTGGCTGTCCACCTTGTTGGACCCTCGCTACAGTTCAAAAATGGTGGCCTTTTTCACACCTGCTGAGAGGGAGGCCAAAATAACGTACTATAAAAACCACCTATGTAGTCAGTTGGTCTCTGCCTTTCTGCGCCAATGTCCATCCTCAGACACTGTGGGCCCTGTGCGCTCGCGTTCCGCTGCCATGGCAGCAGGGGAGGGGTGGGGTGGTAGGAGCAGTGGCAGCTCCACCAGCAGCGGCTGCCTCAGTCTGCAGTCGATGATGAGTAGCTTTCTTCACCAGCGCAGTGAGGAAACTACTAACCAGCCGCAGCAGCAGCAGCATCAGGTGGACCTGGAGCAGGAGCTCAAACAACAGGCTTGGGCCTACTTGGACAGCACCCTGCCAACCGAGGTAGACAATCCCCTTGACTACTGGGCAACGAAACTTGACCTTTGGCCCCAACTAGCTGAATTTGCCCTTGAAAGGCTGTCATGCCCGGCAAGTAGCGTGGCATCGGAGCGTGTGTTTAGTGCAGCAGGAGGTATTGTAACTCCGCGGAGGACACGACTGTCCACCCAAAGTGTGGAGAGACTCACGTTTGTGAAAATGAATCAGGCGTGGATTAGTCTGGATTTCAAACCACCAGTTCCTGACATAACTGACTAAATCCGCCATGAATCATGCCCCAAACATGTGCCACTTTCAGGTCTCCTCACACTGCTGGTGTGTTGAATTTTTTGACATAGGGTGCTGGCAGATTACGGGCCTCCTATAGCTGCTGCCAGGCCCCTAATCTGCCATAGGCCCCTATATACCGCCTCCTCATGCTGCTGCCAGGTCCAGAGTCTCTCATGGGTCCCTGTACGGCCTCCCATTGCTGCTGTCTCCATCGCCACACTCTGCCATGTGCCACTTTCAGGTCTCCTCACACACTGCTGGTGTGTTGAATTTTTTGACATAGGGTGCTGGCAGATTACGGGCCTCCCATAGCTGCTGCCAGGCCCCTAATCTGCCATGGGCCCCTATACCGCCTCCTCATGCTGCTGCCAAGTCCAGAGTCTCTCATGGGTCCCTGTACGGCCTCCCATTGCTACTGTCTCCATCGCCACACTCTGCCATGTGCCACTTTCAGGTCTCCTCACACTGCTGGTGTGTTGAATTTTTTGACATAGGGTGCTGGCAGATTACGGGCCTCCTATAGCTGCTGCCAGGCCCCTAATCTGCCATGGGCCCCTATACCGCCTCCTCATGCTGCTGCCAGGTCCACAGTCTCTCATGCCATGTGCCACTTTCAGGTCTCCTCACACTGCTGGTGTGTTGAATTTTTTGACATAGGGTGCTGGCAGAGTACGGGCCTCCCATAGCTCCTGCCAGGCCCCTAATCTGCCATGGGCCCCTATATACCGCCTCCTCATGCTGCTGCCAGGTCCAGAGTCTGTCATGGGTCCCTGTACGGCCTCCCATTGCTGCTGTCTCCATCGCCACACTCTGCCATGTGCCACTTTCAGGTCTCCTCACACTGCTGGTGTGTTGAATTTTTTGACATAGGGTGCTGGCAGATTACGGGCCTCCTATAGCTGCTGCCAGGCCCCTAATCTGCCATGGGCCCCTATACCGCCTCCTCATGCTGCTGCCAGGTCCACAGTCTCTCATGCCATGTGCCACTTTCAGGTCTCCTCACACTGCTGGTGTGTTGAATTTTTTGACATAGGGTGCTGGCAGATTACGGGCCTCCCATAGCTGCTGCCAGGCCCCTAATCTGCCATGGGCCCCTATACCGCCTCCTCATGCTGCTGCTAGGTCCACAGTCTCTCATGCCATTTGCCACTTTCAGGTCTCCTCACACTGCTGGTGTGTTGAATTTTTTGACATAGGGTGCTGGCAGATTACGGGCCTCCCATAGCTGCTGCCAGGCCCCTAATCTGCCATGGGCCCCTATACCGCCTCCTCATGCTGCTGCCAGGTCCACAGTCTCTCATGCCATGTGCCACTTTCAGGTCTCCTCACACTGCTGGTGTGTTGAATTTTTTGACATAGGGTGCTGGCAGATTACGGGCCTCCCATAGCTGCTGCCAGGCCCCTAATCTGCCATGGGCCCCTATACCGCCTCCTCATGCTGCTGCCAAGTCCAGAGTCTCTCATGGGTCCCTGTACGGCCTCCCATTGCTGCTGTCTCCATCGCCACACTCTGCCATGTGCCACTTTCAGGTCTCCTCACACTGCTGGTGTGTTGAATTTTTTGACATAGGGTGCTGGCAGATTACGGGCCTCCTATAGCTGCTGCCAGGCCCCTAATCTGCCATGGGCCCCTATACCGCCTCCTCATGCTGCTGCCAGGTCCACAGTCTCTCATGCCATGTGCCACTTTCAGGTCTCCTCACACTGCTGGTGTGTTGAATTTTTTGACATAGGGTGCTGGCAGAGTACGGGCCTCCCATAGCTGCTGCCAGGCCCCTAATCTGCCATGGGCCCCTATATACCGCCTCCTCATGCTGCTGCCAGGTCCAGAGTCTGTCATGGGTCCCTGTACGGCCTCCCATTGCTGCTGTCTCCATCGCCACACTCTGCCATGTGCCACTTTCAGGTCTCCTCACACTGCTGGTGTGTTGAATTTTTTGACATAGGGTGCTGGCAGATTACGGGCCTCCTATAGCTGCTGCCAGGCCCCTAATCTGCCATGGGCCCCTATACCGCCTCCTCATGCTGCTGCCAGGTCCACAGTCTCTCATGCCATGTGCCACTTTCAGGTCTCCTCACACTGCTGGTGTGTTGAATTTTTTGACATAGGGTGCTGGCAGATTACGGGCCTCCTATAGCTGCTGCCAGGCCCCTAATCTGCCATGGGCCCCTATACCGCCTCCTCATGCTGCTGCCAGGTCCACAGTCTCTCATGCCATGTGCCACTTTCAGGTCTCCTCACACTGCTGGTGTGTTGAATTTTTTGACATAGGGTGCTGGCAGAGTACGGGCCTCCCATAGCTGCTGCCAGGCCCCTAATCTGCCATGGGCCCCTATATACCGCCTCCTCATGCTGCTGCCAGGTCCAGAGTCTGTCATGGGTCCCTGTACGGCCTCCCATTGCTGCTGTCTCCATCGCCACACTCTGCCATGTGCCACTTTCAGGTCTCCTCACACTGCTGGTGTGTTTAAAGTTTTTGACATAGGGTGCTGGCAGATTACGGGCCTCCTATAGCTGCTGCCAGGCCCCTAATCTGCCATGGGCCCCTATACCGCCTCCTCATGCTGCTGCCAGGTCCACAGTCTCTCATGCCATGTGCCACTTTCAGGTCTCCTCACACTGCTGGTGTGTTGAATTTTTTGACATAGGGTGCTGGCAGAGTACGGGCCTCCCATAGCTGCTGCCAGGCCCCTAATCTGCCATGGGCCCCTATATACCGCCTCCTCATGCTGCTGCCAGGTCCAGAGTCTGTCATGGGTCCCTGTACGGCCTCCCATTGCTGCTGTCTCCATCGCCACACTCTGCCATGTGCCACTTTCAGGTCTCCTCACACTGCTGGTGTGTTGAATTTTTTGACATAGGGTGCTGGCAGATTACGGGCCTCCTATAGCTGCTGCCAGGCCCCTAATCTGCCATGGGCCCCTATACCGCCTCCTCATGCTGCTGCCAGGTCCACAGTCTCTCATGCCATGTGCCACTTTCAGGTCTCCTCACACTGCTGGTGTGTTGAATTTTTTGACATAGGGTGCTGGCAGATTACGGGCCTCCCATAGCTGCTGCCAGGCCCCTAATCTGCCATGGGCCCCTATACCGCCTCCTCATGCTGCTGCCAAGTCCAGAGTCTCTCATGGGTCCCTGTACGGCCTCCCATTGCTGCTGTCTCCATCGCCACACTCTGCCATGTGCCACTTTCAGGTCTCCTCACACTGCTGGTGTGTTGAATTTTTTGACATAGGGTGCTGGCAGATTACGGGCCTCCTATAGCTGCTGCCAGGCCCCTAATCTGCCATGGGCCCCTATACCGCCTCCTCATGCTGCTGCCAGGTCCACAGTCTCTCATGCCATGTGCCACTTTCAGGTCTCCTCACACTGCTGGTGTGTTCCATTTTTTGTCATAGGGTGCTGGCAGATTACGGGCCTCCCATAGCTGCTGCCAGGCCCCTAATCTGCCATGGGCCCCTATACCGCCTCCTCATGCTGCTGCCAAGTCCAGAGTCTCTCATGGGTCCCTGTACGGCCTCCCATTGCTGCTGTCTCCATCGCCACACTCTGCCATGTGCCACTTTCAGGTCTCCTCACACTGCTGGTGTGTTCCATTTTTTGTCATAGGGTGCTGGCAGATTACGGGCCTCCCATAGCTGCTGCCAGGCCCCTAATCTGCCATGGGCCCCTATACCGCCTCCTCATGCTGCTGCCAGGTCCAGAGTCTCTCATGGGTCCCTGTACGGCCTCCCATTGCTGCTGTCTCCATCGCCACACTCTGCCATGTGCCACTTTCAGGTCTCCTCACACTGCTGGTGGGTTCCATTTTTTGTCATAGGGTGCTGGCAGATTACGGGCCTCCCATAGCTGCTGCCAGGCCCCTAATCTGCCATGGGCCCCCGTAGCGACTCCTCATGCTGCTGCCAGGCCCGTAATCTGTCATGGGCCCCTGTTGTCGCTTGTTGGCATATTCCGCTCGTTCAGATGCTCCTTCTCCTGCTACTCCTCTTCACGGATTCCGTCAGCAGTCTTTCTTGGAATCCGTTTCCAAGAGACAACAGTTTGCGAGCACGCACCCGACGGTGCAGAAGCTGAACGTCCTCCTGTCCAAGTTGCTGCTGCCAGGCTCGTAATCTGTCATGCGCCCCTGTACCGCCTCCTCATGCTGCTGCCAGGTCCAGAGTGTGTCATGGGCCCCCGTACCGACTCCTCATGCTGCTGCCAGGCCCGTAATCTGTCATGGGCCCCTGTACCGCCTCCCCATGCTGCTGCCAGGTCCAGAGTGTGTCATGGGTCCCTGTACGGCCTCCCATTGCTGCTGCCAGGCCCGTAATCTGCCATGGGCCCCCGTACCGACTCCTCATGCTGCTGCCAGGCCCGTAATCTGTCATGGGCCCCTGTACCGCCTCCTCATGCTGCTGCCAGGTCCAGAGTGTGTCATGGGTCCCTGTACGGCCTCCCATTGCTGCTGTCTCTATCGCCACACTCTGCCATGTGCCACTTTCAGGTCTCCTCACACTGCTGGTGGTTTCCATTTTTGTCATAGGGTGCTGTATGGCCTCCCATTGCTGCTGCCTCCACCGCCACACTGTGGCTCCACACTCTGGTTTTGGCCCCGTGGCTGCCCAAATGAGTGAAGTGTGCGGTGATTCTAAGATCGACGGCACTCATCTGCATGTCATACTGACTGACAGTATTATTTCTCTTCCCCAGCAGACTCCAAGGGCATTTAAATTAAAGGTACAGTGTTCTGCACTAATATTAAGTCTCTCTGAAGCCTAGAAACACCCTTTTTTAAGTTAAATTCACAGCGAATATATTCGACTCGAATCGAAATTTTTCCACGAATTCGCCGAATCAGTCAAATCGAATTTTTGAATACTTCTCTCATCTCTAGTACATACAACATACCTGGCAGCATTGGCAGAGTGAAATAACGAAACTAATAACTGGGCTCAGATTTAAAGCTGAACTCCAGCTTTTGTTGCAATTTACATAGTTTGTTTGGGCCAAGCTGGCCAAAATCAACTCTCTCCCTCACCAACATGTGAGGCTGCTGGATGGGCTACATAAACTCTATATAGCTCAGGCTACATACAGCACTGTGTCATTAATGGCTGTGTGTTGAGTTATCTTGAGGGGACAGCAAATTTACACTGTTATACAAGCTGTACACTCACTACTTTACAGTGTAGCAAAGTGTCATTTCTTCAGTGTTGTCACATGAAAAGATAGAATAAAATATTTACAAAAATGTCAGGGGTGTACTCACTTCTGGGAGATATATATATATATATATATATATATATATAGTGCATCCAGAAAGTATTCTCAGTGCTTAACGTTTTCCACATTTTGTTATGTTACAGCCTTATTCCAACATGGATTAAATTCATTTTTTCCCTCAGCATTTTACAAACAACACCCCATAATGACAACATGAAAGAAGTTTGTTTTGAAATCTTTGCAATTTATTAAAAAAAAAAAAGACATATATACATAAGTATTCACAGTCTTTGCTCAATACTTTGTTGAAGCACCTTTAGCACTAATTACAGCCTCAAGTCATTTTGAGTATGATGCTACAAGCTTGGCACACCTATTTTTGGGCAATTTCTCCCATTCTTCTTTGAAGTACCTCTCAAGCTCCATCAGGTTTGATAGGGAGTGTCGGTGCACAGCCATTTTCAGATCTCTCCAGAGATGTTCAATAGGGTTCAAGTCTGGGCTCTGGCTGGGCCATTCCAGGACATTCACAGAGTTGGCCTGTAGCCACTGTTTTGTTATGTGGGCTGTGTGCTTAGGGTTGTTGTCCTGTTGAAAGATGAACCATCGCCCCAGTCTAAGGTCCAGAGCGATCTGGAACAGGTTTTCATCAAGGATGTATCTGTACATTGCTGCATTCATCTTTCTTTCGATTTTGACTAGTCTCCCAGTTCCTGCTGCTGTAAAGCATCCCCACAGCATGATGTTGCCACCACCATGCTTCACTGTGGGGATGGTATTGGCCAGGTGGTGAGCAGTGCCTGGTTTTCCCCAGACATGACGCGTGGCATTCAGGCCAAAAAGTTCAATCTTTGTTTCATCAGACCAGAGAGTTTTGCCATTTACCTTTTACTGAGGAGTGGCTTCCATCTGGCCACTCTACCATACAGACATGATTGGTGGAGTGCTGCAGAGATGGTTGTTCTTCTGGAAAGTTCTCTCTCCACAGAGAAATGCTGAAGCTCTTTCAGAGTGACTATCGGGTGCTTGGTTACCTCCCTGGTTAAGGCTTTCTCCATCGTTCACTCATTTTGGCCAGGCGGCCCGCTCTAGGAAGATTCCTGGTGGTTCCAAACTTCTTTCAATTAAGGATGATGGAGGCCACTGTGCTCATTGGGACCTTTAATGCTGCAGAAATTTTTCTGTACCCTTCCCCAGATCTGTGCCTTGATACAATCCTGTCTGTCTCAGAGGTCTACTGACAACTCCTTGGACTTCATGGCTTGATTTGTGCTCTGACATGCACTGTTAACTGTGGGACCGTATATAGACAGGTTTATGCCTTTCCTAATCATGTCCAATCAACTGAATTTCCCACAGGTGGACTGCAATCAAGTTGTGGAAACAACTCAAGAATGATCTGTGGGAACAGGATGCACCAGAGCTCAATTTTGAGTGTCCTGGCAAAGGCTGTGAATACTTGTGTACATGTGTTTTTGTTAATTTTTTATCTTTAGTAAATTGCAAAGATTTCAAAACTAACTTCTTTCACATTGTCATTATGGGGTATTATTTGTAGAATGTTGAGGAAAAAAATAAATTTAATCCATTTTGGAAAAAGGCTAACATAACAAAATGTGGCAAAAGTTAAGTGCTGTGAATACTTTGTGAATACACACACACACTATATTACCAAACGTATTGGGGCACCCCTCTAAATCATTGGATGCAGGTGTTCCAATCACCTCCAATCAAACACCTAGGCATGCAGACTGCTTCTACAAAAATTTGTGAAAGAATGGGTCTCTCTCTTGAGGTGGAGGAACTTGACTGGCCTGCACTCAACCCGATAGAACACCTTTGGGATGAATTAGAGTGGAGACTGTGAGTCAGGCCTTCTAGCCCAACATCAGTGCCTGACCTCACAAATGAGCTTCTGGAAGAATGGTCAAACTTTCACATAGGCACACTCTTAAACCTTGAGGACAGCCTTCCCAGAAAAGTTGAAGCTACTATAGTTGCAAAGGGTGGGTCATCCCAATACTTTGGGCAATATAATATATACATACTGTATATATTGTAATGGCGTTTGCTCGGCAGCGGGTGTGTGCGAGTTCACAACACAAAAAAACAGGCACCGCAAAACAGCAGCGTAGGTGAAAAACAAAAAGGTGTGGTTTATTTACACTATTTACAAGAAAAACGTCAAACCAAAAAGAAACATGAAATTAAATCCTCGCCAATTTGGCTACTTACTATACAATAGCTTCCCTAGCTATCCACTAGGTACAGCCTTGTGCTACACCCAGTCCCTATCAGTTGGAGGCTAACCACACAGGCCTTTGTCTCACCGCACAGACAAGTATGGCGTTCCCCAGTCTACTCAGGCACAGATCTGGTTCCAGGATGGAGCAACTCCCTAAGCAAGCTGGGAAGTTTTATAGAGGCCCTAATGAGCCCACTACCTTCAGCTGGGCTTATTACCTCACTGCTGAAGGCTCAGCAATTCCCCCTAGTGGAACAAATCCACATAGAGCCTAAATCTCGGACAGATATATATGCCGTCCTGGACGCAACCAGGTGATTTTACCTGCCTACTGTCACAATATATATATAATATATATATATATATATATATAGATAGACCTGAGCTAATGAAACCACAATCGATAATCAAAAATAAAAAAAAATTAGTTGTGAAACATATAGTAGCTGAACACAAAAACCCTGATACTAGGCAATCCGCAATAATACATAAAAGTGCAGCGCTTAAACAAGTGACAAATAATCATAAAGAAACAGTGAAAAGTGTATCAAAAAATATAGTCCATCCAAAAATGAAATAAAAGTCCCAGAGGTTGAGATGAAATAAAAGAAATCCAAGGACGGTCGTTGTGTCAGCAACCACTACTACAGAAGACTTACCAGAAAAGGCATGACTCCATGTTAAGAGTGGTCAATCGTGCTTTGTTTAAACAATCCAGAAAGCCGGACACTCGAATCCTCCTCCAGATCTCCAAAAGAGCAGATAAAAATCTTCCACAATGGACCTTTTATTCATATGACTCTTATTTCTTGTGTGAAATGCCAGTCAGTACAGCATTGTCTTGCGTAGCATTAGATGTATTGATCTTGCTATCCAGGTGTGTCTACCTTTTATGCCGGCCCCTTTCACGTGACTCTCACTGGATTGACACTCTTGCACTGTGGAATGCTCAAGAGGAAGTATCCCACAGACAGGCAGCTCCTCCCAGCACCCAATCTGTGCTCAGCCTGACACCCTCTCCCTCGAACACTCATATATATATATATAACTTAGATTACAAAATCTTCAGTTTTACCCAACTTAGTTACTGCAAAAATAAATACACCCCACAACAAAAACTACTACATCTAGTATTTTGTATGACCTCTATGATTTGTAAGGACAGCACCAAGTCTTCTAGGCATGGGATGAACAAGTTGCCGACATATTGCAACATCTATCTTTTTCCATTCTTCAGGAACAACCTCTTTTAGATCCTGAATGCTAGATGGAGAGTGATGCTCAACTTGTCTCTTCAGAATTCCCCATAGGTGTTTGATTGGGTTCAGATCAGAAGACATACTTGGCCACTGAATCACTTTCACCCTGTTCTTTAGAAATGCAACAATGGCCTTAGATGTGTGTATTGGATCATTGTCATGCTGGAAAAGTGCATGACGACCAAGGGCACGGAGTGATAGTAGCATCTTATCTTTCAATAAAGAGGAGTGCATCTGTGAATTCATGATACCATCAATGAAATGCAGATCCCCAACACAAGCAGCACTCATTCAGCCCCACAGAAGGACACTGCCACCACCATGTTTCACTGTAGGCAACATGCATTTTTTTTTGTACTCCTCACCTTTGCGACACCATACAGTTTTGAAGCCATCAGTCCCAAAAACATTTATCTTGGTCTCACCACTCCAGAGTACAGAGTCCCAGTCCTTTTCTTTTTCAGCGGGGGGCCCTGGAAAATTCTAGGAAGGCTTTTTGTGCATGGGCTTTAGGAGAGGCTTCCTTTGAGAATGACACCCTTGCCATTCCTCTGCAGTGTACGCCATATTGTGTCACAGGAGACAATCACCCCAGTTTGTCTTTCTACTTCTTTAGCTAGCTGCTGTGATTTTTCATGGTGATTTTCTTCAACTGTTCTCATCAGAAGATGCTCCTGTCCAGGTGTTAACTTACATTGACGGCCTGAATGTCTCTGTGAGATGGTTGCAGTTCCATCTTTGTTAAATTTTTGTATTACTTTTTACAGTATTCTGACTGATAAGTAAAGCTTTGCTGATCTTCTTGTAGGCTTCACCTTTCTCGTGTAAAGAAATAATTTTCTTTCTCAGGCCTTGTGACATTTCTCTTCCATGTTGTGCCATTCCTGACAGCATGAAATGGGAAGGGGATTTCTTTGTTAAGTAGTGCTCTTTTGGTCATTGGTCACTTGGCCATTGAATCACTTCCACCCTGTTATTCTTCAGAAATGCAACAGTGGCCTTAGATATGTGTATGATGACCAAGGGCATGAAGTGATGGTAGCATCTTCTCTTTCAATATAGAGCACTACACCTGTGAATTCATGATACTATCAAGAAATGCAGCTCCCTGACACCAGCAGCACTCATGCAGCCCACAGAAGGACACTGCCACCACCATGTTTCACTGTAGGCACCATGCATTTTTCTTTGTACTCCTCACCTTTGCGACGCCATACAGTTTTGAAGTCATCCATTCAAAAAACATGTATCTTGGTCTCATCACTCCAGAGTATAGAATCCCAGTATTATTATTTTTAAGCATGAGCCTTGGCAAACTCTAGGTGGGCTTTTTTGTGCATGGGCTTTAGGAGAGGCTTCTTTCATGGACGACATCCATGTGGTGCCATTGCTGACAGCATGAAACGGGAGGGTGTTTTCTTTGTTAACCTCCTTAGCGGTCTGATTATGTCAGTATTTCTGTGCTCAAAGAGGTACATTTTCTTGCATAGAAATATGTTGTTTTTTTATTGTAGGCCTGTAATTCTTAGGAATAACTCACTGAAATCTGTCCGAACAAAAGTCTAGTAAACATCCCGGGTATGATAAAATTTGAGACACAAAATAATAAATTATAATATAATAAATAATCATAAAAATAATAATATAATAATAATACATTTAATTCAATAATGTAATCAAACCAAAAACACTGAAATTTTAAATAGAGCGCCAAGTTCGCACATCACTGAGCAAAGTCGCAGAATCATTTTCAGTGTCCGATGACGAATTTCCCCACGAATCATTATCACTCAATTCTGAAAGTGGTTCTAATTTACTATCGCTGTTCTCTAGCTGGTCTAAAACCGCTTTTGACCTAAAGGGACGCTTTTTGGACGCCATGGACGTTTCTCAGTTTCCAGGCAGAAAGAACAGTAAAAATGCAGGCAGGGCACAGGACAAAGCACTAGGGACAAAATGTATGTGAAATGGCTTGATACAGTAATGTTATACTATGAGATTTTAGTGTATTGAGTGAATATCACTTTTTAAATGTTTGAATTTCCCGCCGGTTCTGTCCCCCGTACGTCCTGACGCTCACAGGGAATGGAACCCGGAAGACAGATGCCGGCATAGGCTGGAGGAAATGGCCGGGGACGCTGCAGGGGGGACATCGCCGGAGCGCAGGACGAGGTAAGTGCTGGAGGGAATCCCTGAACAACGCTGCAGGGTAATCACGAGGGTAGCTCGGGATTACCTCTTCTGGTACTGAAAGTTAACCCTGAGCAACACTCGGGAATACTGCCAGGGGGGTTAAGTAGCGCCCTTATATAATCAACTGTCTGCTGGACACCTGTTTAATGAATAATTACACTCACCTGTAGTGTAATTATGAATTCTTGTTAATTAGGATTTTGTTGTCTAAAATTTAGCTTTGCTCTTAAGACTTTATTGGGGTGTATTCATTTTTTCAATATGGTCTTGAATAAATTCATTAAGAAAAATACTTTTTTGTGTGTGCAAATTAACAGATCCTGTTTGCAATTAATGGCCTGCATTTGTGGGAGTATGTTGTTTCTGAAAAGAAAGTAAAGGTTTTCTGACAAATCTGTTGGGGTGTGCTCATTTCTGCTGAGTGTATTATGTATATATATATATACAGATGCTATCAAACATAGGAGAAGTTGCCTATTAATCCCTTCTGGCCTGAATTTAGCAGCAGCTTTTTTCATGGACAGGACATGTGGTTTCAGACTTTCTCTATCTCTCCACTTCCTCTTTCTGGTATTTCAACCCAACAACCCAGAGACAGGAAAAGCATTAATATATCAGCAGCCCAGACATTTACAAACACAGACAGTGGAGAACAGCAGATCCCTACATAAGAATCATTTGTTATTGTACTGAAGACAATAAATGCTTTCTTCTGAGATTTAGCAAAAACAGATTAAAATGTATGTAAACCCAAAATCTATTTGACAGTATGCTTGGCATTATGCCTTACTATATGCAGTTATACTTTTTTGTGAATCATTTCCAAAGTTTCTTTCTTGGAGATCCTGCCAGTAGCAACACTTCCTTTCGCTTCACTATTAGCAGGAATATTGTCAGCCTGTCATGTGTGCTGCTTAGGTTAATAAGATTGATAGTCCAAAGGCCAACGAAAGTAGTGCATAAGGCAGGCTGACAACATTGCTGCTAATTTTGAGGTGTTTTCAGCCTGCACCAGGAAGGCAGGATCTCCAGGTAATAAAACTTTGCAACAAAAATAGTTTGCTTAAAACTGTATATCATGAGACAGTACATCAAAAGTGCTCAAAAATAGATTTTGGGTTTACATACATTTTAAAAAAGAAATGTTAGAAATTATTGCATTACAAAGTACTGAAGGACAAGGTATTAGAGTACGAAGCATTATACTCTTTCATAGGGGGTTTAACAATACCTTGAAAAAGTGTTAATGTGGTCTTAACAGATTGTAGAACTTTGCAAGTGCTTATATCTTGCTACAAATTGATTTTCCTGTCATGTGTGCCCATTGCACTTAGCCTATTTTGCTGTGGAGAAGCTATAAATGTTAAGTTTAGTGGTGCGTTTACTGACAAATTACTTTTTCAGCGAGGACATTGTGAATATGCCAGCTAACACTTGACATATTGCAAAGTAGTTTTAGTACCCAATGATGACCTTGATAAGGAAATTCTTTTAAATAATAAAAACAAACTCAGATTTAAGGGACTACCAACAGATTACGTCATGAATTATAAAAATTCTAATTTTTATTTGTACAAAGGTTAAAATGATATAACATCACATATTGTATAAAAAAGGGATGTCCATAACAGTTTCATTAGATTTTACAGCAATGAACCTCCCTATTATGACATGTCCAAATATCACTGCCCTTCTGTTCTTTTGTATATAACCCTAACAAGGATTGTAATATATATATATGTATTATGACATGTCACAGTGCTGGCTTTGCAGTGAAATGGGACAGCTTGGCTTGAAACATTTTGAATCTATAGTAATTTCTGCTTCTTCAGGAGTATTTTAGAGAAAGGCAATGGCTCAAAAACTGCACCAATAGTGAAGGCATGTATCCTCCCAAGTGCAGGTGCAGGGGCACTCAGAGAACCGAGGATGCAACCCAAAATTTTCTGCTGATGATGAACTCTGTGTATGGTAGTGGAGGGCACACTGAGAGTTAACCATACAGTTAACCATAGATGGCGGTGATTTATATTATGTCACACCACAAACCTTGCTGATAAAACCATATAAGAAGCTCCTCGTATAGTGAGAATGGCTTTGGAACATTAACATGTACAATCCAAAGGCAAACACTCCCCCATAGTCCTCGCTAGTGTGTATATTATCTAGGACTGAGGAATCTTGAAGTGTTTATGAATAATTCCAAAGCAGATGCAAAGTAACAAAGCTAAGGCAATGCACGAGAGTAAACCATTAGGTAGCACTGCTGGGGAATACCTAAAGTGGAGCTTTATTCTTTAAAGAAATAAAACTGTAGCTGCTGACTTTTAAATAACAGCCACTCACCTGTCCCACGATCCAGCGGTGTACTCACCACAGCCGGTTTCACCGGCCATCCTTTCTCTGCAGTGCGGCCATCCTAATTGTGGGCACCCGGCTGTTACAACTTGCGGCTTCACAGTCGGGTGCCCACTGTGCATGTGCGAGTAGCGCTGCACCTTGTGAATGGTCCTGTAGTATTCTGCAGCCTGTCATGTGTCCTAGAAGACTATGGGTAGGGTGGAAGGGAGGACAACTTCTGCTTCCTATTGCCTAGGTGGTCACAGCAGGAGTGGGAGCAGGTACCTGTCAAAATCAGGTACCCGCTCCTCCCCCCCTGTGCTCCCCAAAGGTGCCAATTCCTCATGGGGAATGGGGGACCAGTACGTAAAATGGAACTTCCCCTTTTGGGTGGTGCTCCGCTTTAACCAGTTTCCTCTCATCACATCATTTAAGTTGAGTTATTTGTAATAGTTTATGAATATGAATGAATGTGATGCTTCCCCTGATATATGATGATTTACCCTTATGACTTTCCTTATGATTTGTTAAGGGAAAAAGAAAAGTAAGAAGTACAAGTTAGAGCATTTGTGACATAAAAATAATCTGCTGGTCAGGCATTTAGGGTCCAGGTGAGGTGGGACTGTGCTGGGTGGCTATTCCAGCGCAGTCCCACTGCATCTTTACCACAAGAAAGGCAAAATGCCTAGTCTTAGTGTTACTGGTTCACTGCATTGCAATGGTGTGCAGATGGTGTGCACTGAAAAAAAGTACTGCGTGCAGTATTTATTTCCAGCACAGTGCAGTCACTGTACACTGGCCAGTAGAACTTTATGAAATGTCACTGTGTGACATTTCAATAAAATCCATTAAAAAAAAGGTGAAAAGTGAGATGCACTGGGTCTGGGACATCATCACTGCCTGCACCTCAGTGCACACCAGTTGCTGCATTTTAAAGCAATGGCTGGTGTGAATGGACCCTTAAAAATATGTATTGTTTGACTAGTCATCTTGAATAAAGCTTGTCTGGATAATTTATCAAAATAGCATGCAAACAAATCCAATCAATCTACAAGACTTTATCAAAGCTGAATATGCAGAAGTAGAACATTTTTAGTTGGGTGATTAATCACTGAAAGTGAAATTTTAGTTCACAAACAGATAATGTGTGTATATATAAATATCTATATATATAAACACACATTTAGAAATTGAATTAAAGTTTGTAATAATAGTTACTACCGTTTTCAGGTTGCATACGCTCTATTATCTAGGACTAGGTAATACGAGGTTGTGAAAAAGTATTCAGCAGTGGCTCGGAGATTCATTATGGGATACCGAAACCTCTTAGCAATATGCCAAGTGTACTGTAATCTGGCATGTTCACAACATCCTAGCTGAAAAATGAATGTCAGTAGGCGCTCCACTAAGTTTAGCATCTATTGCATTTACAGCAAAATAGTCTAAATGTAATGGGCACATATGGTAGACAAACTCAATTTTTACCAGAATGCAGGCATTTGCAAAGTGTTAGAAATTTATTAAGACCACATTAGCACTTTTGCAAAGTATTGTTGAATGCAAGACTGTGTATTTGATAATTTAGAAAATGCATGCATTTGACCATTAAAGCGTATTTAAATCCAAAACCAAAATTTTAATATGTTGCACCTTAACAGTACTTACATGTTTTGACCGCATTGATTGATTTTTTCAGACGTTGTTTTCCTTTATTTTCACCTCATGACCCGGACAGTAACATACTTGTAACTATAACTACAAAATCAATTGATGATGGCAATCCCTTAAAGATCTATTTATTCAGGACATGTTCAGTGAAAGTCCCCAACTGTAGCCACACCTCTCTGGTGCATTTTGCCCTGATGAGTCATCCCATCTCTATGGCTAAGCCCAATCAGGGAGAAATCAGCAAGCCATGGCTACAGGCAGGGACTTTTGCTGCAATAGAGAAACAGACTGCCACAAAAACTATTTTAATGGAATGGTTCGAATATCTGTCAGGTTTTTATTGCAATCTGTGACTGCCTGTCCTGGAATTACCTGTTTCTTGGTACTGATGTAATATGGATGGTAAGTGATGTGAAATCTCTTTGAAAGGGTTACAGATAACAATAAAAACCTGATAAGAGTACATTTTCACCATCCCATCTAAAATAAAAAAAATGGATAGATTTATACACTCTATTTCTCATCATGACTAATGTCACTGGGACAGAAAGTTGAAGAAAACCCAGAAAATTGAATTGTCATGAGAACAGGTACATTTTCCAATGGAAAAAAAAGTAAGAACTGGAATCCTTCCTTCGGAGAGATCAGTTATGAAACATCCATCGTAGCTGCCCACATGGCTTCTATGGGGCCCCGAGCAGAGGGGGAGCTTACTAAGGACCAGGAAGGGTAAGATCTTCCTTGGGGTCCACTGTGCTCTTCTACCATTTTGTTGCTTAGATGCTGTGTGCCTGCCAGTGCTTGTGTCTTTGTTTTGTCTCTCCCTCCTCCTGGTTAGTGTGTGTCTTATATAGGGACAGAGATGCAAAGTGATCTCCTACCAGGGGCAGAATGACAACTCATGGGGCCCCCGGGCAATAGGGGATTTGTGCCCTTGCCCAAACTCAAAAAAGCCTATGAAAAAGGAACCAGGGGCATCTCATGGGGCCCCCTACTGACCTCGGGCCCTCGGGCAGTGTCTGAGTTTCCAAATGGTCAGTCCGCCCGTCTCCTACTAAGCGCTGTTTAATCGTTCTGGCTCTAATGTGATTGGTGTACAGGAGGAGACACTGCACAGAGCCATAGAGTTTGGGTAATGATTACTTGTTAGTTGCTGCTAATTCTTCTGGGGCAGTGGGGGGGCCCAGAGGATTTATGTACAATGGTTGAAGGTTATAATTGTTTGCTCTGCCACAAACATAGTAAAATTATAATACTCCTTTTCCTCAGCTTTATTTGTAGCAGTGTTAAAGTAGAAGGAGAGACTATAAAAGAACCCTCTTTTTAAACTCCTCTACCCTAAAATGTGCTGCATGCAGTTTCTTATAAATCTCAATATAAATAACTTTTTGCAAATGATCTTGTGACTGAAAGTTTTTGGTAAGTTTTTGCACAGGTGCTGGGGGATAACTTCAGAGCTAACAGCACCTTAGAGCTATGGACCCCAGTGGGGTGACATCATTGCTCTAAGGATTCTGCAGAGTTCCCTGCACTCCACAGACGGACGTACTGGAACTTTAAGCTTTTTCCAAGTGGTCACTTGACTTCAAAGTGGTTCTAAAGCCCAAACGTTTTTGACCATGATGGAGTCCTTCATTAAGGTAACAAATAAGTAGGTAGTAGTATTGCCCCCTCACTCCCCCCCCCATACTTACCTGAGTCCTCACTTGATCCAGCTCTGTGCCCATCTGTCCTTTCTCTCCCTGCTCTCACAGGCTATGCTGAGGCAGTGGGAGCCATTGGCTCCTGTGGCTGTCATCCAAATCCTGTGATGCGGGGGGGAGGGGGGCAGGACTGAGCCATGGATGCAGGCAATGCAGCTCAGGATCAAATCCACACAAGTGCCCCCATAGCAAGCACATGACTGCACATTTAAACAGGACTTTACCCTATTTACTAAAACAGATCATACACTTTGGAAAGTGAACTTCCACCTTGCTAAGTGAACATCTATTTCTTTAGTAAATCAACCCTATTATTTCACATATTGAAAATTACTGATATGTGTTATGCTACTTGTGGTGGATTCTTACATACAGTTCAAGATTATGAGTGGCTCAAATGGAAAGGGAGATATTGTGGGAGCAGGTGATGCATATCTTCTGACACAGACCACTCATGCCTAAAATTAGTCTTGGACCCATATGTCTCTAAAATTTTATACATTCCATTCATGCAGCACAGATGTTGAATGTGAGACTATTCTTAAGCCCTGCACATAACCAGCAGCATCTTTGGAATGTTTCTAGGAAAAATGGTTACGATCAAATTATATCTTTGAATAATCTTTGCCCATTTAGCACTTACAAACATATGTCAGTGATTATATTGTCATGCTAACAAAACTCTGATAAAAGTCTTCCTTTTTGTACCAGGAACTTGCACTGTAGACAGAATCATCATGGTGGCATTTAAAGGAGTATGGACGCAGTCATTCTGGAAAGCCGTCTCTGCTGAATTTCTGGGAACTCTTATCTTTGTTTTCCTTGGTGTTGGCTCAACAATCAGCTGGACCTCAGCAGACAGCCAGCAGCCAGCAGATCTAGTGCTTATATCCCTGTGCTTTGGATATGGTATTCTAACCATGGTGCATTGTTTTGGGCATATCAGTGGTGCTCATATTAATCCTGCAGTGACAATCGCTCTTGTGTGCACAAGAAAAATAACACTCGCAAAGTCAGTATTTTATATCATGGCACAATGCCTGGGAGCCATCTTTGGGGCAGGACTTTTATATCTTATTACACCAAATGATATCACTGGAAACCTAGGTGTAACTATGGTAAATATTTCACCTATTTAGATCATTTTCATGAAAATCAGGTTCTGATCACACATTTAAGTTGACACAAAGGACACACATTTAAGCTGACTCATGAAGCCCTTTGGCTTGGTATACTATTGTAATTATTATTTTTAAGAAATATACAGATTCTAAAACAAGGTTGTAGGCCTTTCTTCTTCAGAGGAAATGTGAAGTATAAACAATTTGGTAAGAAAAAAAATATGATAATATCAGACCAAAAAAAAAAAGGATTGTATTAGCAAATAATAAGAAAAAATAAAAACTGTTCAAAAGGTTCAGCAGACCATAAATCTTCTGTCCAGATATATCACAGATTTAATGATATAGCACATATAATTGAAGACATGTTAAAAATCATGGTCAACATTAAAATATCCCACATCACTATCAACCTCAATAGAAATATATAGAGTGTAACACAAGAAAATTTGAAAGACATAACTGCACAACAGGCAAAGGAAATATAAAACAAGACAAATGGAAATAGGGCCCCTGATAAGATAAAGACAAGGTAGTGTATAGGTAAGCTGATAAAAAAAAGCATATGGTAGGTACAGTATCTGTCAAAACAGTGTTTTTTAAGTAACCCAATAATGCCATGCAAGTCCTTATATGACTGCTAGTTTTAAGGGCTGAGTGCTATGTAGAGACATCACTCAGGCAGATTTACAGTTGGCTTGTCTACCATGTTCCAATATATACATTGAGATATTTTCTTGTTGATATTGATTTTACACTTCTCTTTTAGTACCAAAGGACATTACTTGGGTCAGGGGCGGACTAACCATTTGGGAACTCGGGCACTGCCCGAGGGCCCGGGTCAGAAGGGGGCCCCATGAGATGCCCCTGGTACCTTTCATAGGCTTTTTTGGGTGTGGTTTGAGTGTGGGCAAGGGCACAGGGGCCCCAGGATCCCCTATTGCCTGGGGGCCCCATGAGTTGTCAGTCCGCCCCTGACTTGGGTGGATGTCTAGCTAGCATGACTGCCATGTCCTAATGTATTATGACGCTGTTGGGTTCATTATAAGACACTATTTTGTCAGATACCTACCATTTGTGACTGTCTTTTTGTATTTCAATCTTTTTATTGATTTATAAACAGTTTTAGGTGTAATCCTGGACTTCCATCTGTCCTTTCACCCCCAAATCCAATCACTCTCCAAATCTTGTAGACTTCACCACCGCAACATCTCCAAGATACGCCCGTTCCTAACCCCGGAAACCGTTAAGCAACTTATTCACTCCCTTGTTATATCTCGCCTTGACTGTTGTAACTCCCTCCTCATTGGCCTACTAAATCGCAGGCTATTCCCTCTTCAGTCTATCATGAATGCTGCAGCCAGACTTATCCACCCTACTAATCGTTCTGTATCTGCCACCCCTCTCTGCCAATCTCTCCACTGGCTTCCCATTGCCCAACTGATAAAATTCAAAACATTAACAATAATGTATTAAGCCATTTATAACTCTGCCCCAAATTACATCAACGATCTTGTCTCTAAATATCACCCAAACCATACTCTCTGCTTCTCACAAGACCTCCTGCTCTCTAGCTCCCTTGTCTCCTCCTCCCATGCTTATCTGCAGGACTTCTCCAGAGCTTCCCCCATCCTCTGGAACTAAATACCTCAATTTATCGCCTACTCTGCTCACTTTTAGGCAATCTCTGAAAACCTATCTCTATTCAGGGAAGCCTATCCTGCCCTCAGCTAATAATGGAATCTTCTAATCTTCCAACCAGTCCATCCCCCACAGTTACTACCCTTTGTGCCACTAACCCCTCCCTCCTAGATTGTAAGCTCCAAGGAGCAGGGCCCTCCTTTCCCTCTTGTATTGAACTATATTGTTGCTGTATTGTCTCCCATTATATTGTAAAGCGCTGAGCAAACTGTTGGTGCTATATAAATCCTGTATAATAATAATAATAATAAGACAGGAGCAACAAAACACGCCCATGCAGGGGCTATCAATTGCACATAAAAAATTTTGAAAAAACAGTGCTGTAACACCAACAGAGCAAAAGGTGCGCACACGCAGGGGCTATCAATGGCACATAAATTACAAAAATATTAGCATAACTCCTACAGTAACTTAAACTAAAGGCAGCTATCCACTGCCACACCAAAAACAAACAGAAAAAGAAAAGGAAAGAGGAGTACAAAAGGAAAAAGATAACAAGACCAAGAGCAGGGGTCCTGAGAATGCCAATACCAAGCAACATCACAACCCCAGACTAGCCAGGGGAGCGAGGGAAAGGCATATTGCAACCACGCCTCCCATATTTTCAAGAATTTCCGTTGGGAGTCGTTACAGATACTTGACATTTGTTCATTGAGCATCATAATGGTCATACGGTCCCGCACCCCCTGAAGAGGGACAAACAGGCTCTTCCAGGCCTGAGCAATTGTTCTAGTGGCCGACAAAAACAAATAGGAAGCCAATTTCTGCTGGTGAGCCAAGAGGCCTGGTATGGGACAATGAAGCAAAGCATACCGAGCATCCCGGCATATGGAGAGCTGGAACAAGGTGAAAAGGAGACCAAACACACGAGACCAAAAACTGAACAGTCTCGGGCATGGCCACCTGATAATCAATACATCACCACGATGGCCACAACCCTGAAAGCATCGATCACTGCAGGCAGGGTTCGCCTGGGCCAAACGAGCTGGAACCCAATACCAACAAAACAATACCTTGTATGCTGCCTCCAGCATGGTCGTATTAAATGAACATTTAGCTATAAGCGACCAGGCCCTCTTGCAGTCCTCCAAATCCACGACTGCCCCCAGGTCACACTCCCTCTGAGCGACATATGAGAGAGAAGTATTCGTCGAGCGTCTGTTCAAAGCTGCATAAGGAAGAGAAATAAGGCCCGGGGCGCCCAGACGCTGTTGGCAAAGCAGTTCAAAGGCAGATTTCTAGTACGGGAAAGTGGAAGTGCCCCACAGTGAGGTCAGTCAATGCAACAATTGAAGGTAACGAAAAAATTTTGAACGAAAAAAACGAAAATATCCCGTGACTCCCAAAGAGAATTCCAAGTGGGGAAGGACCGAGAAGTCAAAAAGTGTTGCACATGTGAAAAACCATTGTCCACCCACCAAGAAAACGCCCTTGGTTGATCTGAACCCGGCGGGAAGAGAGGGTTGTTAATAATTGGGAGCAAAGGTAGGAAAGGTGACATCAAGCCACTGGAGTAGCGTACCAAGTCCAACACTTTTAAGCCATGGACCAAAATCGGACTCACTTTATATTTCATTTGTTGTGGTGCAGCTATGACCCTTAAACTATGTTGTGTATATTTCTAATAAAGATAGTATGAGAGTGCGATATACAGGGGTTAGACAAAAAATGGAAACACTACATGATTTGCAGGTGTGAAAGTGATGACGTTTCGTGTTTGATACTGTACCTCACCACATGGCAAAAAATTTGGCAACTTCAGTCACAGAGTCACCAGCTAAGTGGGCACCAACAATTTTCCCTCTTTGAAGCTCAGTAAGCTCTGACATGACTCTGTATTACTAGCAGCACTTGCAGTGAATGAAAAAAGTGAGGCTTCCCACCTGTTAGCTAGGTTTCTCATCACACAGCAGAAGCAACAGAGTGTTACATCACTTCCGCTTTGAACACGAAACGTCGTCACGATCACACCTGAATATAATGTAGTGTTTTCATTTTTTGTCCAACTCCTGTATTTGGTCTACTGTACTGCCAGTTTGATGTAATTTCATAGTGGGGTTGTTGATAACAAGCAATGTGTGATATTATAATGTTGACCAGGTTTTAAACATGTCTTCATTTTTATGTGCTATACGACAGATGACTTGTGGTCTGTGGATCCTTTTGAACAGTTTTGATTTTTTTTGTACTATTTGCTAATGCAATCCTTGAGTCCATAGTTCAGGATGTATTTTTTTTTCTATATTTAATTTTTTTTATCAGTGGGACTCCGATAATTGCGTTTTGGGGTTTTATGTCAACTGATAACATATTGAGAAAAGAGTAAAGCAAAAAAGTAACATAATAGTAAGTGTGAGTTATGGGAGGAAACCAACATGGGGAGACCACAGAAACTAAACTAAGTTTTCCTAATTGGTATTCAACCCAAAATACCAATTTCTCAAGATTAAAGTACAAACTGCTGATCCAAAGTGCTGCCCCACCTACCTGTAATTTCTATGCAAACCAGGCCCTGCTGCGCTGCACAACCCCAATGTCAACAGAAATGCTGTTTTTTTGAAATCTCTACTTTGAAGCCAGAAATCTCCCAAACCAAGGAGAGCCAAATCTGCCCATCCCCTTACTGGATATGGCCATAGGCATCCACATTCTAATGATTTATATCACAGGACATCCATATTTTAACCATACACATTGGGAGTCAAGACAAAGTGGGAGGCATGTACATATGTCTATACATCTCTGGTACTATAATGTGTGTGTAAGGTGGGATTGTCTCAAATGTTTCATTAAGATATGAGGTGACAGCAAATTCATGCTTGCTGCAAAGATAAAACAGTTACTGCATAACTTTTGCAGCAGTAATGATCACACTATTCTCACTATTTAACATCTGAATAAATTCACTTTGCAAATGAAAAAGTTTCTACATTTCCCATTTTACTCTTTTCTTTCAACAGATCAATGAAAGACTTTCCATTGGTCATGGGCTTTTAATAGAACTTATAATTACATTTCAGTTAGTCTTTACCATTTCTGCAAGCTGTGATCCGCAGAACAAGGACAGACTACCAGCCCTTGCAATTGGAATTTCTGTTGTATTTGGACATTTATTTGCAGTAAGTAGTTCTTTCATGCTAAAATTGCAGTCATATTTTCTGTCTGTATTTATTTATATTTTTAGATGGTTCAGAACATGCTGTAATTTTCAAACTGTTCAGTTAGAAAGATGTTGAAGATTATTTCTGATGATTAGTAGACTTGGTTGTAGATATTGAATGACAGGCTTGTAAATCTACATGGCTGCATGTTATGATCACTTTGTGTTTTAAACATGTTCATAAACGGTTTCCCATATGTAATTTACAGACCATGGAGAGAAGTTTTATGTACCATATGCTTTATGTAAGAATTATATTGTTGCAAATTAGACAAAAAAAAATGAACTTCAGCTTTATGCACATAATACTGCCACTGTAATTTATCTTGGATGGGAAGCATGCAATGTATTGGAACAACTGTACTAGAAATGCTTAATACATTACAATCAAATGCAAAACAGCCATGGGAAATCTTTTAGTTGATCCATATTTCTTAAAAATAAGTGAGACAGCAAACTTCATGAGCTATGCATATTCAAATAATATAAGCAAGTCAAACTAGCTTGTTCAATAAGCAAAGAACATAGTGTAAAGTGGAGTTAATCAGTGTAGAATTTATCTATTACTGGTCCAGTTCCAGAGAAGTAAAATTTGTTTGGGTAGCATGTCTTATTGCATTTTGCACATGATCATTGACCTTCTTCTTGTCTTGTGTAGCGCTTACCCTGCAGGATAGGGCTGCCACCTTTTCTGTAAGCCAAACCTGAACACATTGGTGGTGCACTGCAATTTTTTTTGTAGTGTACACTATAGGATTGTAAAAGACCTGAAACTCCTTTGGGTTCCCCAAGGAGAGTAGTAGCAGTAGTGGCACTGCGTGCCATGGCAAACAGTGGGTGTGGTCAAATTGCGTTAACAGAGGGAGCAGCTTAAAGGGGCATGGTTAAATAGAAAGCATCTGGTGTGCACAGTATGGGGGAAGGGGGTGTAGTATTGGGGGAAGGGGTCTACTGGTGTGTCCTGGTGGGGGAGGGGATCAAGTAGGGGGTAAGTAGGGTTCATTAGGTGCTCCTGGTCCAGGCAGACTGTATGGTGTTTGTTCCCTTGGCAGTCCCTGGCTTAGTGGGTACATGTCCCTCTCAGGGGATCCCCTGGTAAGTATACCACCCAGAAGGCCAATCAGGGTTTGGTAGGTGCTCTTGGCCCCGGTGGTCTGTACTGTATTCAGTCCCCTGGCAGTCCTTGTCTTGGTGGGTATGTGTCTTTCCCATAACACAGGAGAGAGCACAGCATGAGCCTAAGCTTAGTGGATGAGCAATGCTGCCGCTACTCCTGACCCTTCAGTCATCAGTCACTGGTGGAAAGTTTGACAGCTCCCGGAAGGACACTCACTTCATATGACAGAGCCCCCGTCCCCCCCTTCCCATTAGCAGCACATCTCCCTTCTTCCTCCAAAATCCTCCAGCAAACTCCATGGCAAGGAAATTACTGTTTTGCTGGTTATATGCTGACCAAATCAACGATTTAGAGATTTGTCAGATCACTGTTCCATCCAAAATTTGGGGGGCAATCTGCAAGTTCTATATAACAGTGACCTGAATGATAAACTAGTTGCTGCTAATCTTGTTTTACTGCTGTCAGCTTACACTATTACCTGTGAACACTATTACCTGTGAACACTATTACCTGTGAACGCTATTTGATATGAAATGTATTTAGCATTACACACAAGATTCTTTCACAGTTTAAGATTGGGGGAGGCCTTATTTATTTGGCCAACCTTTTATCATAGTGTAATGTCCCATTTAAAGTAGCCTTGTCACATACTTTAGAAATACCACCAGGAAGCAGTGATTTTGTGTTGTTTTCCAATAATTACTGTACCTTAGACATTTACAATGAGCTAGTTTATATCAATAGTTTCATTACAGCTTGTTGTATACTTTCAGGAAAACTGGGTCAACCCACAAAAACTGTCTCCACTGTCTGTACATTACAGTACTTTGATATGTTGACCTAAAATGATTTATTGATGAATATATCTTCATTTTGAATATTGATATAGATAAACTACACTGGAGCAAGCATGAATCCAGCAAGATCTCTTGGGCCTGCTGTCATTATGTGGAAATGGGACAACCACTGGGTAACTATTTTATTTTAAAGTGTCTAGTGCAGAGTTTTCAATGATAAAGAAATTAAAAGGCAGACCCTTTGTTTGCACTATAGAGACAGTGATGGCTTGGGAGAATGACGAAATATTGGTGAATTATAGGTAACTTTTTTTTCTAATCTTTGATAGAGCGGGGAAGAGTTAGAACCCTGATTAGATCTTATTGTTTTCTAGGTGCCCATTTAAAGTTGAACTTTAGTCAGAAAATTAAGTCCTGCCAGATCATTTTAGGCTGGCCCCTTTTGCAGGTATAGCTATGCAAACCATTCAAAACAAGTGCCTATACTGTTTAAAATCCAATAATACACTGTCTTACCCTGCTCTTCTCATCCTCAGTTGCTATAGCCTAAAGAATTATTGCTGCGCAGGGGCTTTGGCCTTCAGCAAAATGGCAGCCTTCGGCAAGAAGAAACAGGGAAAATGCTGAAGGCAATTTACAGCACACTCATTTTGGTAGCATAATTATTAATGTGGACTGTATGTTCCTTGCTAAAGAACATTATTTTTTATTAAGTTGTTATGGGTAAAGTTCCGCTTTAAGAGGTTTCCTATTATTTTTTGTCTGAGTGACATAATAGTAAATGAGAGGAAGTATTCATAAAGTTGAATTATGTTGATATCTTGCCATAGTTGTTAGTTAAATCCCATTTGAATGAGGCCTCCAGAAGACTAGCAGCTTCACCAGATGTAT
Organism: Staurois parvus; assembly: GCF_062004578.1. Taxonomy (NCBI): domain Eukaryota; kingdom Metazoa; phylum Chordata; class Amphibia; order Anura; family Ranidae; genus Staurois; species Staurois parvus. The sequence continues at coordinate 5,264,345 of NW_028318001.1, forward strand.
ACATACATATAGTACATTTAGTATATTTTTAAAGCAGCAAATATTATTTACATATTAGTTTTTAAAGAGGTATTCACATTGGCAGTTATATTTTTTGGAGTCAACATGCACTTTAATTTGAATGGAAATCCCAGCTATGAAGGCTATCACTGGTTTACTCCATTGGGAGATATCTACTTTACTTGTGTTCTGAGAACAACTGTCCCAATAAGGGTGTCACAAGAATGGAAAGTGAAAGTAATCTCCTACATGAGGACACAACAATAAGTTGAATTTTAACCCTGTTAGTCCGTCCAAAAATAAGAAACACTTTTTTTTTTATTTTACAAATAAAAGTGCAGCACATATAAGTCACTAACAGCCGCCATTACTAGTATTAAAAAACAAAATTACAGTATTGTCGTTTGTAGACGCTATAACTTTCACGCAACCAATAACTATACACTTTTTTTTCCACCAAAGACATGCAGCAGAATACATTTTGTCCTAACTTTATGATGAAATTTGATTTTTTTAAATTTTTTATTGGATATGTTTTATAGCAGAAAGTAAAAAAAAAATTGAAAATTTTTAGTCTGTTTTGTTTATATAATAAAAAATAAAAAACCTAGTGATGATCAAATACCACCAAAAGAAAGCTCTATTTGTGTGAAAAAAATTATATCAGTTTCATTTGGGTACAGCATTGCAGGACTGTGCAATTGCCAATTAAAGTAGCACACTGCTGAATAGCAAAAAATGGCCTAGTCATGAAGGGGGTAAAATCCTCCAGAGCTAAGTGGTTAATATTACATAGCAAGGAATAATTTCAGGTTTTAAGCTTTCAGAAAAACAGCAAGTAAAAATGGAATCAGCAATCTAATTTATTTTTTGTTTTTAAGTGGTTCTTGTCAGGCCAGGAGTTTGCAGATAAAACAGTTCAGATGAGCTAATTGTGGAGAAAGTCAGTAACAAGAGCACATATCCTGAGCAGGATTGTAAACAAAGACTGGCTGGTACTTATGGTGCACCACTGCAGATGTAGATAGAACAGCAAGGGACTGGTGTAGAGGGGCCATTCAAGGCAACCGAGTTGTAGTGGTGAGACAATAAACTGATGGTTCAAGCAGAAGCATAGTCAAAACAAGCAGGGTCACAAATGTGTAGATCAGAATTCAGATGGTTCTGAATCAGCAGCTAGGAATAAAAAAGACAAATGCATTTTAGATGGCATTAAATGGACAGTTGATAATGAAATCTTGATGATAAAACATGGGAATGATATTATGTGGGATCTTAGGTCTAAGTGATCATGGCTCCTTTGATTTAATTGTGTGTCTTTATACCAATTAAAAAAGTGTATCTGGAGAAGCTTGTGTTGCAGTTTGTAGTGGGCAAAGGGTAGGGAGGTCACATATAAGGGGAAAATGGTGATATACAGTGCATTCAAGTGGTTAACTTCTGTTATTTTGGAACACCTTATTGGCTGGACCATGACCCATGGTCTGAATTGCCTTGCTGTTGAATATGCAGAGGCTATCTCTACAGAGTACACAACAAGAAATTCCAAGGATAGGGATAATCAAATTGTCCTAATGACATATTTCTGTAAAGTCATTCTAGCAAATTAATCTGTTATTTCATAGAAAATCTAACTTTAGCACATAAGCATTTAAACTGATATTAACCACTTGAGCTCCAGAGGATTTACCCCCCCTAATGACCAGGCCTCTTTTTGCTACTCGGCGCTGCACTAATTCAACTGATAATTGCGCGGTCATGCAATGCTGCACCCAAACAAAATTTACGTCCTTTTTTTCACACAAATAGAGCTTTCTTTCGGTGGTATTTGATCATCTGTGCGCTTTTTATTTTTCACACTTTAAACATAAAAAGGCCAAAAATTTTGAAGGAAAACAATATTTTTTACTTTCAGCTATAAAAAATATATAGTAAACTCAAAGTTGGTTATAAATTTAGGCCAAAATGTATTCTGCTACATGTTTTTGGTAAAATACTGCAACTTACGCCATTTTTCTGCTATACAGCGCTGCGCTAGTTTAACGGACAATTGCGCGGTCATGCAATACGGTACATAAATGAAATTTACATCCTATTTTTCCCCACAAATTGAGCTTTCTTTTGGTGGTATTTGATCGCCTGTGCGGTTTTTATTTTTTGCGCTATAAAAAAAGGCTGCAAATTTTGAGGAAAAAAAAAAACAATATTTTGGACTTTTTGCTATAAAACATGTCCAGTAAAAAAAAAATGCAAAAATCAAATTTAGTCATACATTTCTGCCAAAATGCATTCTGCGACATGTCTTTGCTAAAAAAAAAAACCCAATACGTGTAAATTAATTGGTTTACGTGAAAGTTATAGCGTTTACAAATGGCGGGAAAGATACTGGAATTTTTAGGTTTTTTTTTATACTAATAATGGCGGCGATCAGCGAATTTTGGCGGCGATCAGGGACTTATGGCAGTGACCAGCGACTTATGGCGGGACTGCGGCGGACATTCTGACATTGGGGGGTACTGACTTGGGGTCACTGACATCCCCAAAAACACTAATACAGTGATCAAAAAAAAAAAACTGACACTGTACTAATGGCAATGGGGAGGAAGGGGTTAACTTTATTTTGCAGGGAAGGGTTATAGGAGTGAGCAGAGTGTTTTACTAGGGGGCGGGGGTGTGTACTGGGCGGGACAAGGCTGATCGAGAAAGAGAAACTCTTCTTTCTCGATCAGCTCATCCTCGAGCTGACAGAGAAGTGACAGACAGCACAGCTACTGCAGCTGTGCTGTCTGTCACTGTTTGCAGCCGATCGCCGGAACATAGCGGCTAACAAGTGATCCACAGGACAGATAGGGCGGCGGCGCGCCTCGCGCGCGCCCCCTATTTGTTTACAAAACACACGTCTTAAAACGTGGTTTTGCCTGTGAGTGCCGCCGTATATGTACAGTGGCTGGGCGGCATGCGGTTAAAGGTTTCTTTTTTTTTTTTTCATTAAAATAACAAACATGTCATACTTACCTGCTCAATGCAATGGCTTTGCACAGAAAAACCTGGATCCTCCTATTTTCAGGTCCTCCGCTGGCGCTCCTTGTTCCTTCCCCCAATGAGTGCCCCTATAGGAAACAGCTTCCTATGGGGATACTCATGTGGGCTCGCTCCCAAGCCAGGCTTGGCCCCACCCCTGCCGTCTGCTCACAGGATTTTTTGCCAATGGCTTTTGCTGCTCTCATTTAACACTATGAGAGCTGGGAGAGGGAAAAAAAACTGCTGCAGGGTGAAAGGCTCTGGACCAAGATCGGGCTCAAGTGCTTATTTGAGGGAGGGGAGGGGGGGTCTGTGAGGGGAGCTGCACCTCAAAGGTTTTTACCTTGGTACATAGAATGCATTAAAGAACAAACCTTTTAACTTTACAACCACTTTAATATTATTATTATAATAATACAGGATTTATATAGCACTAACAGTTTGTGCAATGCTTTAGAATATAAAGGAGGGTAGTACAATTACAATACAGTTCAATACAGAAGCAATACAGGGAGGGCCCTGGTGCCATTTAATTATTAGCAAAACATATCATAATTATTTTTCTTTATCACTTGTGTTCTTCCCTCCTGTAAGCATGTTTCCTATGTAGACTCACAGCTTTGTCAAAATAATAGAGTCTTAATTGTTTCAAAGTGCTGACACGTCCTCTGCTAGGGCTAGTACTGCTGTACAGAAAATTACAGGAATCTGATTTTACATCAGATTTAGGTACTTGTACCAGTTCTGTGTACTATTTAAATGAATTATTTCATGACTTGAAATTCCTTGAGTTTTCAACTTTAAACACAACAGTAAAGCCAGCTAATATTTTTATAAAGAGATTCCCTTTAAGGTTAATTTAAAAAAAAATGTTGGCATAAAGTTTGTATATTGTATTCATGGCCATCAATAGCTTTGCTATTAATACCATTAATAATATTTATTGTTTAGATATATTATTTTTATGAAAGTCTAATAACTATGTTATTGTACCAAAAATGCAATTCATGCTTATACAGTGGTCAGCATAAATGAGAACACCCCAACAGATTTGTCAGAAAACCTTTACTTTCCTTTCAGAATCAACATTTTCTATGGGACACTACACTACAAAATACTCCCACAAATGAGAGCCATTGATTGTAAACAAGATTTGTTAATTTGCACACACAAAAAAGTATTTTCCCTTATTCAAGACCATGTTGTAAAAATGAATACACCCCAATAAAAGTCTTAGGCACAAAGCTAAATTTTAGACAACAAAATCCTAATTAACAAGAATTAAACTACAGGTGAGTCTAATTATTCCTTAAACATGTGTTCAGCAGACAGTTGATTATAAAAGGGCGTTACTTAACAAAGAAAACCCCTTCCCATTTCATGCTGTCAGCAATGGCACCACATGGATGTCGTCCATGAAAGAAGCCTTTATTTAAAAATTCAAAAGAAACGTAACACAAGCCTGATGAAAAAGCTTGCTAGGATAAAAAATGTTGCATATTTGGGACATGATCCTTTTGATATATGAATAAAGTTCTGGACTGCAAGGTCTGCTGGTGACCTATTCTCTGTATTAAATTCAATGCCAGTCGACATTGGCTACAGCACCCTTCCTGCATTCTGTTCCAGTATGGTGTGCAGTGGGAATATGTCATCTGCATACTGATCTGGAACAGATACAGGTTCAGGAAAGCCAGAGGAATGCCAGAAGTCTTGTTCCCAATTCGTGAATCAAAGTACTGAAACCAGAGAGTCACCGTGAAAGCCAGACAACCAACAATTTTAGAAGGGAGAGCTAGCAATGGCAAACTCAATATTCATTACAGATTTTCTTTTAGGAAACATAAATGTAATTGATTTTTTTGTTTATTTTTTAGATTTATTGGATTGGACCAATTATTGGATCAATCTGTGCTGGAGCAGCTTATGAATATATTTACTGCCCTGATGCAGAATTTAAACAACATTTAAAAGAAGCATTGAAAAAAGCTAAACAAAAAACAAATGGAAAATACATTGAAGTGGATGACAATAGAAGCCAAGTGGATACAGATGACCTAATGCTTAATCAGGGGACTATACATGTTATTGACATTGAGCAGGGAGAAGGGAAGAAAGGAAAAGACTCGGAAAGTGAAATATTATCTACAGTCTAAAAAGCAGTAAGCACAGTAAAGGTTTAAAATATGTAACATTTGAAATCATCAGAAAACAACTATAAAAATTTATTTTTATACATGTGCGTATTTGTGGGTCAACATCAAAAACAGCCACATTCATGCATTCATAATTACAGGCAAGAATGAAATAGCCAGAGGTTCTGAGAATTTCCATCTTCACTGGCTAGTTTCAGTGGTGTGACCAAAAATATTTGTGGTGTACCAGAGTTTGATGACACTTGTATTAAAGCTAACAATAAAAAGATCTTTCATAGCAACCTTTGATGACAGGCCTTGTCCCACCATGACGTGCTTGTGGCATCTCGGATATTTAATACCAAGATGGCAAAGTTTTAATAGTTTTACTATTTCTATGCAGATAGTTTATTAAAGACACACTCACTATTGTGTCAAGATCCTGACTAGTATATAGTACAGTAATATGTTATGAAAGTGTGTCAGGCATGAGAAAAAAGTAAGTGAACATGAAAGAAACCAAGCAATCCAATAGTAAAGAAACTGTAACAAAATCATTTTGAAAAACATGAAAGCAATATTTAAGAAAGAAAGTAAAATACAGTATCTCCTGACAAAAATTTAAATCAGCTCATGCTTTCTACATAACACATAATAAACGTTAATCCTTTGCTGAAGTTTTCATTTAATTGCCGTTAGTTTTCTTTTATCTGTTAGTCCACCCTATTCACAGTTCTGACAAAAACAATTTGTTTAGGGCCATCTATGCTATTTGCTCCCCACTGAATGAGTTTGTCTCAGCATTGTTGGCCCTCTGCATTTTCTCCACGTAATAGTTATGTAAGTACAACTTTGCACGTTTGATGCTTCCACCAATGCAGGGGCATTCTAACGAGGAACAGTGCCAACATTGGAACGGCTCCTACGGATCTGCCAAGACTCATTTCCTGGCATTACATCAGCACTCTGAAAGGAGCCTAGGACAGAGGGTTTACAGTCATGTGACCAAAAATAAAGAATTTTATGAAAAGATATTTATTTTACGAATTTAGGGAAATTTCAGAGTCTGTAATAGCATGATGGTAATGCTATTGGGTCATGTGTTGCATCTAGCCTTTCCAGCTATATTAAAATATGTAACAGCAAAAAACAGAGGAACAGAGAATTTTTAGCATATGAAGAAACGCATTGGTGAACATAATAAAACAACGAGGAGGATAATTTCTTAGGGATTCAATGACATTAGCAGTTTTTAGCAAAAATAAAATATATTAATAATCTATAATTGTATAAAGACACTAATGATACAATATTGAACAATGTTCAGTGTTTGAATTGAAATGTATGGCAAGTCCATGCTGATGTAAAATTAAAAGAAACAACAGGCTTGACGCAGTCAGGTCAGCAAATTAGTGCTCCATTCATATATAATCATTTGTAACTTCCTGTAAAAATCAGTGCGATTCATACATAGCACAGTCTGCTGGCAGCCTTTGGAGGAAGGCCTTTTGCATGCACTCAGGTTGGAGAGCCTCAAATAGCAGGAAAATGATTTGCCTATGGAAGGAGGAGACGAGGTTATCCTTTGTTTCCAGAATGACCAAATGATAAAATAACAAAAAATGAGGAAGGGGAGATCTAATTAAAAAACAAAAGCAAAAAAACAAAATAAAAACAGGAGCTAATCTTAGTGGATGAATCATCTCAATGCTGAGCGCAGCTGAGGCTCTTTGTCCAGGCAGCTTTAATTGACTGCAGCAGACTAGGTGCAAGCAAGCTCTCCTGGGACATGAAGGAAGCTCTCTGGCCTGTCCTGATGCTTGCTCTGATCTGAGTTAAACATCACAGAGACCCCCAGAGGAAACATGGCTGCAGAGGAGGTTTGTGTCCAGAGGAAGGCTCCCTACAGAGTTATATTCTGCTTATTGCGCATATTTTATGTGCATCTGGTGAGTGAGCATTTTATATAGTATCACACGGATTGAATCACTCAGATTTTTACCGGAAGTCACAAATGATTATATATGAATGGAGCACTAATTTGCTGACCTGACAGCGTCAAGCCTGCACTATCTTTGAACACTTTTCTGAATTACAGACTATTGATATTATCATGTTCCTATTTGGCACCTGATGATGAGCACATTCACTTGAATTTATAGGTTATATAATATTATTTATTGTATTAGTGACAATATTTATTGGTGACAATATTTTTCATCATAAGCATATTCAGCTCTGCACTTTTTATTGATTGGTTTTCACTGGGTTTTAGGGCTCCTAAGTTGGTGCATATGCAGCTGGTTATACTAATAATCTTTATCATTTTTTATCTATTAATTTATTCTGATTTGAGCGCTCGCTGTATCTCTGCTAATCTTGTAAATATGAATGACATCAATTACTCTGATTTATTGTTTGCAAGGAAGACATCTTGGATTCGCTAACATAGGGCATGGCTTTGAACTTTTACAAATTAGTTTGCTATTGTTAAAAGGACTTAAAAAAAATGCCCTTACCTGGTCACAATAAATAAAAGTACAAAGAGAAAGACAAAAAGTAACTCCACTTTTGTTGTGAAAAAAATCCCCTCTGGGTGATTAATGTACATTGCAGGGAATTTAAAGTGATTCTAAACCCCAAATGATGGGGCACACCAGGGGCATCCCTAGGCAGGTTCGGGGGATGCACGCTGCACCAGGTGACACCTTTTCCATGGGGGTGACACCAGACCCACTCCACCAGGGGCGGACTGAAAATTCGGGCACTGCCCGAGGGCCCTGGGTCACTGCAGGGCCCCATGAGAGGCTCAGTCCCTGTATGTGCCGCTGCTGAAATAAGCAAGCATTGAGGGGACGGACAGTGAGGCAGGCACTTCGGACACCTCTCCTCCTCGGAATTTCAGCAGAGGGGTGGATCCACATCCCTGCCACGGGGGCTGAAGTTGGAGAGCTGGAGAGGCGAGAAGATTATGCAGCAGGTCAGTGTGTAATCCCCAGACCCTGGTGATAGCAATGCAGCTTCATGTAGTAGGTAGGGGGAGAGAGAGAGGGGAGAGAGGGGGGAGAAAGAGGGGGGAGAGAGAGAGGGGGGCTTGCTTTAAAACTTACCTTTTCGTGGAGCTCGTGGAGAGATCAGTTAACCTCATATAAGTTGCAAGCCGATGATCCCCGCAGGATGGATTGGATCTGCGGATTGGGGAGGATAATGGATCGGACTCCGATCCATTATGCTCAATCCGCAGATCTGATCCATCCTGCGGGGATTGTCGGAGGGGGTGTCACCAAGTGTTACTGTACCGGGTGACACCAACCCTAGGGACACCTCTAGGGCACACCAGCAGCCAATGATTCACAAGGGTAACACTTTTATAATTTATTAATAGCTTTTTAACTTTTGTTTTAATCAAGTTATGTAGCTTCTGTTTTCTTTTTGAGTTCAGCATGGCCTGGCTAGGGGTGGAGCAAATATTGCACAGGTCATGTGCCCTGTTACGACTCCTCAGATTTTTCAGACCCTCCTCTTCAGGCTGTACAAAGCAGAGCGGAGCGAATCTGAAAAATATGAGGGACTTCGCAGGTCGTTTGACTGGCTCTAGTTTAGGCCTGTCCCTAACCCAGCTGTAGGGAGATAAGTTAGGGGATTTAGAAAAAGAAGGAGAATCTGCAGTGTTGGTGGCAACGGTGCAGCTCTTTGAGCCTGCTGATTGTTGCCACCACTAGCAGTGAACTATAGGTGACCAGCAGGTTACTGAAGAAACGTCTTTATACATTAAGATTTAAGCCATAAACGAATGGTGCAAAAACATTATAGTTATTATTAGGAAGGGGGTTTTCTATTTTTTTTATTTAGTTTAGTGACACTTTAACAAACTTTGTAGCAGAATCCCACACAAAACAAAAGCAGTTTTAAGTTCTATGTCTTTTGTATCATGATTTTGAATTGGAGTGATTGTGCTGAATGGAAATGCTATAATGAGGAAAGTTGCAAGGTCTGCATCCCTTTAGAAGTGATTACCCTTTAGGAGCATCTCACCAAAAATTAATTTTTTGTTGCAGAAGATGCCTAAAATCTTACTTGTATTTTTAGTGTTACTAAATCCACAACAGTAAAATCAGTCTGTATATGCAGTAAAGCATGCTTGTTATACTCACTGAGAAACCTAAGGGCTTAATCCTCTGCATTGTGTAAAAATGCTGTTTGATCCTGCCTTCTCTGATCCTCCCCTTCTTCCAGTGCCCCCCTCTTATCTCCTGATAAGACACATCGTGTGGAGACTGCACATGCTCAGTTTGGTGTGTTTTGCTAGAGAGGTTTTTTTTTTTCTTGGGAGAGTGCATGTGATCAGCACAAGGCAAATCAGCACTGTCCAGACAGAGGTCAGGGGTTCTGCATCCTAGAGCAGAAAGAAAACTCCTCCTACAAGCTGTAACCAGTGCTCTGCTGGACACTGATAGAAGTCACAAGACTGCTCTAACTGCTGAAGAGAAAAGGTATTTAGCAGTTTATATTTACTAAAATAATTGCTTTTTCATATTCTGTGTACTGTGGGAGACCAGATATAGTGAATGCAGGGTCCTGGGTTTAGTAACACTTCAATGCAGAGATCTGTGAAAATCAGCCAGCCAATCACACAAGCAAAAAATGACATTTCTGGATGCGTTCCGTACACCAACTGTTTACAGGATTACTCCAGGTTTCCGCATTGCATTGAATTTTACAGAAAATGACCGCAATGGAGATTGATAAGGAAAGGTAATTTGTAATATTACACTCCTATATTGCTTGTGTTGCAATTATATATGCTGCTTCTTTTTTGTAATTTGATATATTTTTCCCCAGGAAAGTTGAGTTACCCTTTAATTCTTTCAGCAGTTGTTTAAAGTAAACCTTTCTATTCCTCTTACATATAAATGTAGAGTGCAATATTAGGGGTTGGACAAAACTACAGAGGAAAAAAAAATGTGGGGTGCTTGTGATGATAGTAGTGTCTGACAAACCCGAAGCTCAGTGAGGAGAATAGGGAAGAACTTCATGAAAGTTACATATACAGACATACAGAATACTATATGTCTGTCATCATAAGTCAGCATAGATGTTAAACTGTAACTTTGGTATTTTTAAGCTGCACTCCAGCTGTACCCCCACAAAAAATACTCTCCACTCCTCCCTAACTATGGACTACAGCTAATTTAGAAGGTGCAAATATGTACCTAAATCTGCATTCATGTGATGTACTGGGCCTTGAGTAAAAAGAGGAGAGAGAATCTATTCTTGGGTTGTCCAGGTCACTGCCTGGGTGTGGCATTGACACTTCCCATTGCCTGCCTAGTGAGAAGGTGCTCTTATACCCCAAAACTGTAATGGTCAACATCAAGAAGAGAGGACTGGTCTGCATGGATGCAGACTGCAGCACTGGATCACTTGGCATCAAAAATGAAAGAGGAACCACCACGAACATGGATTAATGCACAAAGAGATGTGGTTGTTTACAAAAAGAATGTATAGGATTGAGGGTTAGGAATGGGGGACAAAATTTACCCAGAGATGGGATTTAAATGTCATCAATGTTAAGAATTATAAATACATAATGAAACATTTTTAAAAAGTATGGTTTAAGTACAGCAGAAAAGGTAATAATCTTTCAAAGAATCTCAGCAATTCTTCCAGTTGTTTATATGTGAATATAATGACATTTAGAATACATGAAATATAAAGACACTGAAAACAATAAATGCCTTTATTGGGAAATGCCTCCAGGTTATAACAAAGCAATAGCAGATCAGAAACTGTATGTACAGTTTGTTTATAGCTATAAAGGGGAACATTTGTTGAACGTATGTATGAAAACAAGCCTAGAGGAAAAAATTAAGTATGTAAGCCTTCTAAAGAAATGGTTGCCTAACAATCAGAACCAAAAGAATTTCCACCAAAAGAAAATAAGGATATAACCAATTAACAAAGGAACCCACAATACTAAATGTGCAGAAAGGAGTGGGGACACACTAATGGCACACCACAAAACTATCTTTCTATAGCAATAAAAACCTGCACTGCTGGGAATAAAGCCAAATTCATTGTATTTACAAATATATTTCTCTTTAATAAGTAATAATAAGAATCCAAAAAGCACATATATATCCAATAAGCACACAAGCTCATAATGAAAATAATTAAAAATCATCCCCAAGCAAATCTTCAAATACTATTAATATTATTATACCAGATTTATATAGCACCATCAGTTTGCTCAGCACTTTACAATATAAAAGGGGACAATACAGCAACAATACAGTTCAATACAAGAGGGTTAGGAGGGCTCTGCCTCTTGGAGATTACAATCTAAGAGGGAGAGGCTGCTGGTACAAAAGGTAATAACTGTGGGGGATGAACTGATAGGAGGAATAGAAGATTTGGTTATTAGCTGAAGGCGGGATAGGCTTCCCTGAAGAGTTAGGTTTTCAGAGATCACCTAAAAGTGGGCAGAGTAGGCGAAAGTGTCAGGGATCGCGGCGGCCTCTCTTCTGGCGCACGCGCACTAGCGGCGGCTCACACCGGGACACAAGCACCAGGTCCCGGCGGGCCGCAGCTGACAGGATGCCGCGCATGCGCAGTAGGAGCCTCGGGCGGCCAATGACAGCCCGGGGGCACTCCCTGGACGGCCAATGATAGTGCAGGGCGCAATATTGAAAGATGCCCTGCACTGTCACAGATTGCCACAAGGTCTATCTGTGATCCTGAGTTCCTGTACCTGCTTATTGACCCTGATTGCCCTGACTACGCTGCCTTCTCTTGTGTTTTGACCCGGATTGTCCTGACTACGCTGCTTTCTCCTGTGTTTGACCCGGATTGCCCTGACTACTCTGCCTTCTCCTCTCCTGATTTCCGGCTTGTTTGACCTATCTGCGGACTGACTTATCCTGCTGACCCTGCGTGTGACCCGACTACTCTTTGCCTGCCGATTCTGTACCTCGCTTACCCCCACGGGACCACTGCTCGTGACCCATCCTGCTAGGTTCCGCCGTCCTCCTCCCATCTGTCTCTCCCGGTACCTATACATCCCCGGAGGTTCCCTCTGCCACTGGTGGGCCTGCTCAGAGGTTGTGACCTGGCCCTGGTCTGTTACAAGTCCATCCCCACCATCAGGGGCCCTGGTGAAAGCACAGACCGGGACTTAGACTCCACGCTTTGGGTAGGTCTGTCCAGTGGGCCGCCGGAGGCACCACCAGGCGGATCATAACAGATAGTCAGATAGATTTGGGTAGAGAGTTCCAGAGGATGGGGGAGGCTTTTGAGAAGTCCTGGAGATGAGCATGGGAGGAGAAGACAAGGGAGCTAGAGAGCAGGAAGTCGTGGGAGGAGCGGAGAGTACGGTTTGGGTGATATTTGGACACAAGATTGGTGATGTAATTTAGGGCAGAGTTATAAATGGCTTTATATGTTATTGTTAATGTTTTGAATTTTGTTTGTTAGGCAATGGGAAGCCAGTGGAGGGATTGCCAGAGAGGGATGGCATATACAGAACGATTAGTAAGGTTGATGAGTCTGGCAGCAGCATTCATGAAGACTGAAGAGGGGATAGCCTACGATTAGGTAGGCTGAGGAGGAGGGAGTACCAATAGTCAAGGCGAGAGATAACAAGGGAGTGAATAAATTGCTTAGTGGTTTCAGAGGTTAAGAACGGCCTTATCTTGGAGATGTTGCAGAGGTGAAGTCTACAAGATTTGGAGAGTGATTGGATTTGGGACTGAAACGACAGATGGGAGTCCAGGATTACACCTAGTGCCCTGGCATGAGGTGAGGGACTGATGGTTGTGTTATTGATCTTGATGGAGAAGTCAGGGGAGGGGGCACGGGCTGGAGGGAATAGTATGAGCTCTGTTTTGGAAAGATTGAGTTTGAGGAAGTGGAGTGACATCCATGCTGATATGTCACTTAGTAGGTTAGTAGTGCGAGAGGAGACTGAAGGGGTGAGGTGAGGAGTAGAAAGATAGATTTGTGTGTCATCAGCATAGAGATGGTACTTAAAGCCACAGGAGTTTATCAAGCGACCAAGGCAGGAGGTGTAGATGGAGAAGAGAAGGAGTGCTGCGGTAGGTAGGAGGAGAACCAGGAAAGAGCGGATTCTCGGAGGCCAAGAGAGTGGAGTTTTTTTTAGGAGGAGGAGGGGATGGTCAATGGTATCATCAGGAGTAAAGCCCCATAGCAATTGTTTGAACAATACTGCATATCCAGCTCTTGTGGTTAAGCATTTGGTGGAAGTGGTGTGGTTGATCTGCTAGTAGGCATGTGTGTTCCATATGGAGGAAGTAGCAGACTTAAAAGGAAATTAAGTAACAGATACTCTATCAAAAGCACCACTCTACACCCACATATGTAGGATAATATTACAGATTGTAGGAAATAGGCAATAATTTACAATGAACAATGAAAAAAACAGTTGTTACAAAGAAAAATAAACAATTGTTTTGTGATTTATTTGCAAATATATACAAAATAAAAAACGTGTTACCGTCAACCTGTTATTGTAGCTGCTTTGCAGTGTTCCCCTAAACCACTTCACACAATATCACTAACATTCACGGAAGCCCTCCTATCCCCACAGATAAAATAAAAGTTCGGCATAAGCAAGTTAGACCTATTATCCATCATCAACAATGTCCTGCTGTTGGCCAATTTTACACAGCTTTTTCTTCTGGAGTATCTTAAGAGCTCATTCACACACAGGAGTAGAGGCAGTTTGTCTGCATTCACATTTATGCATCGGTCCCACATAAATGCATACACAGGGGTGTGCATAAAGACCAGTGAAGATCCATGCCACTATCACCTTGTCATTGATTTCAATAGGCTGGCTGCATGGACTCTCAGTCAGTGACATGTTGGCCGTGGCATAGCTGAGGCTCGTAGCGCGCGCATGGAAATGCGCATTGGCTAATTCTGGCACCTATTGGCCTATATAAGTGCAGCAGCTTCACTAGTGAATTGCTGTCTGATCTGCAGCTCTCCCTGTGCCTGTTCCTGTATTGATACCCCTGATTGACCCGACTTATCCTGACCTCACTTGAATGCTACCTGCACTGACCTCGGCTTGCTTCTTGGATTCTTTCTCTGTCTACAGTATCTGCCTGATCCGCCTCTCTGCTGCTGACATTGGCCTGTGACCTGACCCTTTTTCTGCCTGCAGTTCATGCTTACCTGCCCGCCTGTTACCAACCAGGCCTGTCTGACCCTGCATCCAGCTTCGCCTGCTACCAGCATGCTCCGCTGTGTCATCTGCCTGTTGTCAGCCTGCCTGCCAGCAGCCTGCTCCGCAGTGATGTCTGCCTACAGCCCGCTACTTCACTCCTGGCATCCACTCAGCAAGTCATCAGCTATTCCTCTGCAGACTACTGGACTGATCAGGCACTCATACCCCACTGTGCTCTCGTGGTTGATGTTCCACCTTCAGTGGCCCCTGAGCTGGAGCTGTATGAGAGGCCTTCCTCTACAGGTTAGGCTCCCTAACGAGGTATGTGACACTCCCTATACCTTTGCACAGGCATATGGGTCTGTGTGTTACTGTAAATGAGCCCTAGTTCGTAATTAGAGTTTGATAGAAATTATCCAACATCAGGACAGTCTTGCATAAGAGAACCAGACCAGTTTCAGCGAATGACTAGCTAACTTCTATTTGCCAGTCAAAGTTGGTCTACAACTGCTTGAAGAAAAAACGTGTGTAATGCCCCATTAGCATGGTATTTTCGTGCTAACTGCATTAAGAATCCAGCAGATTATATATGTGTATGTATATATATATATATATATATATATATATATATATATATATATACATACATACATACACACACAGTATACATATACTGAATATGGTGTTTACCACATCCTTGTCCTTGTGTGTTCATAAATATATACTGTACACTGTGATATAACAGTATGGGCACAAAACGTGATAATATAAAGGATATTGTTATAAAAAATTTAACGTTATTGAAAAATAAATTCATTGATTGCAACTCCTTTAAATCGACGCATCCACCATGTAAAAATCACAGACAGTGTCATCCATTAGCAATGCCTCCACCACCTTTGTACCATATCACTTAAAATATGGCACACTCACCGGATTTACTTGGCCACTTATTGCTAAATACTGTAGGCCTAAATGCACTTACAAAACAGGAAACATTCACAACTGCTCCTCCAATAAGCACCGCTCATATCATCCCTCCCAGACTTCCTTGCTTTGTCATAGCTGGTCTTTATGTTTTTCGTATAATCACTGTTCCACTTGTCTATCATAAATTACAGTGTAAGTAACAGAAACCCGGTAACACAGTAAACCCATTTTTAATATTAAAAATCTAAAATCAGAAAATTCTATGAACAAGGGCTTTAAAATAATAAACTTTATTAAAATAGGAAAAAAATAAAGGACCCCATCCTCCAATCACACGTAGACACAAACACATGCACACCTAGGATGCAAGTAACCCAATTTAGGTATCATGATGGAATGAGAGACACAAATCTAGGTGCATTGGGGGTTATTTCCTAACACTGAAGAGTGCAAAATCTGGTGCAACTCTGCATAGAAGCCAATCAGCTTCCAGGTTTTATTCCCAAAGCTTAATTGAATAAGCTTATGTTAACCTCCCTAGCGGTTTTCCAGAGTCTGGCTCGGGGTTAAATCTAGCTGTCAAAAGCGGTAACACCAAGCCAGACTCGGGTCACCGCAAACTAAGTATCAGTTCCCAATCCGTGTCCCGAGTCCTGAGCCGCATGCAGCCCTCCCCTCCGTCCATTCCCGGTCTCCTTCCCTGCTTCCCTGGTATCTCACGCTGATCAGTATGAGCCAGCCAGGCTGTGCCGTTGGGGGGCGGGGCTTTCGGGATGCGGGAGTTATAAAAATAGATCAGTGTCAAAATAAAGTGTTACTCTAGTGCCTACATTGTAACTTTACCTCAGATATTTCCATAGTGCAGTTTTTCAGTTTCTGTGACTAAAAACAGTTTTGCACTCATGGCTTCCAAAAAGCGCCTCGCTAGCGCCAAAAGCAGTTTATGATGAGCTAGCAAACAGCAACAGTGAGGAGCTACTTGAATTGAGCAACAGCGACTCATGTGGCGATTTGTCTTCATACACTGAAAGTGAAGACGGCGGCGAATCTGAGATGGACGTGAGTGATCTGCGCACGTGGTGCACTATTGATTGCGATATGCCAGCGCCAGCAAGATTTCCGTTTACCGGCGCACCTGGTATGAAAATCCACATCGAAGGTGACAACCCCTTGGCGTACTTGGATTTGTTTCTGACTGATGAGGTTATTGAAGTTATCGTGACGGAGACAAATAGATACGCAGCACAACAACTAGCTGCTCCGCACAGCAGGTTTTCACGAAGCAGAAAGTGGGAACCTGTGACCAAGGATTGGTGGGGAAACCGCTGCAGAAGTGGTACTGGACCACAAACAAAATGCTCGCCATGCCGTTCTTTGGCACAGTCATGTCGGAGTACAGCTTTTCCCTTATTATTAAATTTTTGTACTTCGCAAATAATGAGGATTTTGATGAAACAACTCATCCGGCTCCAAGCTAAAAAAAATTTGGGAAGTCTCCCAAATAATTGTAAGAAATTTCCAGCAGAGCTATGTGCCAGAGAGAGACATTAGCATAGATGAAAGTCTAATGGCCTACAAAGGAAGGCTCAGCTGGATACAATATCTCGCATCCAAGAGAGCACGATTTGGCATCGAATCCTACCTGCTGTGCGAATCCTCTACCAGCTACATCTGGAACACAGTTATATACATCGGCAAAGGCACAAAATTTGATCCCAAGTACAGCAACTACAGAATGGCAACATCTTCCGTCCTGTCACTGATTGAGCCTCTGCTAAACCAAGGCTACTGTGTAACGACGGACAATTTTTACACCTCTCCAGAACTTTGAGATTCTTCTTCAGCACAAAACGGATGCATATGGAACCGTTCGGGCTAACCGGCGCAACCTGCCATCGATGTTTGCAAAAAAAAAAATGAAGTCGGGAGAATTAGTTGCCTGGCAGAAAAGCAAAAATGATGGCACTGAGATGGCAGGACAAGAAGGATGTGTGCCTAATGAGTACCGTTCACAATGCCTCCACAGTGATGGTACAAACAAAAGGTGGGAAAAACATCCAGAAGCCGCAGGTTGTTATTGACTACAACAGCACCATGGGAGGTGTCGACAGAGCTGACCAAGCTATGACATTCTATCAAGCGATGAGAAAACAGCAGAGGAAATACTATAAAAAGATTTTCTGGCATCTTCTGGAATAGTGCTTATGGAATGCCTATATTCTGTTTTCCGCAAAAACAGGGACAATCCTGTGGTTCATGCGGACTTTATCTGGAAAGTGGTGGAATCCATTTTCCTCAAGCATCAAACACCATCAGTGTCTGTGGGTAGATCTGGACGACATGCTGTGGGAGTTGTCAACCCAGAACGTCTGACTGGACGTCATTTTATGGACCACATCCCACCAACGCGAAAAAAGGCAGCACCTACACGGATGTACGTGGTATGTTGCTCTTGGCGAGATGAGAGTGGAAAAAGATTCCGCAAGGAAACGAGGTTCCACTGTCCTGATTGCGATGTCAGACTTTGTGCAGTCCCGTGTTTCAAAATATACCACACCCGTGATGTTTTCTAGAATATGCAGCGTCTATATAATCTTGTTTGGACAGAGTTCCTTGTGTTTGATTTGATTACATTAATTTATTATTATATTATTATTTTTTATTATATTATAATTTATGATTTAATTTAGTAAACTTTATTGCACCAAGGATGTCTACTAGACTCTTGTTTAAACAGATTTCAGTGAGAATTACAGGCCTACGATAAAAAAACAACATATTTCCATTGAAAACAATGTACCAGTTTGAGCACAGAAATACTGATATAATCATACCGCTAGGGAGGTTAAAAGCTGACTGACTACAATGCCCAACTGCACTCAATTCTGAGTGCATCTATTTTAGTAAATCTACCCCATTGCATATAGTTAATACTGTATGATATAAAAATGTGCAACCACCATCTTTTCATTCTCCACGAGGTTCGTGTATTCAGAAAATATATTATGTTTTGGGATCAAATTATCCCTTTATAAACAGTCTCCTAATACATTTCTACCAATAAGAACCTCAATAACCAATTAGTCCACTAAAAGACCTATAATTTTATTATGTCAACCAATACGAATACCACAACAATAATGCCAGACTTCACTAATAACTTATTTTATTAGTTTTTTGCTCAGCAGGGACATTTCAGTTCTCAACAGTATTCATTTCCAGATATTCTCGTGGTTTCCAAATATAAAATAAACATATGACTTTTACTGAACACACTTGCGTATTTTGGTGGACCGGATGCTGTAAACCTTTTTTGTTAACTAACGTAAATTAGAAAAGAAATATTAAAATTTGTGTGAACAATATAGCTAAATGATGTTTAGGTAATGGACTGGTATGTTCTTTATGAATGCTTATTTGTTATTATCTTCTGCAGTATAAGGTCAAGGATGTCATAGCAAATAGTGGGGTTGATTTTTAAAGGAAAAAAGATTGTTCCCTTAGAAAAGATAGAAAACTAGTGAACAGCCGTAATTCCTTTAGTAAAGAAACCCCAATATCTATGTGTAAATGCAATATGATTGCCAAGTACCCCCAAGTGTAGATTAACAAATTGGAGTCTGCCAGAATTTCCCCAGGACCACATGTACCCCTGATTTCTCATTTACAAGCATGAGATCTTGTCCACGTCATATGTCCTTTTATGTGTAAAGGGATGGTAATGGTGCTGCAGCATCACTGCATGCACACATGTATTCAAAGCTAACAGTTGCCAATTTACTGGATCTGAAATTCTCAACAATAAAGTATACATAAACTCAAAACTTTTTTCTTTTTGTTTTAGATTGTCAAAAGGCAGATAAGTTAAATCCCATGTTAGTTTTTTCTGTTACTGTCTGTGCCTTTGCTAGGGAGATGGAAGCTACCTATTTGTCATAGTATCACCCTGACTGGAAGTGAAAGAACATAGAAAATCTTGAGATGTCACCACACTTGCTCTGGTGACATCTGCTTTAGATGAGACTTTGTTAAAGTGGTATTAAGCTCAAAAACAGAAAATGAATATACTGCAGTTTACCAGTTCTTATATGTGGTGGCTGTATTAGTTGTATTAGATGTAGCACTGCTTGAATAATATTAAAGAAACATCAATCCATCATAATTGAACAAACAAAGTGCATAGACTGAATACAAAGTGCTTATAATGCCTAAATAAATGATAATAAATTAATATAGGTATTATAAATTACTACACAAAGTGAACTGATACAGTATCAAAGTGCTCCAAAAAAAAAAAAAATGTGTAAAGTTCATATGATTCCAAATGTAACGTAATCCAACACCATAGAATGAGAATCTGTACTTAAAGCAGAGCTCTACCCAAAAGGGGAAGGTCCGCTTTAAGCCTTTGTCCCCCGCTCCCCATTAAGGATTGGAACCTTTCGGGAGCGGGTACCTGAATTTGACAGGTACCCGCTCCCACTTCAGCTGCGATAACCTAGGCGATCGGAAGCGTAAGTTGTCCTTCTTTCCTGTTGTCTTCTGGGACACGTGACAGGTCCCAGAAAGCTACGGGGCCATTCACAAAGCACAGCGCTTCTCGCGCATGCACAGTGCGCACCCGGCTGTGAAGCCAGAAGTTGTCACATCCGGGTGCCCACACTGAAGATGCCGGTGCCAAGGAGAGAAGACAGCCGGTGAAACTAGCGGTGGTGAGGACACCACTGGACCAAGGGACAGGTATGTAGCTGTATTTTAAAAGAAAGCAGCTACAGTTTTAATACATTTTAATTTTCCGTTTTATTGTCCTCAACATGTGTTTATGTATCTTGTAAACTCTCCATTTCATTTGTCCCCAATGATTATATTATTCCCCTTCCTGTACTGGTCGTACTAGAGGGCGGTCAGATTCATCCTATGCAGCCAATCCCCACCCCTTTAGCTCCCTATTTAGATGGCTGGTCCAGTGGCCAATCAGGTCTGATGAAGCAGCGGCTTTGAAAGGCGTTACCGCCCATTACGTTCCTGTAGTGATGTCACTTCCGCCCGGCAGCCATCTGCGTTCCAGCCTGGTTCCGACAGAGACACAGCCTGCGACATGATGCTTAGGACTCAATGTGAATCAGAAGACCTGGTTTCTTCCACAGCCTTGGCCCCCAGATGTCCATCTACCCTCTCCTCTCTGCCTCTGGAATTCCACCAGGATGACGTTCACTTGCTATCCATGCCTCTGACCCACTTGTATCTAGTGAGTTACATATCATTGTGTGCTATTAAATGATTGCTAATACTGCACTTAGTCTGGTGCCCCTCTCTCCTTTTATCTTCCACTGCAGAGCCTAGTTTAACTCTGATGGTGCTGTCTAATAACTGGCTATCTCCCTAACCTTTATGGGACTTTTAAGTTTTTAACCCCGTCTCTCCAGCGCCAACAATTTACCTCTTGTTACACACCTGAAAACAAGGCCACTCAAAACATCTCCTTTCCATCGATCAACACAACTAATATGGCAACCCATGATGGAGAAATCTTACATATAATGGTTAGTTTAGGCAAGTATCATCTGCCCTTATTGTGTGGAAGTCTACACAATGTGAACATTTGCCTGCACTCAATACTGCCAACCTGCAAAGAGAACCTAGCCAATCCATTTACATTAAACCAAATTGCCACATCCAGCCTCCTCTGTGAAGTGAGTCCATCTGAGCATCCAAGCTAAGACATATTTATGCAAGGATGTATAAATTGAGATCAACCTTACCAAAAGGTTGCCCTATCTCCTTTAGAAGTACAGCAACACAATAAGAGTCCAGACTGGAATTTACATAGATGCATTGATGATCCTCCCATGATTGCATCTTCCATCCTACAACAAATATATCCAAGAAAATAACTATTATACTGAAAACTCAGTGGTGCTCCAAACATTTGTCAATAATTGGAAATCAATGTTTAGAGCAAGACATCTCTACAAATAATCTGCATGGATTTAGAGACATTTTAGTTTACTTACTAATTGTTTGGAAAATGTACCATACTGGATTACTGGGAAATACAAGATTTCCACTTCATTTTTGGGATCACTCTGATTATAAAAAGAGCTGTGGTACAGACAAGATTATATATGCTTCATAATATAGATCATCAGTCATCGTTTTCTAAATTTTGTATTATGATTTCTGAATCAATTCTCCACAGAAGACTGACATTCTTAACTGAGCTCCAGTATGTAAAATCTTGTATTTGGTTGTGAAAATGAACTAGCTTGATGTGAAGTTACTCCAAAATGAATTTGTACCCACATTACAAATTACTGCATACAGATATAACTTCAGAGAAATAAAACAGGAGATTAGTACTTTGTCAAACAGACACTTTAATTGGATTTTCAGTTCTTTTGTTACCAACCTATTTGGTTCAATCTGTTTTCCTGTCTATTTGTGCTGAGGTGATGTTACACAAGCCCATTATATTAAATACATATCTGCTAATCATGCTGATCACAGTCCTGAGTCCTGGGGTTTGAATGTTTGTAGATTTTCAAATTTCAGAAATGTGAAGGTTTTGAAACCTTTTGGAAAATTACCTTTTATATAGTTTTGCAGAAAATGTATTTCTACCCTTACAACATATTGATGTTAATAGATTTATATTTAACTCAAGCTATCTGGCTGATGTTAAAAGATAACATAAAACTACTTTTAACTTTTAATCAAGTTGCTATAAAAGCATATTCTAAACCTATGGATTTGAACAGCTTAGATAGTCTCAGACTAGAACAAAAAAATGTATTTTACAAATAACAAGAACAAATTATTTTTTATTATTGGGTTATGACCTTTCTAGTCCTTTCCAAATTTCTAGATGGTAAAACCATTGAAGCCCTTTGTCTAACATTTCCTCACATAGTGCCTGTTTCATAGTGCTGTGTACAGGTTTTGGTGTGCTGCCCATTCTCTGCTAGAGTCACTATGTGTAGGGTCCTGCACCTTTGTATTAATACATTTCATCAGATGGCACTGGA
Source organism: Staurois parvus (assembly GCF_062004578.1). NCBI lineage: Eukaryota > Metazoa > Chordata > Amphibia > Anura > Ranidae > Staurois > Staurois parvus. The sequence goes on from NW_028318001.1 coordinate 5,286,646, forward strand.
AATGAAAACTGGAATTAAAGCTATACTTCAGGCAAATAGCTAAATACACAGACAACATGCATATATGGAAGCTGTTTATATATATATATATATATATATATATATATATATATATATATATACAGTCATGGCCGAAATTGTTGGCACCCTTGATATTTCTCCAGGAAATCATGTATTTCTCACGAAACGTATTGCATTAACACATGTTTTGCTATACACATGTTTATTCCCTTTGTGTGTATTGGGACAAAACAAAAAAAGGGAGGAAAGAAAGCAAATTCGACATAATGTCACACAAACCTCCAAAAATGGGCTGGACAAAAGTATTGGCACCCTTTCACAACTGCGGATAAATAAGAATGTTACAAGCATGTGATGCTCCTGTAAACTCACCTGGGGCAAGTAACAGGTGTGGGCAATATAGAAATCACACCTGAAAGCAGATAAAAAGGAGAGACGTTCACTTAACCTTTGCATTGTGTGTCTGTCTGTGCCACACTAAGCATGGACAACAGAAAGAGGAGACGAGAACTGTCTGAGGACCTGAGAACCAAAATTGTGGCAAAATATCAACAATCTCAAGGTTACAAGTCCATCTCCAGAGAACTAGATTTGCCTTTGTCCACAGTGCGCAACATTATCAAGAAGTTTGCAACCCATGGCACTGTAGCTAATCTCCCTGGTCGTGGACGGATGAGGAAAATTGATGAAAGATTGCAACGCAGAATAGTCCGGATGGTGGATAAGCAGCCCCAAACATGTTCCAAAGACATTCAAGCTGTCCTGCAGGCTCAGGGAGCATCAGTGTCAGCGCGAACTATCCGTCGACATTTAAATGAAATGAAACGCTATGGCAGGAGACCCAGGAGGACCCCACTGCTGACACAGAGACATAAAAAAGCAAGACTACAGTTTGCCAAAATGTACTTGAGTAAGCCAAAAGCCTTCTGGGAAAACGTCTTGTGGACAGATGAGACCAAGATAGAGCTTTTCGGTAAAGCACATCATTCTACTGTTTACCGAAAACGGAATGAGGCCTACAAAGAACAAAACACAGTACCTACGGTAAAATATGGTGGAGGTTCAATGATGTTTTGGGGTTGTTTTGCTGCCTCTGGCACTGGGTGCCTTGACTGTGTGCAAGGCATCATGAAATCTGAGGATTACCAAAGGATTTTGGGTCGCACTGTAGGGCCCAGTGTCAGAAAGCTGGGTTTGCGTCCAAGATCCTGGGTCTTCCAGCAGGACAATGACCCCAAACATACGTCAAAAAGCACTCAGAAATGGATGGCAAAGAAGCGCTGGAGAGTTCTGAAGTGGCCAGCAATGAGCCCAGATCTAAATCCCATTGAACACCTGTGGAGAGATCTTAAAATTGCTGTTGGGAAAAGGTGTCCTTCCAATAAGAGAGACCTGGAGCTGTTTGCAAAGGAAGAGTGGTCCAAAATTCCGGGTGAGAGGTGTCAGAAGCTTATTGATGGTTATAGGAAGCGACTGATTTCAGTTATGTTTTCCAAAGGGTGTGCAACCAAATATTAAGTTAAGGGTGCCAATACTTTTGTCCAGCCCATTTTTGGGGTTTTGTGTGACATTATGTCATATTTGCTTTTCTGCCTCTGTTTTATATTTGTTCCAATACATACAAAGGGAATAAACATGTGTATAGCAAAACATGTGTTAATGCAATACCTTTTTTGTGTGAAATACTTGATTTTCAGGAAAAATATCAAGGGTGCCAACAATTTCGGCCATGACTGTATATATATATATCTATCATATATTTCTCCTGAGCGTTAAGCCTGGTACTCATGGTAAGTTTTTTTTCATTTAACCAAGCAGGCTGAACACCGTTCAGAACACACCAGTCTTTGATTGCTGATCAGCTGCTGATTTTCTAGCAAGATTTTTTGGCAGAAGCCGGCCATGAGATCAGCTTCTGTCGAACTGTGCACACTGGCTGAATGTCTACCACTATCTTCTGTATGGGCTGATTTCGGCCGAACCCGGCCTGTGTATACAGTTCTTTATACAGTCTGCCTTATAGCACAACCTTGTCTAGTGGGAGAGAAGGCCTGACTTTTCTCTGCTGCAGTTTTACTATCACTCACAGATTTCATATCCACCCCACTCTGTGGCTGGACAGTGAAATAAAAATACACTGCTGAACTTATCTCTCTGTCACTCTACTTTCTCCTCTCCTCCTATCAGAATGCTCCTTGCACTGACTCGTTGTACTGCTCCCCCCCAGTCTGCTGTACAAGAGCTGCAGTACACTGTCCAATTCAGGTACTTATACTGCTTGCACTAAAAAATACATTCAGTGATGCATTAAAAAGCTTCAACCTCTTATACCGTCTAGGAGCTGAGAAGAACTATTCCACCAATATACTAAAAGAGGTTCAAGGAACTTGTTAGCCACTTGAAGACTGGACTGTTTCTCCCCTTTCCAGTTCAGGCCATTTTTCAGTTTTCAGTGTTATCACACTTTAGAGTTTTATGAAATTGTAACATTTTTTGCCAAAATTCTGAAAGTAATTAGTTATTTTTTTCTCACACACAGTATAGAAATACTTACAATTACACCCTAAAACATGTTCTGCTACTTCTCCAGAAAATGACAATACCACATGACAGGATTTTTTACATCAACGATGCATAATGGGACAGGAGATCCAAGGAGTACCTTTGAGCTTTCAAGAAGCATGAATTACGCATCTAATTTCTGTGCTGCCTATCCTATTCCTTGAGCCCCTGAAGTGACAGGACAGCAGAAACACTCACATGTCAACAACAGAAACACTAACATGTCAACAATGACCACATTTTGGAAAGCAAAAACGCCAATGTATTTTCGAGAGGAATAGTGTCTTTTGAAAATGTCATTTTTCTTTACGCAAGTTTTTGGAAAGTGCAGGAAAGAAAATGAAAATGTATTTTTTACACACAGTTGTCATTTAATAAGATATTTCTAAAACACAACATAGGCATACTTAGAATTACATCCAAAAACACATTCTACTATTACCTAGTATGATAACACGTGTGAGACTTTTTTCACAGCCTAGCCACATAGAGGGGACAAAATCCAAAGAGTGCCTTCAGGCATTCTAGAAGCATAAATTACACATCTAATTACCTGACTTCCTATCACATTTTTGGAGGCTCTGGATCACCAGTTCAGTGGAAATGATGACATTTTTTAAAGCAAACACTCCAAGGTACTTCTAAGAAGCATGGTGTGTGTATGAAGACCACATATTTTGCCACGTTTTTGGAAAATGTGGAAAGAAAATTAAAATTCCTTTTTTACGCAAATTTATCAATATAATAAAATACAATTCATACACAGCATTGGCATACTTACAGTTTCATCCCTAAACACATTCAGCTACTCTTCCCATGTATCGGGATACTACATATGTGAGTCTTTCAATTTTGGACTGATTATTGTATCTTGGGTATCACACATATCAACCAATTGTATCAAAAACGGTGTATAGTAGTGGTTGCCTCTGTATGAGTGGTCAGATAATATAGCTTAAGCCGGCCTTAAACAGTCTTAATATTGGCTGGTTCAGCAGAGAATGGCTGAGATTCGAACTATGTATAGGCAGGCTGAATGTACCCAAGTTGATTGATCGATCAACTTTGGAACAACCAGCCTATTGAATTTTACTTGAAATTATTGCCACTAGCAGTAATCACTGTGTCCTCCCACTGGGGATGGCTCCCGCTGACCCCCCCCCCGGGAGAACACAATGGCTTCACAGGAGGGATTCCCCCATCGACAATTACTTTGATGATGGGGGAAACCAGCAATTTTTTTTTCCTGCTATCACTCCATCTGTGGCCAGCTTTAGTTTAGCATCACCTATAGCAGTCTCTGTTCCTGCAAGCCTAGCCTATTGGTATGTGGCTGACCCAAGGAATGCAATGTTCACTGGCTAGGAAGTACAGTATGCAGAAGAAAGGAAGAACAAAATAGTTCCTGTGGTTCCAGGCCAAGGTCAGTACAGGCAGCATGCAGAGGCAGCACTGCACTGGGGTAACGGTCAAGAACACTGTTATAAGCACTGGTCTGGTGCCACTGGGACTGGTGTGGCAAGGATCAGGAACACTGTTGCTGGCTGTACTGATCTGGTGACACTGGGACTGGTGTGGTGGCAATCAGGAACACTGTTGCTGGCTTACACTAGTCTGGTGACACTAGGACTGGTGTGGCAGCAGTCAGGAAAACTGTTTCTGGCTTATACTGGTCTGATGACACTTGGACTTGTGTAGCAGCAATCAGGAACTCTATTGCTGGCTTACACTGGTCTCGTAACACTGGGACTTGTATAGTGGCAATCAGGAACACTGTTGCTGGTTTATACTGGTCTGGTGGCACAGTTGACTAGTGTGGCAACAATCAGGAACACTATTGCTGGCTTACACAGATCTGGTGACACTGACTGTTGTGGTACTGATTAGGGACACTGACTGGTGTGGTGGTGATTGGGTGACTGGGGACTGTGACTGGCTGCACTGGTCTGGTGACATTGTACTGCTGCAGCAGTGATCAGAGACAATGGCTGGTGACACTGACATACAGTGATATCAGAGCAGCCAGCCACTGTGCATGACCACCGCCACAGCAATACAATAACATAGGGACACTGCACCTGCTCTGGTGACAATACTTATATAAAAAAGTGACATACTATATTTTAACCAAAACAGTGCAATGTCACTATTGTGTATTGCTGTGTAATTGATCAGGGACACACACTAGCATACACTGTCATCAATGCAGCAGTCAGTGTTTCTAATTGCCATTCAACAGACCAGTACAATGTTGCCCTAGTGACACTGTACTGCTCAAGGGGTGATTGGTGTTTCTTTACACTTTGATTGCATACTAGAGTCCCAATGACTATAGTAAGCAACCAGTTTCCTTTTACAGCCAATGGCTGTGATAAGAAATGGCTCAAAAGCTGCATGCATGCATGCAGCCTTTGTTTTCAACTGTGATCGCTGTAATTGGTCACAGCAATCACATGGCAGAGGGCCAATTTCACTGGCCAAGCACCCCACTCTTTGATTCACTGTGTCCCTTGGACACAGAGCACACTGTTACATACTCTAGAAACTGCTCATGAGTGACTGTTGTGGGAGACTGTATATATACACCCTTCCACATTGACACTCGTAACATTTGACCATTTTAAAAGTGGCCAATGGAAAACGGTTAAAAAGCTTTTTATCATAAAAAGGGGCTAAAATAAAGCTTGAATTTTAAAGGAAAAATCAAAGTCTATGTAGACCTAATCCCTACAACATAACATAATTTCCTTAAAATATTACTTGGTGATCCTGCCGTGAAGGCCCTTGTACAGATACTTTCTGTTACAGTGTTGTAATGCTCTCAGCCTGTCTCCTAGTTGTGCTCCTCTGTTGTCACCCTGACACAAGGAATTATGATGAAGACTACATGTGGCCATTTCAACACACATTATGCAGGCATAGTCCACTGTTGTCACCATGAGAAAATACTATGCAACCATCGCTGGGATGCATGTAGACAGGAAGTGGTTTCAGGAGATCAGCAGTGATGAGATGCAACAAAAAATTGACAAAGTAATAAATAAGTGTTAAAAAGGGCAATTTTTATGATGCATAATGTCATTTATTTAGGGCTTACATCTACATTAGGTGTGGAATCCTTTACAAGGTGACTTTTCTAAAATTCACAATACAACATAAATGAATAGCATATGGTTCCAATGAAGCAAAAATGGATAACAATACAGCAACAGTAAATGGTGTATAAAACCATGGCCTAAAATATAAATCACTAATGGGATTTTTATTGCGTGTACTACAAAGTGTTGGTCTAATACAGAACACATTTTCTTTGCCATTTGTTTTTCATATGTTAATACATTTAACCAGCCATTTTGTCATGAATCAATATGAGATTATATTGCCACCTTGTGGAAATAGAACATAAAATGGAAATTGAATTTTAGAATGAAGGGATAGCACTGCTCAAACAGGAGACAAAGGAACAGAGTGCTAAGTTCAAAGAGCTGTGTCCAAAGTATCCAATGAAAAGGTAGATTGGTCTGACTTTAGTGAAATGTTAGCTGATTGATTGCTATGGATTTTTCAATGCACAGTTGGTGACTTTACTGCTTGTTGACTAAGTCTGGTATTAGTCTTGTAAACATGGTAAACGAAAAATTGCACTTTTTAAAATGCTGCTCCAAATGTTAGTTTTCTATTTTTGTGGGACACAAATTGACAGCCATTGTTCTTGGATACCAAAACCATGTAGTCCCCAGTGACAGATTTCCATAGCTGGCACTTCTAGGTACATTAACTATCTAAGCATGACATTAGTATAATCTCTTTTACACAAACCACTTGCTTGTTTTATTGGCTATAACTTAGCTTATAATAATGTGACAATTAGTAAATAAGCTTCTATGAGATTACTATATTTCTGATTGTTTGGAAAATATGTGCAGTCAGTAGTTATACAAAGAAAAACTGCTCCTTTAGTCTCTGCTACCTTAGATCTGGCCCTATTCGGGACAGTCACAAATTTTTCAACGAGGTCCCAACATGCCTCAGTCCTGGTCATTGTCCTGGAAATCCAAGGGCAGTGGTACTGGCCAGTGTCCTGGAAGTCTGAGACCAGGGCGGGGGCAGCAACAGATACTGTAGGGCACAGGTGTCAAACGGGCGGCCCTCCAGCTGTTGCTAAACTACAAGTCCCGTGAGGCATTGCAAGATTAACAGTTACAAGCATGACTCCCAAAGGCAGAGGCTCAATGGGACTTGTAGTTTTGCAACAGCTGGAGAACCACCAGTTTGACACCCCTGCTGTAGGGGTTTCTATTTCTGCAAGAGCCTAGAGTAATTAACAGATTACAAATGCTCCTTGCCTTATTTGCTCAGCAGGAAGGGGGGGGGGGGCGATGGGGACTTTATCTACATTTTTTGGAGAGGCGGAGTAATCTGTAGCACCACTGTTTCGTATTAGTAAACTAAACGCCGGGTTACTTTTGTATCAGTCCGCCGGACAAAGTGTCAGGGTGACAAAATGTTGCTAACTATGCCTTATAGAGTTTAGGTCATCTTTGTATATATGCACAGATTGTCCAGCGTAAAACACACAGACTGTATGCATTCACCTATGACTACTATTCTTGCTTTGAAGCTCTGGGTTTTGGGTTCAAAGCCTACTTAAAACACTTTGTGTATGGAGTTTGTAGGGTTTTCTTGTGTTTGTGTGCATATTCACTAGGTAATGCTGCTTTTTCCACTCATACTGTGTCTCTCCTGCATTAAAGTTTTCTAACTGCCTCTCTGCACTGTACACTGGGATGTGCATGTAAAAGTGCTCATTGTACAATTTCAGCATCTACAGAGATGAATCAAATCTTGCACATGTGTGGGAGTGGCATAATCTTAGCCCAGCCAAAGAAACTGGTCAAAGATCAGAACCCAGAAGATGACTGACTGAAGTTGTCAGCAGCTTGTGAAGGAGTGGAGGTCAAAATAGTTCAAATTTAACTGCTTGTAAAAAGAATATCTGGATAGTTGGAAGGTTGGAAAGTTCGACTTACCAGAAATTGAGGGAACTACTCTGGAAGATGTTGTAGAGCACCTAGGGAGTATATACAGTGAGAGAAGAGTTATGCCGCATGTTATTTTTCTGGAGTCAACAAGAGGGGGCTATACCCCAAATTGTAGTGGCCATCCTCCTTCTGAAAGCGCAGGATTTGCACGGCTGTGCTACTGTTGGCACCAGGGGTGGACTGACCATTCAAGCACTCGGGCACTGCCCGAGGGCCCGGGGTCAGTAGGGGGCCCCATGAAATGCCCCTGGTGCCTTTTATAGGCTTTTTTGGGTGTGCTTTGAGTGTGGGCAAGGACACAGGGGCCCCATGATCCCCTATTGCCCGAGGGCCCCATGAGTTGTCAGTCCTCCCCTGGTTGGCACCCTGGATCAAGTGATGCAGGACTAGTTTATTTTGGAAATCTGAGTTGATTAACTAAAAAGGTCCCTTAAAAAGTGGGTGGGAGTGGATGCTGCAGTGAAGCTTAACACTATTCTTTAAGCAGCAGTGTAGTGAGAACAGAATAAGGCAGAAACCAGAGTGGTGGATACTAAAGGAGGCATAAGGCCCCTGTTAAGGGAGTAAGCAACTGCCCCCTTTCCCATCTTTGCTTTAGAGATCAATCGCTTCCATCCGGCAGTAAGTATTTGCTTTCTAAAAAGAACTGGGTAAGCGCCCATCAAGCAATAATCCCCTCTGAAGGAACTCTGGCATAGATGTCAGAAGTGTTGACTGTGTGGATGACGAGGACATCTTGAAAGTGAATGAGGGGAAGACAGGTCTCATCTGCACCTGCCATTAAATTAGAAGTTCCCAGTGTAGGGGGGCAATTGTGGAACCTACTACATCCTGTCACAAGCTTACCTCTAAGATGATTTCATTCTGCCCTGTGGACATTTTTTAATGTCCATCATGGAAGCCACTTAGTTGACGCAGGGTTTGAGATTACCACCATGGACTATATTTTCTACCAGCAACAATTTGGTCAAGCCTTGACATTTGATCTATCTTGGCACACGTTAAAGAAGAACCTGGGGATTGGCAAAAAAAATCACTCATTAATATGCCCTCCTACACAAAACACTAAACAGTTAATACATTTGTGAAATTCCTTACCATTGAAGAGAAAAGTCTAACTGAATTTTCAGGAAGTCATCTCTGTAATAAAAAAAAATAACAGCATCTGCTCTGCCAAGGAGGAAGTGTAGGAAGCAGGGATTACATCATATCCTCTCCTCTCAGGAAACTACACTTCCCATCAACCTATGGGAATTCTAGTGAATGTGGGTGAGTACACTGGCCTGTACATGTTGAATGTGTACTCGTCCACTTCAACAGAAAACACTCCCACACATTCCCAATCTTCCACTGCTATCCTCACATGTGATCACTCACCCTCCAGTCACAACAGAATAGGAACTAATGGCCCTGACATTCTTTTTTTAATCCCAGAATAAATATGACCACATGCCCAGGATTAGATTGTTTATCCACTGTTGTCTGCTGGAATGAAATATTAGAATTCTTCTCCCTATTTTTCTAACAGCCGCTGCTGCTTGTATGCTTCCATGTGATCACATCCCCGGCCGCAACAGAACAGAAACAAAGCATAGGAACATAAGGCTCCATTCACACTAGGACATTTTAAAGCAGAATCACCGCGATTCTGTAAGTGATTTGAAAACGCGCTGTGAAAACGAGCATGTTAATGTGCCATGCACTTCAGTGGCACATAATAAACCGGGGGCATTTTTGCCACGAACGCGGCATGGTTTTACACACAACAAACGCATTTTGCCAATATTTTGCCACAATTTTACCCGCTATTTTGACACGATTTTACCCACAATATTACCACATTTAGGGTGCATTTTTCATAGGTCATGTGACTCAAAAAACGCATCAAAACCACAGCACATGTTTGTATTTAATGCATTTTTGCTGTGTTTTCAATGCATTTCTGGTCTGGTTCACACCAATGCAGTTTGAGTTTTGTCCGTTTTGCCATGCTTTTTTCAGTGCGTTTTATGTTTTAGCACGTGCATTTTTGACACGTTTTGCATTTTTTAAATTTTTTTCTTGGCCATTTTGTTGCAGGGCAGATTAAAAATGCATGTGAGTTTTTAAGTGTTTTTTTCTGTGTTTTCAATGCATTTCAGTTTTGGTTCACATCAATGCAGTTTGTGTTTTGTCCATTTTGCCATGCTTTTTGCAGTGCATTTTGTGTTTTTGCATGCACATTTTTTATGTTTTTTTTTCTTTTTTTTGGCAGATTAAAAATGCAAAACATGTAACACATGTATGGTTTTGCTGCGTATTTGCTGCGTTTTCAGTTCATTTCAGTCCTGTTTCAGAAAAACGCAAAAACCAATGCAGTTTCTATTTTGTCCGTTTTTGCACTTTTTTATGCATTTTGTGAGTTTTTCTTTTTTCTTTTTGGCCAGTTTGCTGCTGGACAGATTAAAAATGCAGATTAAGGCTCCATTCACACTAGGGCATTTCAAATCACAGGCGGAATTGCCGTGACGTGAAAATGCGTGATTGTATGTTCAGATGCCATTCATTTCAATAGCACCTAAAAACGCGTGGCATTTTTGCCGCGATCGTGACACATTTTTCCGTGCGCAATTTGAAATGCCCTAGTGTGAATAGAGCCTTGTTTCGCGGGTTTAATCTGCCCAACAACAGGTTGGCCAAAAAAATAAAATTTAAAACACGCACCAAAAACACACATACAAAAATGAAAAACTCGTTGGAAAAAGCTCTGCAAAATGGACAAAACACAAACTGCATTGTTTTTTGCATTTTTCTGAACCAGGCCTGAATGCATTGACAATGCAGCAAAAACGCACGCAGTGTTATGTTTTTGATGTGTTTTGAATTTTTAATCTGCCGAGCAACAAGCTGGCCAGAAAAAAAACATTAAAAAAACAAAAACCGCACCAAAAACCACATAAAAAACATGCATGCAAAAATGCAAAATGCACTGGAAAAAGCAGAGCAAAACACACAAACTGTATTGGTGTGAAGCAGGCCTGAAATGCACTGAAAATGCAGCAAAAATGCTTAAAAAACATGTTATGTTTTTGATGCATTTTGCATTTTTACTCTACCCGGCAACTAGTTGGCCAAAAAAAACATCAAAAAAACACAAAATGCATCAAAAGCATGCATACAAAAACACACTGCAAAAAGCACTGCAAAAACGGACAAAACACAAATCGCATTTGTGTGAACCAGGCATGAAAATGCAGCAAAAATGCAGCAAAAACACACGTGCTGCGGTTTTGATGCGTTTTGTAAGTCACATGGCCTATGAAAAACACCCTAAACATGGCAAAATTGCAGAAAAAATCACAGGTGAAATTCCAGGTAAAATCATGGCAAGATTTAGGGGAAAAGCGCAGCAAAATTCCAGGTATAATCGTGCGTAAAAGGCAAAACTGCGGGTAAAATTGTGGCAAAATCACGGGTTAAATCGTAGCAAAATTCCAGGTAAAATTGCTGCAAAATTGCAGGTAAAATCATGAATAAAAATGCTGCAAAAAAGTGGCAAAATCGCACCAACATTCTGGATAGAATCACTATAAAATCACTGCAAAATCACGGGTAAAATCACGAGTAAAATTGTGGCAAATGTAACATTGCAAGTAAAATCACAGCAAAATTCTGGGTAAAATCATGGGTAAAATTATGTTTTCGGTGGCCCATTCCCCAGAGTAGAGAACTCTTTATTGGCTCTAGGGGCAAGCTTGCTACATTTAGCTAGTGGATATTAGCAAGCACCTGTTAAAGAGGAGGACCGGGAGAAGATTACATTTGTTGCCTCATTGGGGTTGTGTGAATTACATTGCATGGTTTTTGGCATGCGGGTTAACCAATGCCTCCAGCATGAATGGTGTGGTGGCAGAGAACACAGAGTCCAGTTGCAATTAACAAACTTGTATTGAAGGAACGGCTCAAAAATGCAACGGCCCAGTGAGAAGGCTCCCGGTTGGAGACACTCACAGCTCACAAATGTAGAGTGGAGGAGGTTTTGGTGCACTGACAGTGTCTGTCCCTGAGAGTAGAATGTGGCCTGGCCAGTCTGCGCCGAATGGGGACAGTCCAATAGGGAAGGACATGTCCAAAACCTTTCTGTACCACTATTCATTTTCCCTGACAGATGGGTAATCTGTCCCTACCCTGTCCACTCGCAAAAAAGTGTGTGCCAAGCCCGGGAGCTCTGCCAAAGTCAAGATGGCCACCAAAGTCACATGGGGAAGCAGCATCCAACCAGATCACTTCCCAATGACCCAGTAAAACATAATTAGATAGTTAGTCTGGCTGAAAAAAGACAAAAGTCTATCCAGATCAACTATAAAAAAAAAAAAGTTTTAATCCTACACCCACAGTTGATCCAAAGGTAGGCAAAAAACCCAGCAAAGCATGATCCAATTTGCTCCTGCAGGGAAAAAAATTCCTTACGGATATTCCCTGGGTCAACTGTACCTACAAATGTTAGTATCCAGTTATATTCTGTGTATCCAAGATAGAATCCAGGCCTTTTTTTAAAGCAATCCACTGAGCTGGCCAGAACCAACTCTTGAAAGAGTCTATTCCACATTTTCACAGCTCTCACTGTGAAGAAACCTTTCTGTATTCAGAGATTACATTTCTTTTCCTCCAGGCGTAAAGAGTGCCCCCTTGTCCTCTGTGGTGACCTCAGGGTGAATAGCTCTACACCGAATTCACTATATGAACCACTGATGTATTTATACATGTTGATCATATCCCCCCTTAATCTCCTCTGCTCAAGAGAATAAATTCAGTTCCTCTAATCTTTCCTCATAGCTGAGCTCCTCCATGCCTCTTACCAGTTTGGTTGCCCTTCTCTGCACTTCCTCCAGTTCCCCAATGTTCTTTTTGTTAATTGGTGCCCAAAATGTAACTGCATATTCCAGATGAGGTGTAAACTAATGATTTGTACAGGGGTAATATGATATCTCTCTCTCTGGAGTCTATACCTCTTTTAATACAAGAGAGGATTTTGCTCGCTTTAGAAACCGCAGCTTGACATTGCATGCAATTATTAAGCTTGTGATCTACCAGAACTCCCAGATCCTTCTCCACCATTGATTCCCCCAGTTGTACCCCCCTAGTATGTATGATGCATGCATATTCTTAGCCCCCAAGTGCATACCTTTACATTTATCAACATTAAACCTCATTTGCCACATAGTTGCCCAGCTAAACAGTGCAATGAGGTCGGCTTGTAAATTGGAGACATCCTGTAAGGATGTTATTCCACTGAAACGCTTGGTGTCATCTGCAAAGACTGAAATGGGATTTTTAATCCCAGACCCTATATATTTATAAATATGTTAAAAAGCAAGGATCTCAAAACTGAACCTTGGGGTACACCACTGACAACCCTAGACCATTTAGAGTATGAATCATTAACCACTACTCTCTGAATACGATCTTTTAGCCAGTTTTCTATCCATTTACATACAGATTTTTCCAAGCCTGTAGACTTTACCTTACGCATTAGCCATGTGTGGGGAACTGTGTGAAACGCTTTTGCAAAATCCAAGTATACCACGTCCACAGCCACCCCTCTGTCCAAGGTTTTGCTCACCTTCTCATAAAAAGAAATCAGATTTGTTTGACAACTTCTGTCTTTCATGAAGCCATGCTGTCTGTTGCTTAAAATATTTTTTTCCAGCAAGAACTCATCTATGTGGTCTTTTATTAAACTCTCCAGTATCTTCCCAACTATAAAAGTTAAACTAACAGGTCTATAATTACTTGGTAAAGATTTTGACCCCTTTTTAAATATTGGCACCACATTGGCCTAACACCAATCCAGTGGTACTTTGCCAGTCATTAACCACTTGCCCCTCAGAGGATTTACCCGCCTTCCTGACCAGACCATTTTTTGCAATATGGTACTGCGTTACTTTAACTGACAATTGCGCAATCATGCAACGCTGTGCATAAATGAAATTTATGTCCTTTTTTCCCCACAAATAGAGCTTTATTTTGGTGGTATTTGATCATCTATGCAGTTTTTATTCTTTGTGCTACAAACATGGAAAAGATCGACAATTTTGAATAAAAAACAATATTTTTGACTTTGTGCTGTAAAACATGTCCAATAAAAAATTTTTAAAAATAAACTTTCGTCATAAATTTAGGCCAAAATGTATTCTGCTACATGGCTTTACTAAACAAAAATCCCAATGCATGTAAATTAATTGGTTTATGTGAAAGTTATATCATCTACAAATGGCGGTATAGATATTGGAATTTTTTTTTATACTAGTAACGGCGGCGATCAGTGACTTATTGTGGGACTGTGGCAGGCATTCTGACACTGAGGGGGGACTGACTAACTGCCACTGACATCCCCAGTGACACTAATGCAATGATCAGTGCTAATAAAAAGCACTGACACTGTACTAATGACACTGGGCAGGAAGGGGTTAACATCTGGGGCAATCAAAGGGTTAACAATGTGCTGTGTGATGTTTTACTAACTGTGCTGTGTTTTACAGTGTAAGCATGCTGCTTTGTATTGCTCTGCTATGCAAGAGCTATGCTGTTGCTGACAGGGGAGAGATCTGTATTGTTTGCATACCGCTCTCCCCTCTGTCAGTGTTCCTTGGTGATCGCTGGGTGCCAGCGGGGAATTTACGGCTGGGACCTGGTGATCGACAGCTGTAGCCACCAATGCACGATCCCTCCAGAAAGATCTGGCAGACACTGGAGTTGTGGTACACTATTCCACTATAAAGAGATACTTGTACAAATATGGTCTTCACGGAATAGTCATCAGAAGAAAACCTCTTCTACGTCCTCACCACAAAAATCATTGTTTGAACTTTGCAAATGAACATATAGACAAGCCTGATGCATTTTGGAAACAAGTTCTGTGGACCGATGAGGTTAAAATGGAACTTTTTGGCCGGAATGAGCAAAGGTACGTTTGGAGAAGAAGGGGCACAGAATTTAATGAAAAGAACCTCTGTCCAACTGTTAAGCATGGGGTTGGATCAATCATGCTTTGGGGTTGTGTTGCAGCCAGTGGCACAGGGAACATCTCACGAGTAGAAGGAAAAATGGATTCAATAAAATTTCAGCAAATTTTGGATGGTAACTTGATGCCATCTGTGAAAAAGCTGAAGTTAAAGAGGATGGCTTCTACAAATGGATAATGATCCTAAACACACCTCGAAATCCACGGGGGATTACATCAAGAGGCATAAACTGAAGGTTTTGCCATGGCCTTCACAATCTCCTGACCTCAACATAATTGAAAATCTATGGATAGACCTTAAAAGAGCAGTGCGTGACAGACAGCCCAGAAATCTCAAAGAACTGGAAGACTTTTGTAAGGAAGAATGGGCAAAGATACCTCAAACAAGAATTGAAAGACTCTTGGCTGGCTACAGAAAGCGTTTACAAGCTGTGATACTTGCCAAAGGGGGCAGTACAAGATATTAACTCTGCAGGGTGCCCAAACTTTTGCAGACGCCATATTTTTGTTTTCTGTTATTTTGAAAGTGTAAATGATGGAAATAAAATCTAACTTTTGTTGACATATTATAAGAATGTCTAATCTGTAATTTGATGCCTTTTGGAGATTTTTCCATCTTTCCTTGGCTTCTTTATGCACATTAATACAAATTTTTAGCTGGGGTGCCCAAACTTTCGATCCCCACTGTGTATATATATATATATATATGTATATGTGATTTTGCGCAGTCCTGCCGTCCTGTAGCAGTAGTTCTGCTATAGGACAGTAGGAAAGCGGTTAAAGAGTCCCTAAAAATTAGACACAATGGCTTTGAAATGACAGAGCTCAATTCTTTAAAGACCTGTGGGTGTATGCTATCCAGTCCAGGTGCTATATTCACCTTTATTCTGTCTAAATATTTTTTGATTATATCAATTGTGAGCCAATGTGGATCATCTGGAGCTGTGTCATTACCATGCCCATTATGGACAAGAACTCCCCCATGCTCCTTTGTATACACAGAGCTGAAGAAGGTGTTTAATAAATTTGCCTTCTCTTTGTCCCCAGTCACCCACTCTAGATTATTTTGTAAAGGGCCTACATGCTCCGACTGGACCTTTTTACTATTAATATATTTGAAGAACTTTATGGGGTTTGTCCTGCTATCTTTTGCAATCTGTCGTCCATTTTCAATTTTTGCAGCCTTGATTTCCTTTTTACATATTCTGTTATATTCTTTGTAATCTTCCTCCAACCCTTTCACCACAAGGGTTCGGTACAGGACGGTACAACACAATACAACACAAGATTGCTATCTTTTGCAATCTGTCGTTCGTTTTTAATTTTTGCTGCCTTTATTTTCTTTTTGCATATTCTGTTATATTCTTTGTAATGCTGAAACGAGGATAGTGTTCCTTCATTTTTATATTTAATAAAAGCTCTTTTCTGATTATCTATAGCTTGTTTAACTTTGGCTGTAAGCCACATAGGTTTGATTTTTAGCCTTTTAAACTTGTTGCCCATGGGAATATATTTTGCAGTGTGTTCACATACAGTCTTTTTGAAGAACTCCTATTTCTGTGTTGTGTTCATCAATGCCAATATTCCCTCCCAGTCTAAGTCTTGGACAGCAGCTCTCAGCCTTGGAAAATTAGCTCTCTTAAAATTTAGCATTTTTATTTTTCCTGTATGTGCTTGTTGTTTACAGCTAACAATAAATGAAATCATGTTCTTTTATATGGACTTTCGTAATAAGCTCTGCATGGTTTTAGATTACCGGTTCCAGCAGAGCATCATTCCTAGTTGGGGCTCTATGAACTGTACCATAAAATTGTCCTGTAGTAGGTTTATAAATTTTTGCCATTTAACTGTTCCTGCAGTACCATTACTCCAGTCAATTTCTGGGTAGTTAAAATCCCTCATCACACTCTCCATCAACTGGAAAGTGGAGTTACACTTTAAAGCTGTCCTGATCTATTTGAATGATATTATCATCTTCCAGGACTTTTGAAGACCATCTCAAACATCTTGATCAGGTCCTCACAAGGTGAACTTGATACTGAATCAAGCTACAGGCCAACTACTGTTGTTTACTGCAGAGCAGAATACAGTAACTGTGCTTTAAAGCTCAGTGAGAAACTGCTGCACCACTTGGCAGTCTACAAAGATTCAAGCCTATAATTATTCAAGTGCAGGATGGAGTTGGATGGGTCATTGCCTATGTCAAAAGCTTGGAAGTTTCTATCTATGAACCAAACGTTCACCTACTTTCTAGGTGCTGTATCTGCTCCAGCAGTGTGATAGGCTGAAGAAATGGCTGTTATATCGGCTGGCCAATTTCCCCACTGAACTGCATGATTTCTGCAGATATCCTTCAGTCAACTGCTTTGGCACTTGGTAAGCCCCATCACATGACAGGTATGTAAAGTAAGTTGCAGTTGAACACCACTTGTTATATTGAGCTGCTGCACATGCATCCTATCAGCATGTTTATCCAATTACTGCAGTTTGCATTACCATTGCTGCCATTTGCATTTTACTCTGACAGCTGTGCTGTTGTTCCTTTTATTAAACCCTAGGAAGTCTCTGAGGGTAATATACAGTATGTGCTTTGCACTTGTAGCACCCTCCTAGGTAGCTAGGGGGAGCTAAACTTTCAGTTGTTCGTCAGAGTCTGAATAGCAGCCTGGTGCAACAGTAAGAGGGGTCAAATGTCGGTCAGGACTGAGAGGCTCTGCAGACTGGCTCTGAGACTTCCCCCTGCACTAGAACTTTGCAGAAAGTTCTAGAAGCAGGGGGCAAAGGTGAGGGGTGGCTAGTTTGCACTCTTAAGGGTTCCTGGTCAATCTCCAACAGGTGGCTTGGCATGGGGTCAGGACAGCCCTTAAAAGTGACAGAGCCTGATCAGCAGCAGGAGAGTTCAGGTGGAAGATGGAGAGGAAGTGATAGACTGGAGAGCAGGAGCCTGGGAGGGGGGCCCAGGTGGAGAGGGGCTTACCTACAGGCAGAGAACCCTGAAGGGAGCAAAGCTCAGGACTTCTTTGGCCCCCAGAGCAAGGAAGGTGCGGCTCAGCTAGAAGGCCTGGTAGCAGCCACCAACCCACCAGCAGCACAGGAGAAAGACTGAGTTAATAGACCTACACCCCCTGGGCCAGTAAGGGGAAAGAGGCATTCTAGTTGGAAACTGGAGCTTTCTTACCCAGGACTGTTTCACACTGCAATGACAGTACAGCTGGATAAGGAGAAGATCCATCTGGGGTGATATTACAGGAAATGCTGTCTAGTTCTCCAGAAGAATTCATGCTGTGTAAAGACTTGTGCATAGTTGGTAAGGAATTTGTCTTCTGTTGCCATTACCCTTGGGCATCCCATACAGGCATCCCATACACCAGGGCTAAAAATTTTAACTCCTAAGCTACTAGCCAGACCTTAAGAGTTACTCGCCACCAGTTGCCCCACCCAACCCCTACCCCACCCCACCTTAATTCTGTCCCTAAACATTGCCCTCGTAAACTGTTAGGTGTTTTTTGCAGAATAAAGGTACAAAAATAAATATTAACAGCAACTTTAAGCAATATTATAATGAGCAATGTAAATATAAAAGGAAAATAAGTGCTTTATATCAATAGGTAAACAAAATGATGCACAGTGCAGAGGTCAGCGGTGTGATGCATATTGCAGGGAGAGGGATATGGACTGTATGAAAGAAGGAAGGGAAAGGAAGGATGGAGAAAGGAAGGGAAAGGGAGGATGGAGAAAGGAAGGGAAAGGGAGGATGGAGAAAGGAAGGGAAAGGGAGGATGGAGAAAGGAAGGGAAAGGAAGGATGGAGAAAGGAAGGGAAAGGAAGGATGGAGAAAGGAAGGGAAAGGGAGGATGGAGAAAGGAAGGGAAAGGGAGGATGGAGAAAGGAAGGGAAAGGGAGGATGGAGAAAGGAAGGGAAAGGGAGGATGGAGAAAGGAAGGGAAAGGGAGGATAGAGAAAGGGAAGGATAGAGAAAGGGAAGGAGGGAGAAAGGAAGGGAAGGAGAGAGAAAGGAAGGGAAGGAGAGAGAAAGGAAGGGAAGGAGGGAGGGAAAAGGGAAGGAAAGGGAAGGGAAGGAGGGAGGGTGGAGGGGAGGGAGACAAATAAGGAAGGGAAGGGAGGGAGAGAAATAAGGAAGGGAAGGGAGGGAGAGAGAGAAATGAAGGAAGGAAAGGAAGGAGGGAAGGGAGGGAGAGAAATGAAGGAAGGAAGGAAGGAAGGAAAAGGAGAAGGTAGGAAGGGGAGGGAGAGAAGGTAGGAAGGGGAGGGAGGGAGGGAGGGAGGGAAGGAAGGAAGGTAGGTCAGACTCGCATGGCTCTGTCATCACAGGGCTTCTGGCTATTCTGTATAATATTTCCCACCCATACGTTCTCTTCTGAGAAGCTACATGGACTAGTGTGTGGGTGGGGACAAGGGGAGGCAGTGCAGTGCGGAGGATGGGGGGAGGGGCTGGGCACTGAGGAGCACATGGGGGGGCAGAAAGAAAAAGAAAGGAAATCCAGATGGTCGGGGATGATTGGTGCAGCGGTGGGGGCAGTGACAAGTAGCAATCTCCCTGTATGGTTGTCAATGAAACAGCTGGAAGCCACATCTCTTCCTCTCCCTCCTGTGGCTTTCAGTTGCTTCATTGAAAGCCATACAGGGAGATTGCTGCTTGTCACTGCCCCCACCGCTGCCCCTCTCACACACTTCTAGTCCTGGTGCTGCTTGCCCCCCATGTAATTTCCACTTGCCAAATGAGAGTGGGTGAGTGGAAATTTTGAGGGCTGCCATAGACCCCTTACCCCATCCAAGTTCAATCCCCTGATAAAACTTCAAAACAAAGCTCAAGAAGTGGTCACTGTCTCCTTGATGCACGTCTGAATGGCTGTGCAGGACTATAGGTGTTCACAGACTTCAGTAACTCCTAAGGGGGTAGTGCTATATGCTAATCTTTGGATGTTACAGTTATTGTTTAAAGTTAAAACTCAGAGATGGTTTTAGTTGTCTCTGTGACAGTACAGAGCATCTAGGGGTGTTGTTTATCCTTTTAGTAGATTGAGAATACCTCTGCAGCAAATCAGACAGCTCTAGAATTGTGCTCTATAAATGGTTTAGTCTACAGCCCACGAGTCATAAACGATCCACTGGGAAATTCCTGTTCGTTTGTTATTGTGAGTTGTGCAAATAAAAATATGTTTACTTCCAACTGCAGTACTAGAATATCAATGCTCTGTTTGCACTCTGTCTTCCAGTAATTCAGCAGACAGACAATTATTAATTATTAATATGATTTTCATAATTACCTGTAAAAGTGAGACAGCAGGCTAACGTCTTTGCATTTTTTATAGCTCTGTCAGATTTGCAGCAGTCGGAACATATATGAGCAACAGACAGAGCTATGTTGTAAATTATATTTTAGAGGTAAGAACACAATTTCCTGTTACCCAAAATGTCTCTATTACTCTCTGCAGAAACTAGGGAACCTATAGTTAATCATTTAATGTAAAAAAAACAACTTTCTGGAACAGACATTCATATTTCATGTTGATAACTAACTAGTATATAGCCATGGATTAATTTACGGAACATACACGCTGATGCAGCGTGCAAGCAAATAGTGTAAATCAATGTTTGTGCTCTTGCTATGTGTAAAACAATTAGATGCTGGTGTTTGAAGTGCTAATCCTACCAGCACAACCTGGCCTTCTTATTAACTTCCCATCATCTCAATGTGCATCCAGCGTCAAGATCAGGTTATTAACAGCACGCTGTTGTTGGCTGTTGCTGTGTTGCATTTCTAGGTTTAAACACTAGATGCCACTCAAAGATTTATTTTTTAAGAGCACTGTCTACAGGTTTGAACATTTCTTTTTCTCACATTAAGGTTTTTCCTGAACTATTTGCTAACTTGCTAAAATTTCTATAGGAAGCCTGCCAACATGAGAAATGTTAGGTTCAAATATGGGAGAGCAAATATAAACCGCCCTCTAACCTATTAGGTTCACAGTAGAAAGTCATACATCGCTGATAATACCTGATATATGGGTAGTTTTTGGAAGTTTGTAATATTACATCCTGATCACTTAGGCCTCATTCACACTGGTAATATCAAACCTGCAGTAACTAGTTCTAGTCTGGGCCATTTCCTGATAGCTTAATGGGTTGGTGGCTGTCTTCAGGCCTTTCACTGGGCTGGCTCCTTCCCTGCTGCTTGAGATGTCCTTCCTTGGAGATGGTGGCACAGTGGAGATCTTCTTCTCCAGCACCTGCCTGTAGGTAGGATCCTCCTTGGGCCCCCTCCCAGGCTCCAAACTCCAGCTCCTTTCAGTACATCTTCTAACCAATACTAACTCTGCTGCACAGGCTCTGACACGTTTCTTGGTTGTTCTGGACACCATGCCCAGCCTCCTGCCAGGGGATTGGCTAGAGTCCCTCAAACATGCAGATCTGGGCCTCCTCCCCTCCTCCACCCCTCTTTCTGAGAGTTCTCTAAGTTTCTGGAAAGGTGGGAGGGCTCCAGAAGCTCTGAACTGTTAGAGCTGTCCAGCCTTTCTTGAGGAAAATCCCTTCCTCACTCTCAGGCTGGCTCATCCCAGGCTGCTACTGAGCCTCTGCTTAAAAAGAAAACAACAAACTGCTATCTGGCTAACCTGGAGGGCATTACACAAACACAGTTTTTGGAAAAAATACACTTTAATGAATTTTAATGCAGAAAAACACAATATAATACCCAATTTTTTGGTAAAATATAAAAGATGATGTTATGTCGAGTAAATAGATACCAAACATGTCACGCTTTAAAATTGCATACGCCCGTACCTAACTTCTGTGCCTGGTGCTAACATTATTGCTCTGATAATCACGGCAATACTTCACATGAGTTATGTGACCGCTATTTACATATGTGTGTGAGACCAAAGTGCGTGCTGCAATATTGCTGGGACTGGTGAGCTGCTGCTGAGGGGATATACTATCTGCTGCTAGAGAGCAGAGCTCTTTGGGAATTAACCATACAGCCATCTATTAGCCTTATTGCTGCCTGCAGGCTTGCATGGGAATGTTCTCATGTGCACCAATGGTACAACTGTGCCCCAGTGCTAGCAGCCTGAAGAGTTAGGACTAAAGACTGTCCCTTTACAGTTGCTACACAAATACCCTTACCTTTGCTTATGCTGAACGCTACCTCTCAGGGGACATTACACTATATCCTAGCCATTCTCCTAGAGTGCACTCTAGACTAGCTATGGCATTATTATTCACATTGCAGTTAATGCTTTTATGAATGGTTTATTGCTGGCTTTGCTGATTTATGTGTACATTACAGTATATTGGCACAGAACCTTTTTCTAAGTTGCCTTAGCATAGTGATTATACTGTCTAGCAAAGTATGTCTGTACCTACCTTCTGTGTGCCCATTTTTGCTCAAGCCACCATTTAGTCTAAGCAATACATTGAGTTCATTTATGATAAATGGTCTTGTGTCTATTTTCTGGTGTTAATTTACAGTCGAGTTAAAGGTATCTATACTCAATGTATTTTGAGTGCTTGCAGTAACTTTCATTCCACCAGGTGCATCAGAGCTTGCTCTTGGAGTCGAGGTGCAGAACAGAGAACCTAAATTACCAAGCTGCTCCTTGCGGGGGTAGCGCTATAAATCAGACAGTTGTAGAAATATGCTGCAATGATTAAACAAGAGCAGGAATATTCTGCAACCACATTGATAGGTAAAACACAACCCCTTCTGCACCCTATACCGCATAACCCTTACTAAGGAGGAGATATACCACACTATTAGTGCAGCAGTCAGTAATAAACTACTTTATTCCTCCTGCTGGCCAAATCTCTGGGGCTTAATACATTGGAGTGCTCGTGATCAGGTCCCTTTAAGAGCTGATGTGGACAGTAATAGAGTGTTTCTTGCAGACAACTTTGTCCCTCTGTTATAAAGATGTGGCACAGGATTTGCCAGTGGCCTCTCACCAGCATTGTGTCAGCAGGAGATCTCTTTCTGCTTGCTGGAAAAAGGTCCTTTTCTGTCAATGTATTCAGCGTCTGGGTCCTTGGTTAAACAGCAAGCTTTCCAGCTTCTAGGGCTCACACCACTGCTCTGGAGTGGCTGCTGCTTTGTCTCTACTGTTCTCAGGTGCCACCATCTACTCATGGCCTCTGATGAATTCTGAAAGATCAAGTAATCATTAACTGCGCATGTGTAGATTTCATGTACATTTAAACATTAGCCAATCTATCCAAGTCACTACATACAGTGGGGATCGAAAGTTTGGGCACCCCAGCTAAAAATTTGTATTAATGTGCATAAAGAAGCCAAGGAAAGATGGAAAAATCTCCAAAAGGCATCAAATTACAGATTAGACATTCTTATAATATGTCAACAAAAGTTAGATTTTATTTCCATCATTTACACTTTCAAAATAACAGAAAACAAAAAAATGGCGTCTGCAAAAGTTTGGGCACCCTGCAGAGTTAATATCTTGTACTGCCCCCTTTGGCAAGTATCACAGCTTGTAAACACTTTTTGTAGCCAGCCAAGAGTCTTTCAATTCTTGTTTGAGGTATCTTTGCCCATTCTTCCTTACAAAAGTCTTCCAGTTCTTTGAGATTTCTGGGCTGTGTCACGCACTGCTCTTTTAAGGTCTATCCATAGATTTTCAATTATGTTGAGGTCAGGAGATTGTGAAGGCCATGGCAAAACCTTCAGTTTACGCCTCTTGATGTAATCCCCCGTGGATTTCGAGGTGTGTTTAGGATCATTATCCATTTGTAGAAGCCATCCTCTTTAACTTCAGCTTTTTCACAGATGGCATCAAGTTACCATCCAAAATTTGCTGAAATTTTATTGAATCCATTTTTCCTTCTACTCGTGAGATGTTCCCTGTGCCACTGGCTGCAACACAACCCCAAAGCATGATTGATCCAACCCCATGCTTAACAGTTGGACAGAGGTTCTTTTCATTAAATTCTGTGCCCCTTCTTCTCCAAACGTACCTTTGCTCATTCCGGCCAAAAAGTTCCATTTTAACCTCATCGGTCCACAGAACTTGTTTCCAAAATGCATCAGGCTTGTCTATATGTTCATTTGCAAAGTTCAAACGATGATTTTTGTGGTGAGGACGTAGAAGAGGTTTTCTTCTGATGACTCTTCCATGAAGACCATATTTGTACAAGTATCTCTTTATAGTGGAATAGTGTACCACAACTCCAGTGTCTGCCAGATCTTTCTGGAGGGATCGTGCAGTCAAACGTGGGTTTTCAATTGTTTTTCTCACAATCCTGCGAGCTGTTCTGTCTGATATTTTTCTTGGTCTTCCAGATCTTGCTTTAACTTCCACTGTTCCTGATGACTGCCATTTCTTAATTACATTCCGAACAGAGGATATTGACATCTGAAAACGCTTTGCTATCTTCTTATAGCCTTCTCCAGCTTTGTGAGCGTCAACTATTTTCAGTTTCAGTTTTCTAGACAACTGCTTAGAAGAACCCATGGTGCTGATTGTTGGGGCAAGGTCAGATGAGTCTGGGCATTTAAAACCTTTGAGATTGACATCACCTGGTCTTCCCAGACGATGATTGAGAACAATCCATGACACTGGCAGGTCTCAGCTTTGCAAAGGGGGCAGTGCATGCTATAAATTCTGCAGGGTGCCCAAACGTTTGCAGATGCCATTTTTTTGTTTTCTGTTATTTTGTGAAAGTGTAAATGATGGAAATAAAATCTAACTTTTGTTGACATATTATAAGAATGTCTAATCTGTAATTTGATGCCTTTTAGAGATTTTTCCATCTTTCCTTGGCTTCTTTATGCACATTAATACAAATTTTTAGCTGGGGTGCCCAAACTTTCGATCCCCACTGTATATATTATACTATATTCTAGTACATACAATACAATAGTGTCATACGGGCGAGCTTTAAAAGAGAAGTTTGGCTTTTTTTCCCCAATTAGAGCCAGCAGGGGGCAGATGCAGCATCAGACAGATGCTGCATCTACCTAGGTAAGTATAAGTGTGAGAACTCAGTGATCACATGACTCCTGATCACTGAGTTCTCAATGCCGCTGTGGGCAGAGAGTGGTGACTGTCAGTCATTGCTGTCTGCTCTGCCCCAGCGCTCACTGCGGAAGATGATGGAGCAGCTGGCTCAGGCTCTTAGCGGCTCACTGAGAGGCTGAGCCAGCTGCCGCTCTTGACTCTGAGGTGGATCCCAACTTTAAAGTCAGGATTTTTTCCCCAGCCTGGACCGACTGAGGGACATCAGCCAACAGCAAGCTTCAGCCCACTGTCAGCTGAAAATGGGTTACAAGAGTGCAGAACGAACTGCATTCCTGTGATCCATAGCAGAAGTGCAGCCAAAAGAGCTTTGGCTGTACTTCTCCTTTAAGATGTTAGCTGAAAGCTGCATGTCCAATTCAGATACCTCCCGACTTTCTGTAGTGATAAAGAGGGACATCTTTTAGCACACAGTGGGGTTTATTTACCAAAACTGGAGAATGAAAAATCTAGCTCACTTCTGCTTAGAAATCAATCAGTTCTAACCTCAGCTTGTTCAATTACATTTTGGCAAGAAAACCTTGAAGCTGATTCTATGCAGAAGTGAGCCTGATTTTGCAGTCTCCAGCTTTAGTAAATAAACCCAGGTGTGCAGGTAAAGTACATGTCCCTGCCATAGTTTTAGTTGCATGGACCACAAAGATCTAATATGCAATAAATGATTAGATAAACAAGTGCTTTTGTGACCTCTATTTTTCCTTTATATTGGCTTTCAAAATAACAAATGCAATAATAGAGAGACTGGATAAAACATTTAGTACAGAATAACACTGTTGGTAGTAAAACAGTACATGTTATATAGAGATCTATACATCAGACCAAGAAGAGGGAAAACTGTGGCTGCACGAGGTACAGAGGAATTTGGTCTCAAAAGAGGGACAGTCCCTGCAAATGAGGGACAGTTGAAAGCTATGCATTATTATTATTATTATTAAGCTGCTTTGTAAATGCTTACCAAAGCAGGTGGTATTCATTTGTTACTGACATGCTTTTGACAAGAATTACTTTCAGCTATGTTCCTAGCTCTACTGATATTCAGTGCTTAACCAGGCCAACCCAGCTCCAGCCATATAGAGGATGAAAAGTGTTAAAGCTACATTCATATGAGTGCATGGGCTATGAACAAATACAAATCAGTCAATTAGCTGCAGCCAGCTTGGGTGTGGCCAAAACGCTACAAAAAGACCAACCCTGGATGCAGACCCTAGATGCACACTGGTTGCCTCCAGGGCTGGTTAGAAGTTCTATTCACTCAGATGAGCAGTTACATGCAAACAGTTGTGGCTACAGCCATTGGATTGTAGAGTACAAATCTGGCAGGTGTTCCCACACAATGTGTGCAGACAGTGTTTAGAACCACTGTAGAGGGTCTAGTCAAATGATTCTTGCCTTGACCACTGCTGTGTAACCATGTCTTTGGCACTGAGTTGTAGATCTCCTATTAAATTGATTAAAGAGGCATTCCGCCCCCCCCTCCCAAGAATTTAATAAAAGTCAGCAGCTACAAATACTGTAGCTGTTGACTTTTAATATTATGGCACTTACCTCTCCGGGATCCAGTGCTGTCCTCAGCCTGAGCCAATTCTTCAATAGGCTGTCGGGGGCCAGCACTGCCATCTTGACTAAGGGAAACTGGCAGTGAGGCCTTGTGGCTTCACAGCCAGTTTCCTACTGCACATGCGTGAATCATGCTGCACTTTGTGAATGGGCCACAGTCCTCTGGGACCTGTGAAGTGTCCTAGATGGCTGCGTGGGGAAGGGGGGGGGCAAGCCTCTGTCTCAGAAGTGAGGCAGAAGTGGGAGTGGTTACCTGTCAAAACTAGGTACCCACTCCCCCCCCCCCAAAAAAAAAGGTGCCAAATGTGGCAGCAGAGGTGAGGAGGAGGCAGATAAGTGAAGCTTTCACTTTTGGGTGGAAAACTGCTTTAAGCATTGCTTCAAACCTTCCGTAGCAAGGCTAAAACTCCTCCCACACAGTTTTAGTAGAGGAAAAATGTTTTACTAATAGCAAAATGTAGCAAGCAATCTAACTGGCATTGTTGGGTTACTCACCCTTCAGTGGCTTTCAGTTAAGTGTTTCTAGAGCAGGACAAACCAAACTGGTAGCCAGCAAGTTTATGAGTATTTGCTGAGGCAGCTGAAAAATCTGCAATTACTGAATACAGCAGAACTATAAGGACTTCAGTCATGCATAGTCAATAAGAAGTGAATTGCGAGTGTGATTACTTGCCAGGCAGATTGTTTGGCATAATTTAAAGTACATTTACCTTCTGCTTGTTCAGTGGATTAAGTTCTAACATTTGCCAGTGTAACCAACTGCAGTGCTCTCTATGCTTCCAATAGACTTCAGCTGAATGAGTTAACACTACCTTTCCTCCATCCACCAGGGGAAGCTGACAAGCAAACAGACTTGATGGTTGGCAGCATTGAATCATGGGAGAAGAAGTTTGAGACAGAAACTTTACTATAACAGTTAATGGACTATTGGACTATCATTACCAATGCGAGCCAGACATATACATAGAGAGAGAAAAAGAACTGCATTTTCCCAGACTGAATACCAAGGGATTTCCTCTTTATGGTGTGGAGTCTGAGGTGTGCATATTGCTGCTTCTGGGTGCACATCAACCTGCCACAAGCCTGCGACCATGTGCTGTGGCCTGGAGTCACTCTAGGCAGATCCAAAAGTAAGCGGACATCTGACCAGTGGGACCCCTGTTGCTATATGACTGGGAGAATACACTGCTGCCATAAACCCATTGCTGTTAGCAAATACTAAGCACATAGGGACTGGCCATCTAACTAGCAGCATTATTTACTGCATACAGACTTTACTAAGGCTGAACTCATGTGAAAAACTGTAAAGACTGGGCTCCAACGCTAGCCGGCTGAAGAACTAGTCCTAAAGGAGTTATTGAAGTGTTGATTATCATTGTGGTTCCTGTTCTTTAATGCCATTACTTCAGAAGGGTGGGGCTACAGCCAGTAATGACAGAAGAGAATGCTTTATTTTAATTAACTTCCACTGCTCAGATTTTAAGAGGAAAAATGCTGTTTGTACAGGGACCCTTGGGGGATTTTTATTTTGGTGATATTTCTTATTTTAAGAAGTATAAAACAAACAGTTATTATTTTGCAGCTTAACAATTCACAGATGTAATGGCCGTATTATTTTCCTTCCTCCTTTATGTTCACATGGTGATCCAGCCAGTAAGCTTGTTGTTTTTCAAAGAGCAAGCTCTTTTCCCGTTACAGGGATGAGACAAACAATTGAACTCTGTCAGGAGTGCTTACAATGATTAGATTTTATTTTTTTCATTTAAAACCTTTATCCTAATAGCTAAAAACAGTTTGCTGTAACTAATTATAATGTGTGAGCTGGAGTTTGGCTTCAATCTATTAGTGTATTAAAATCTGCTAGTACATTTAACGCTTCCTCCTCCCCCCAGACTGACAATGCTGTTGTCTGCTGTGCCTCCTGTGCTCATTCATCCAGAGTACGGGCACTCTAATATAAGAGGTGTGTTACTGACCAGATCACCCGGCAAAAACAGAGGGAAAGAGCATAAAAAAAGAAAACAAATGAAGCCACCACATCTAATGAGTGGTAAGCTGCAATATATTATATTTTGAATTTGGGTTTAAAACTGCTTTAATAACCACTTGACAACTGGGCTATAGCCGAATGATGGCTACAGCGCGGTTGTCCAGTTCTGGGAGGGTGTCATATGACATCCTCTCAGAATGCACCCACCCGCGCCCCCGGGAGCAGCGCACCCAGCGATCTCCGCAATGGACACAGCTGATCATGTGATGTGGTAAAAGGCCAATCACAGCATCCTTTTACCCATCAGTGTCCATCAGTGCTGCCTATCAGTGCCCATCATTGTTGCCTATAAGTGCCACCTCATCAGTGCCAGCTCAGTGCCGCCTATCCGTGCCCATCAGTGCTGCCTATCCGTGCCACCTCATCAGTGCAGCCTATCAGTGCCCATCAGTGCAGCCTCATCAATGCACATCAGGGAAGGAGAAAAATTACCTGTTTGCAAAATTGTATAATAGAAACAAAGAAAAACATTTTTTTTTTCAAATTTTTTGCTTTTTTTGTTTATAGTGCAAAAAAAAAAAACCACCCAGCGGCAAATAAATACCACCAAAAGAAAGTTCTATTTGTGTGAAAAAAAATTATAAAAATTTCATATGGGTACAGTGTTGCATGACCGCGTGGCTGGTAGGCAAGTGGTTAAGTAACACTGTGTCACCATCATACAGGGAGGCATTTATAGAGTAGCAGTATGACCTTAACATAGCCTGCACTGGTATTTATTAAATGTGACCAAAGAAACCTTTATTTTGCAATCATAAGGGATTCCTTGAGCCAGAATCTCCAGTGTCCTTTAAAATGTATCCCTTCATATTCTGTGCCAAATAAGAATTGTAAATAAAGGAAACTGGATGATAAAAGCTTTGCTCTTTTTAGAAAAAACAGGTAGTACTGAAAAATATGCAGTTTAATAAAAAAAGAAGATGTCAACGCTTGCACAACTCACTTTTTATAGTTAATTGATACCTTTGGAAACGTTTCTGGACTTAAACTTAATTGACGTACTGTAAATCTGTATTGCTGTCAACAGATCATCTCCTATCCTCTTTATCTTGCAATCTGGCTGATATCCTATGTGCAGACTCCTATAAGTCTCCAGTGTCAAAGTGATGATAAATTTGACTAATTACTTTACGAGTTACCAGCACTATTACAGGTCACATGCCTTACTCCAGCCACATTTTTGGGCTGTACTCTGGGCTCTGTTAGATCTCCTCTTCTTGTAAATTCCAGTCATCCATGTGTAGCACCCTCCTAGTAAGCTAGGGGGAGCTAGAATCCTAATTGTTAGTCAGAGGATGAGTCAGAGCTTCAAATGCAGGTCAGAGCTGAGAGGCTCTGCAGATCAGTTCCCTGAGACTTCCCCCTGCACTGGGACTTTGGAAAGTTCTGGACGCAGTGGGTGGATGTTAGGAGTGGCTGATCTGTACCTTTTAGGGATAATGGCCAATCCCCAACAGGAGGCTTGGCAAGGGGCCAGGACAATGCATGAAAGTGACAGAGCCTGCTCAGCAGCAGGAGTCGTTGGGTGGAAGAGGATGTGAAGGCTGGAGAGCAGGAGTCTGGGAGGGGGCCCAGATGGGAAGGGGCTCATCTCCCGGCAGGGACCTAGGAAAGAGGAAAACTTGAACCTTCACCAGCCCCCTGAGAGAGGACTAGGGAAGGAGCAGCCCAGCTAGAGGACCTGGTACCAGACAATGACACACTCACAGCATAGGAGGAGGACCAAGTGAGTAACCCTGAACCCCCTGGGCCAGATATGTGAAGGAGCAGAGGGCTCCTCCTGCAAGACTGGACCCAGGACCAACTCAACTCCTGCTCTAGGCCTCAGAATATTTATGGGCTCTCCAACCACCTACTGGGCACACCTCCCCAGGGATTAGCTGGATCCCCATGAATGTTCAAACTACCCTTCTGTCTTTCCTCTCACTGTAATTTCAGATTCATCTAGAATGCAGGGGGAAAAAAATCAGACCAGCAGCCTGTGAGACACTGAGCAGGTTAAAGCAATCAACAAGTGCTTCACTGGCTACAGAGGAGCCAAACTAAATTTACCTAGCATCCTAAACCTAAACTAGGAGGGTGCTACACCAGTTTACTATTTTGGTACCTGGCAGAGCAAGTACTGTACAGTGTAGACTTATAACAATTAAAGTGCTATTTTTATCAGACAAGGAACAAGCCTGTAAACATTCCGCACAGTGCTAGAACAAAGTCATTCAGTGCACAGGGCAAAGATGCCAAATTGCAACCCCCACTCCCAGGCGGAGAAGGAGACAGATTACATATGTAATGGTTGAAGCATGCACAGAAATAGTGCCAATAGTGATGGCACTCCTCAGCAAATGGAAGAGTTTGATCACTGTTCTTCTGTCCCACAGTGTAAGTGAACAGTGGTGGAGGAAATGCCCCAGCATTGGTGTGAGGACAAAATGGCTCTGCATTGGTGGTGTCACTAAAAATAAAAAATGCCTTTGACTCTGTGGTACAACAGGAATTAAATGTCTCAGTGTCGGTGTTGTCATTGGAAAGAAAAATGTTCCTGCATCAGTGGTATCACTAGAAGGAAAAAATGTCCCTACGTCTGTGGTGTCACTGTAAGGAAAAGAATGCCCCTGTACTGGTGGTGTCACTGTAAAGAAATAATGCCACTGCATTGGTGGTGTCACTAGAGGGAAGTCTAGTGAGTCAGCGCCGGTGTTACTGGAAAAACAAAAATACCCCTAAATCGGTTGTGTTGCTAAAGAGAAGAAATTCCACTGCATCAGAAAGTCAGGATTGGACTGGTGAATTTGTACATGTGGAACATTTTTGTATTCAAGACACAATGGTGGGATATACTGTATATTAGTTATTGTTACATAAGAGGAGTCACATTATTTCTCTTTAGAAGCAACTCTGCTCAGGCGTCATGCCTCGGTCCTCTTAACCATTCACATACAACACACTGTACCTGGTTTAGCGCCCTTTCTCAGCACTCCTGCTTCTCCAGCCCACAGGCTTGGGCCCTGTCTGCTCTCAGACTTCTCTGTGCCACCTTGCACCCACATGGACTCCTCTAAAGACTGCAGCCCAGAACCCTGGTCCTGACTCTAGAAGAGAGACACACACACCTGACCAATCAGTCTCCTGGCCATTCCCAAAACCTAGTCCCAGGATTGGAGATTTCATCCCTCCCAAATCACTTTGAAATCTCCAGGCTCCAGATCCCAAAATGGACTTTACAAACAAATGAAGAAAGTGAAAAGCCACTTTCCTCTGCATCAAACAAGTACCCTGGAGCCCCTCAACCACATACATACATACATACATACATACATACATACATACATACACACACAGAGCTGCATTTTTCTGCACAAGAAAAACACAGCTCTCTGCAAGGGCACACGGATAACAATGCTTTTCTATGTGCCTTGTTCATACTTCCCCGCAGCTATTACCAGCAGTGCAGAAAACTGCAACACTGCTGCATTTTACGCACCCCCTCAGCAGTGAGCTGTGCCCAAACACACAGAAAAACACCCGCAGCAGGGGGAATCTGAAAGTCAGGGGTGATCAGTACAGCGGACTGGAAGGTAGGTAAATATAATAACCAGTCTCACTGTATGACTCTCTGTGCAACAACTGAAAGCCACTTCTCCTCTTCCTTCTACAGCTTTCATTGGCTTCGTGGAGAGACATGCAGGGAGATCAGTTCTTTTAATTGCCCACTGCTGCACAGATCACCCCCGACTGTCAGATTCCCACTGATCTCCGGATCCCTCTGTGTGCTTCCCTGACCCCCCTTGCCCCCCCCCTTCCCGCAGCAGTCGACTTCCCTCCCCTCAGGGAAGGTAATATGTAATTTACCAGCCCCTTCTTTTTCTAAATGAACACAGTGATTGATCGATATCGATCACTGCTGTGTCCATTCATAGCTGAAGCGTAGTAAATTGTGTTTACTATGCTTCAGTTTGTGATTGAACTGGAACCTCTGTCTCCTACTCATTTATCTCCAGTGCCTCTGAGGCTACAGAGAAAGGGACTGGGGAATGTTTCCTCTCTCTGTATCAAAAGTGTGGCTTCTGGGGTCTATGTTTCACCAAAGCCCCCCCGACAGGGCTGATAAAAAAAACTGTATCAAATAATTCAAAACTAAATTGTAAAAATGAAAAACTACTGACACCATTCACTGTCTTACTAACACCATTCAATGCCACCCCCCCCCCTCCAAAAAAGTATTGTGGAAAAAATAAAAAATAAAAATACAGTTGCAACAGAGAATTCTAAAAAAATGTAAAAATAATCAAAACATGTAGGAAGCAATAAGAAAATTAAGGGCTCATTCACACGGGTTCTCTTGCGCGTACAGTGTAAACGAGTGGTTTGTTTGTGTGGCTGGAGCTACCTGTTACTCTATGAGGACACAGCGGCTTTATGAACACAGCTGCAGGTCCAAATTTGATATGTGTGCAGGTGCAGGTCAGTGGCATCAAATACACAATCTTTGAGTTTGTGGCTGTACAAGTTGCATTGACATTCCTGTGAAATTAGCACCTGCGGCTGTGTTCATACAGTTGTTGCACCCCCATAGCATAACATACCCTCCTTGCACACAGCTCCAGCCACATAAAAAAAAAACTGGTTCACACTGTACAGGCCACAGCACCCATGTGAATGAGCCCCAAGACCTAATTTACATGCAGAGCTTTATTTATTACCTCAATACAGATTTATCTTTTAGATTTAGCAGGAAATTTGTAAGTTATGTTGTGTTTGCATCCTCTAATAATGATTTTATTGCATTTTTTGTGAAAAGGAAATGATGACACAGGAAATAGTCAGCTAAGCAAGCATAAAAATGCAGGTAAAACACAAGAGCTTTCATATACGCTTTTGTTTGCATTTTTTATTTGTACACGTTTTAACCAGCCCTAATATATATTGTTACTTTTAAAAACATTTTAAAAGTAACAACCTAGGCCCCTTTCACACATGCAGACCATTTGTCAATTTTTCATCCATCCGTTGACAGATAAAAAAAAAATGGACATCAATGCATCTCTATGGGAACATGGATGTAAACAAGTGATCAGCCGTTTACATCTGAATCTGTCAATAGATGTTTTTTGAAACAAATCAAAGTCCTATTTTTGTTCTGTTGAGAAAACGGAACAAACGAAAAATGGATGTAAAATGGACAAACAGTCTATTTTTGCATCTGTTATGCACTGGTAGTGGATGTACAAAACTGATGAAAAAACTGATGAAAAACTGATGGTAAACTGATGAATACCTGATTAAAAATTGATGTAAACTTCACACATGGTGACTGATGAAACAAACGGTCACCATGTGTGCAAGAGGCCTTGTTCAGCGATGCAGACACAAATTATTTACTTACTTTTACATATGTGCAGCAAGGACGATTACAGCCACATCTGTATGTGCCCTTCACTTAACCAGGTGCTGATAATGATAGTCACATTCAACTGGACTCCAGACTTGAATATATTTTGTAGCTTATCCAGGAAACAGTTTTGATATACAGGCTCCAGCATTTATATAAACAGACAGCTCGACACCTTAAAGAATAATTTCAACTTTTAACAAAAAACAATAAATGCACATTGCATTAACTATTTTTTGGTTTAGGAGCTTGGAAAGCATTGCACTAGTGATCAGCAGCTTGCTGGTGCCATGCAGGTCCCTGCAGACCTGTCATTGTGAGCTGTCTCCCCAACAAGCAGGCAGTTTTACACTGACAGGAAGAATCAATGAACTCCCACAGCACCCAACAGCACCATGGTAGTTAATTGAGAACTACAAGCTGACAGCCACAAAGACTGTCAGTATTTGTAGTTCATTGATTCACAAAGATCTGTGAATCAATGACATGGCCACATGGGTGGAGTCCCGCACAGCCTCGCTGTCTTTGAATTGTGGCAGCAAGTACGGGGAAAAGATTCCTGGCTCACTGCCACAAAGAGGGGGGAAAGGGGTCTGATGCTGAACATGTTACACCCTACATGTGATGTAAGAAAGGTGAACTTATCCTTTACTGCTACAGGACGGTAGGGGTGCGCAAAATGACATATATATATATACGTACGCAGCCACAGCAGCTAATTTCTGAGCATCTCCGACGGGGGGAGAACTGTTTGTAAACAAAACAGTAATCTACCCTGTTAGCTCATGCACACTGCTTTGTATGGCTGTGCACAGCACAGCCATGCAAAGCAGTGTGCTTGCAGTGAGGCACACAGACACAGCTTTATTAAAAAACAGCACACTGTTAAGTTTTATCACCCCACATTAACCCCTTCATGCTCAGTGCCATTAGCACAGTGTCAGTGCTTTTTATTAGCACTGATCACTGTATTAGTGTCACTGGGGATGTCAGTGACACCAAGTCAGTTCCCCCCAGTGTCAGAATGCCCGCCGCAGTCCCGCTATAAGTCGCCGATTATGCCGCCATTACTAGTAAAAATAAAAAAATCCTAGTATGTATACTGCCATTTGTAAACGCTATAACTTTCATGGAAACCAATTAATTTATACATGTTGGTATTTTTTTTTAGCAAAAACATGTAGCAGAATACATTTTGGCCTAAATTTATGACAACATTTGATTTCCTAATATTTTACTGCACGTTTAATAGTGAAAAAGTCAAAAATATAGTTTTTTTTTTCTCAAAATGGTCGGTATTTTTTCAAAATAGTGCAGAAAAAAAAACCACAGGCAATCAAATACCACAGGAAGAAAGCTCTGTTCATGGGAAAAAAAAGAGGGTAAATTTAATTTGGGTTCAACGTTACATGATTGCGCAATTTTCAGCTAAAGTAATGCGGCACCGTAACGCAAAAAATGGTCTGGTCAGGAACGGGGGTAAATCCTCTGGAGGGCTAGTGGTTAAAGTGTTACAAAATTCAAGACCCTGCATTCATTATATCTGTTCTCCCACAGTACACAGAACATGGAAAAGCAATTATTTCAGTAAATATAAACTGCTAAACACCTTTTCTCATCAGCTTATCAGTTAGGGCAGTCTTGTGGCTTCCATCAGTGTTCAGCAGAGCACTGGTTAAAGTTTGTAGGAAGAGTTTTCTCTAGGAGGATGCAGGGCCACTGACCTCTGTCTGGACAGTGCTGATTGACCCTGTGCTCATCACATGCGCTTTCCCAAGGAAAAAAAAGCCTCTCTAGCAATGTACAAACTGAGCATGTGCAGTGTCTCCACACTATGTCTTATCAGGAGATAAGAGGGGGGCACTGGAAGAAGGGGAGGATCAGAGAAGTCAGGATCAAACAGCCTTTTTACGCAATGCAGAGGATTAACCCCTTAGGTTCCACAGTGAGTATAACAAGCATGCTGTACTGCATATAAAAACTGATTTTACTGTTGTGGGTTTAGTAACACTTTAATCCAATCATCTTAGAATAGTAGATGGTGATTGTCCAAGAACAGTATGGGAAGAGTGAAGGTTGTTGGACCACCCTGTTCTGTTTATTTATTTCCATCCCTGAGGGTTATTTACTAAAACTGCATGGTGCAAAATCTGGTGCAGCTCTGCACAGAAACCAATCAGCTTCCAGATTTAATTGTTAAAGCCTAATTGAACAAGCTGAAGCTGACACTACTGCTGATACTACTTTCACACCATTTTTCAAACTTTCAGAATAAACAGGATTCCCGGTTAATAAATAAACAAAAGGGGGTAAAACGAGCGCTGGATGATATTAGAACAGAATATAAAGCAGCTCGCATGAAAGGCAAACCTCAAAACGCCTCATAAGATAACAGTCACAAAGAGAAAAAGCATGCAGCGCTAGAATATTGAGATTACCTCGTAATGCAATATGACAAACTCAATGGAGATAAACGCAGCTAGCATATAAGTACTAGTATTTACAACCCATACTGAAACACACTCTTAATCAAACTAAGGTGTACATGGTGACATGGGTGTCAAAGTCAATACATCAATGGAGTAACATAAGGAAATCTGTGACTTTTGTGGTAGGTAGTGTGGCTGTGGAATGCACTAACCAGATAGCGCATTTGATAGCGCATTGGAGTAAAATTACCTACTCCTGGTCACTGGATAGGGAACTCTGCCGGAGTGTTGGTAGTCTCTGCCACAGTCACCAGAAACATCTGTATCGATAAACGTTCATCCGATATGTTGTGGAATCCTTTCTGACAGCAACCTCCAGGGGGTGCAGTGCACGCTCATAAGACAGGAGTCACCTTGAAGGCTCGGAAATAAACCCAAAAAGAGAGGCCTCCGATAGTGTAGTAACTTTTATTAAGGGGTGTAAAAACAAATGAAGCACTTACATGATATATTCACAATTCCAGGTAGGTACAAGAATGGCCGCCCGTATCAAGGTGGGGACCATGTGGACAGTGGTAATAAGTCAAATAGCATCTCCCTAACGCGTTTCGTGGCAATGGCACGTTGTCAAAGGATTCCCGGTTAAGCATCTATATATAATTAAGTGTTCTTGCATGGCAAGACCGCTTACTGTTATCTCACATATATATTCTTATTATTATAGCCAAATTTACCACCCTAACTCCTCCCACAGTTTTTACACTACATAGCCAGTAATATACCGAAACGTGCGGATTGTTCCTGATTGGTGTGCTATTACTTTGTGGAACATTTTGCCAAATATCGGCATTTTTGTGGTGAAATTGGTCCCATAGGAATGAATGGTGGAATGTTCAAAACTAGAGTGGGAGCTGACAAAAGCTAGAGTGGGAGCTGAAAAATCAGGACATGATTTCTAAACTTCCATCACTCCCTCATTTTCAAGCCCACCTACACAAATCTTATATCAAAACGTTCAGCTATCCCTGCTGCCAATAAAAATGCCCACGGCTAAGCCATAGTCTTGATAGTTTTCACAATATGACCATTTGTTTGCAACTCACGCCGCCCATTGACATTCATTGAAATTCCACTTTAGCCACCTCAAATTTGAAAGGCAATTTCTAAACTGCGACTGTGCCTTCATTTTTAATATTTCAGAGACATACTATGCATCAAAACGTAGGTCTGGGTCTTGTGATTCTCACAATATAAAGCCATTCGCTGTAGGTTTTATAATTTTTAAACTACAACCATTTGAAGATAGCAACTGCCAGTGAAGTGAGCAAGTTGGAGCAGTTTGTTTTTAACCGCTCTTCTCTGCCCTTGCTGTAGAGTGAGTTGCCATAGGAACCCAAGTGTGTGAGCAGGCAGCAGAGTGACAAGTCACTCCACCCAGTTACTCCGCCCACTCCAGTTGTAGACTACTGGTGGAGGCAAGAACACTTCACACAATTTCCCCAGAAATTGTAGCTTTTCTTTAATGTAAAACTTTATTCAGTGACATGTTATTTGGTATTGTTCCTTTTAGCTCTTTGATTGTTCTTTTTCATCTAGACAGACAATTTGTTTGGCTAATTCTTTGGAAGATTTTGAAGAGTCTGCAGATGAACTATGCCAATGACTTAAAGAAAGAAGCTATACAGATAATAGTTTAAACAGAGCTTTATGATTGCTATTGATAAGGATAGACAGGAATTGCTGATAGCAAGAATCAAAGCAAAAAAGGGAACCATAATATACCACATAATATGCCACAGAATAGAGTCTAATGCAGGCCGTAGACGGGCTGTTTATTGGCTGAACTATTGGCCAATAAACAAAAAATCGGTTGGCTCCGTTGCCGATGCTGCTACCAATGTTCACGAAAAATGGCCATTTTTCATGGATTTTCCAGCATGACCCATAAAAATAAACAAGAAGATCCACGAAAAACGGCCAACGGGCTGTCCCCACAAACGGCGTGAATATCGGCCGATTTTTCGTGCAGATGAAAATTTGTCCAATAAATGACCCGTCTATGGCCTGCATTAGCGGCTAAGATATATTGATGATATCTTCCTTATTTGGGAAGGGGAAACATCTATTTTTTACATTTTTGTCGATCAGTTTAACAGCATCTTTCATCATTTTCAACCTTGAGATATCCCCCGACAGCATTACATATCTTGATGTGAGGATTACTAATAATCACGGTACACTCCAGACATCTGTGTTCTCAAAACCAACAGACAGGAACAGCCTACTACATTACCAGAGCTCACATCCCAAGCATCTCTGTGATAGCCTGGCTATTTCACAGTTCAAGAGGGTGTTATGTATTTGCTTATGTATTAATGACAGGATAGAACAACTTGGGGCCCATGTATATAAAATTTGTGGAATGAGGTTATCCTACTCGAGTACTTGACCAGGCATTAGCCAGAGCTACAGCAGATTTTGAAGGCAGCCCTAGGGCTGTCAACAGGCCACTATTTATACACGGCTTCAACCAGGAATCTGAGCGTATTAAACAAGCAGTCATGTGTAACATGAACATCCTTAGAGCTGATGATGCTCTATCACACATGCTCACTAGTTTTTGTGGGCAAAACAAAAAGTCTCTTTAAGCAGAGGTTTCAGGGACACAGGAGTGACATTAGAACAGCTCTAGTCAAGAGTATCAAGGGTGAACTTATCAATTTGAGCAAACCCGTTGCAGTCTATTTTATTTCGGCACGACAACAGGTACATGAATTGAGGGGTATGACCATCGAACAAGTCAGTCGATCTGTGAGATCGTGACAACTTCCTCCTCTGTCATGAAGCTTATTGGATCCATACCCTCGACATGACACAACCGAGGGGACTTAATATTAATACATCATATTTGTGCTTTTTGGACAGCAGATGAACTTCATTTAGGATGATTCCTATTGATTGAAGCAGGGGCGGACTGACCATTTGGAAACTCGGGCAGGGGCCCCATGATCTTCTATTGCCCGGGTGCCCCATGAGTTGTCAGTCCACCCCTGGATTGAAGTGTATATGGCTTTTTAGATAACTTTTGGTTTAGATTTTTCACATTCGCACTATTCATAGTGGTCTCTCTCTTTCTCTCTGCAAGCAAGTGAGCTGTGCCACCCCTACACATTTATTTTTTAATTTTTTTTTTTTTTGTTTTGTTTAGGTATTTTCATTTCCTTTTTCCCGCTATTGTTTTTTCGTTTTCAGCCTCTTTTCCTTTTCCCCATTTCCAGCCTCCTTTCCATTTTTATCACTCTCTTCTTCCACTTCTCCACAGCTCCATTCATGGACCAATTCTCATCGGTCTCAGGGCCAGTTTGCACTATGGAGACACAGTCCAGATGTGTTCTGGATGCGTTTTTGGCGCCATCTGGTGTGTTTTTAATGCATTTGTGACACGTTCCGATGTGGTTTGATGCATTGCAGTTCATTTTCTCTCCTCTCTTTTTCTTCAATTTAGATGGGGACGTGTGTTCCGGTGCATTTTTGTGTTCTCCGGTGCATTTTTGATGCGTTTTGCTGCTTTCCAATGCAGTTCTGTGCGGAGGAGATGCAGCGTGTTCTGCTTTTTTTCTACAGCTACAAAGCACTGGAACTGCAAGCACTGATGTGAACTATGACATTGACAATCCTGTAGCCTACTTTCTCTGCGTTTTGGATGCAGAGGAAAAGCAACTGAAATGCATATGGTGTGAACTGGCGCTCAATCTGCTTCCTTTCTGTTATTTTCCTTCACAGCTCATCTCTGCAACCCTGCCTGCCCTTTGGCTTGTGTGGCGCCGGCGTCACGTGTTTCCATGACACCGGCGACCTTCCTCTGCCTCGTCCTGCCCGACGCTGATGTCATGGGTTTCCATGATAATGGTGGCCGGTGCAGAAATGACTTTGAGTGCATGCGTGAGTAGTAAACTTGCATGGTGCATGCACAGATGACATGCGTCGCCATGGGACTGTCGGCCGCTGCACCAATAGGACCACTATAGGTTTGTCCTCATTGCAGCTCACTTGGCAATTGGAGACACACCCCCACATCTCTAGGAAACAGCTTTTATCTTCTGTCAGGGACATATATGCTGCTGGTCATTGTTTCCATAATACAGCGCTGCTTTCAGCTGACACTGATTACAATCCGGGGAGTACTATGATACACATGTGACCACAATGTTTCTATCCCCCGGAATGCAATTTATGCACATCTGATTATTGTTTTATGGTTTATTTATTTTCACAGTTTATAATGTTTCTGTTTACATTGATTTGAATGCTTTTTTTGAGGGAACATGACATCATGGGGTGGGGCCAAGCTCATTTCACTTCACTCTGAGTGCTGGATGGTTTTCTTAAATAGTTCTCCAGTTTCTGTCACAATTTGTCACATGCCTGATGAAGGGGTCCTGCAAGACTCCGAAATGTTGCCTTGCTGTAACTATGTGATCGTTCATTAAAACTTACCATATTGGTGATCCATGGTGTGCTGGGGACATTCTTCTTTGCTGATTTTGTTCGGTTCCAGCCAACGGTTGCTGCAGCACCCACTTATACACACAGCCATTTTTAATGCAGGAGCATGTGCGTTTGGATTGTACACTTGCACCTTGCCAGGGGAGACCGCACCTGAAAAAGCAGCTTGTAGTTAAACAGGACAAAGGCCTCTACCCCACAATCATGGCCTGGTGGATGTGGAGGTCTGCAGATGAAGGGCTTATCGATATTTGAAAGCCCTCTTTAAAAATAGGGTGGCCTAAAGATACCAGCCCCACTCAATGACAATGAGTAAGGGGTACATATCAGAAACAAAAAAATACCCCACATTGTAAATCCATCATCAATCTCATCATCCAGCGATGTAGATCCTTGCCAAACATAATGAATGATGGAAAATGCTGGAGGCTTCCTTCAGTCAAACACCCATTTAGTTTGCTGTGCCCATAACTCAGGAACATGTAAAATTTGGACTGAACACGGGTTTGAGCCAAACCCAAAGCTCATCCCAAGTTATAACTACTTACAAATTATACACATTACTGTATAATGCAAAATCGAAAATGATATAGCATTTTTAATATTTACAGATGTTTACTGTTTGAACACATCTGAACAGTGAAGGAGTTAATTATCATGTAAGATTACTTATTGTTTCTGTATGCTGTAATGGTGTGTGGGTAGCTGTTTTGTCAATCTTTGAGAAAGTGCTTTCCCAGTGTGGAACACATGAGAGCAGAATTTGTTCCTGCTTGCTCTCTTAATGAAAGAAGAATATAATTTTGCATCTTTGTATGCGGTGTTCCTGTTGCTGGTATAATTGAAATCTTTATATCAGTTTAAGTCTCATAACCCTGCAAAACTAAAAAACAATCATCCAAATCAAATCCACATCAGGGCTTTTTTCCTCCTACAGACACCATATTGGGGCATTCTTCCTCCCACAGAAAGCAAATGTGGCTTGATGTTACAGGTTGCCGGTTGACGTTATACCCGTACTATTGTCTAGAACTGGTGGCTACTTTGATAGTATAACATTTTGATGCTGGCTTGTTGATGGCTTATTTTGAACAAAGAGATCAAAATTAAGTTTTTTATTTAGGAGCATTCAATTTTAAATATTAGAAAACTGAGCTATGAAACTGAGGATTTTTAAAGGATAAATTCACCTTTCTACAAAAAATATGTATATTTTTTGCAGGTAAAAAAATGTGCATTTATTATTTTTTGTAGTATTGCCCCAATACTTCTGACAGGAAAACTCAATGAACTACCACAGTGCTCACAGTGCTGTGGTAGTTCTTGTAGTTCATTGAGAACTACAAGCCAACAGTCGCTAAGGCTAGTAGTCCATTCATTCACAGAACACTGTGAATGAATGATGTGGCGTGTGGGTGGAGCCCCGCACAGCCGGACTGTGTGGTGGCAGCAGCCAGGTCAGGAACATGTTATATGTTCCACCCTAAAACGATAAACTCATCCTTTAAATTTTGTGATTTACTATTTTTGATGTGCTTTTTTCCCTATCATGGACCTACTCTGGTAGCTGTGTCTCCATCTTATGCCGGTTTACTTGTATCTGATTTTTACAGTAATTTCTGTTTCTGCTACTGTTATTGTAGCAACCTTAATTTCTCTTCTACTTTGAAGACAGCAACCTTAAAAGAAGTGTTTTAGTACAGGCAGGTAGAGACCACACAGCAGTTTAAAGTGGTTGTAAAGGTTGAAGGTTTTTTACTGAAGATTTCATGCATGCTGTGCATGAAGGTAAAAAAAAAGTTTCTGCACTGCTCCCCCCACAGCCCCCTCTTGATCCAGGGATGTGCATGAGAGCAGTAGCTCTCCTGGGTCTCTGCCTCTTCATTGGTTGAGACAAAGCAGCGGAAGATATTGACTCCCACCATTGTCAATCACAGCCAATGAGGAGTGAAAGGGGGTGGGGCTGAGCCATGCTCTCTGTGTCTTATAGACACACAGAGAGGGGCTCGGGAGTGAGCATGCACAAGGGCCCCCAGAGCAAGGCACTCAGCAGGGGGGAGGGACAGGAGCGCTGGCAGGGGACACAAGAAGAAGAGGATCATGGCTGTGCTGTGCAAAATCATTGCACAGAGCAGGTAAGTATGACATGCTTGTTATATTATCTTAAACCTGAGTCTTTAATATCACTTTAAAATGGTATTAAACCAAAAATGTAATATTTTACAGCGTACCAGTCATTAGATATGGGTTCTGCATTAATATTCTTTTCTTTTTTTCACCTGGTGATCTGGCCAGTAACACACCGTCAGTATTAATGAGATACCTACTCTGGAGGAATGAGTACAGGTAACAGCAGACAGCAGCACTGTCAATCCCAGATTCACCCTCAATCCCAAATTCAGACAAGAAAATGCACCATAGCTGCTTTATACCAGTGTCACATTATTATTATTATAAGCCCTAAAATAGTAGTACCATAACACTGTTACTCCATTTTTAAAGCAGCGCTGTAATACATCAACTATTTATCACCAACATAGCGAAACAATGTCCACAAAAGTCTACAAAAGCCCCTAAACACATGAGAAAGCAGTATTTAAACATCCACCAGAAGTTCCTGTGGTCCCCACTTGTGAATGTGAGACACTTCTCACTCTAGGAAGAAACACACCAGACTCCTATGCCTCTCATTTGCATGATTGGCATATACCACTTGTATTTATCCACAGGTCTCCAAGGGTGCTAGTACATCATTTCTCAAACCGGCTCATTAAACACTTGCCTACCGAACACTTATACCCCCTTCCTGCCTAGGCCAATTTTCAGCTTTCAGTGCTGTCGCACTTTGAATGACAATTGCGCGGTCATGCAACACTGTACCCATATGACATTTTTATCATTTTTTGAGACAGATAGAACTTTCTTTTGTTGGTATTTAATCACCTCTGTGGTTTTTTTATTTTTTGCTGAACAAACCCAAAACAACTGAAAATTTTGAAAAAAAAAGTTTTAGTTTTTGTTATACAATTTTGTAAATAAGTGATTTTTCTCCTTCACTGATGTGCGCTAATGAGGCTGCAGTAATGGGCATGGATAGGCTGCACTGATGAGGAGACACGGATAGATGGCACTGATGGGCATTGACAGGCATCACTGGTGGGCACTGAATGTCAGCAGTCATATATGGCACTGATAGGCGGCACTGATAGGTGGCACTGAAAGCTCAGGTGGGCACTGAAATGTGGAATTGATGTACACTGGTAGGCACTGATATGTGGCATTGATGTGGACTGATAGGCACTGACAGCTGGCATTGATGGACACTGACAGTTGGCACTAATGGGGCTACACTGATCATCAGGGCACAGTGATCATCAGTGCCCTGATGATCAGTGTACATGTCCCCTCTGAGGAATGCCGATTACCGGCTCTCCTCTCCTCATGAGCTGTCAGCATGACAGCTTGTGAGGAGAGGAATGCCGATAACTGGCATTTCCTTATTTACATGCAATCAGCTGTGATTGGACACAGCTGATCACATGACAGAGCCAACGTCATCGGCTCTTTCCATTGATCGGTGAAACGCTGTGTCCGAGGGACACAGCGCACCACCAGTTGTACTTTAAACCCTCAAATGTGGCCAGTAGTTCCTTGCTGCCTTTCACAGTGGGTCTATTTCTGTAAACATGCAGGTAGAAAGTTCTCAAGGGATCTTCTGAAACAAATAAACATGTTTTGGCAATTGTAACCATTCTTTAGATCAGAGTTTCTCAACCAAGGTTCCATGGAATCCTAGAGTTCCTCCAGAGGTTGCCAGGGGTTCCTCGAGCAATGATTTAATTTCTGTCTCTCAGAAAAGTTCCCTCTGACACCATTGATGTTTTTAGGAATCTGTAAGGGGGTAA
Organism: Staurois parvus; assembly: GCF_062004578.1. Classification (NCBI taxonomy): domain Eukaryota; kingdom Metazoa; phylum Chordata; class Amphibia; order Anura; family Ranidae; genus Staurois; species Staurois parvus. The sequence continues at coordinate 5,331,159 of NW_028318001.1, forward strand.
TTCTTCCAAATAACCACAAATATAAGGAGCATTCTTCCCACTCACCATCATACTATTGTACCATTACTTGTAGATACAGTCATTTTTAGCAGAGGTTCCCTGAGACCAGACAGTTGATGATGGTGTTGAAAAGGTTGAGAAAGGCTGTCTAAGACATTTATCTTACCATGCCTCGCAGGATGCAGGGTAATGTGAGGTTTTATAGTCTGACACTGGGCTAACATTTCTGTTTTAATAGGGAGAGAATACAAGTTAATTACCAAACAAATATCAAAAGATATACAGTAAGACTACTATTCTATCATAATAATTTAATGTGTCACTTCACATTCTTGGTTCAAATGGCATTCCTGTCTAGGTAGGGTTTGAGATTTGCTGCACAGTGGGATCGTGGGGAATTTAGTGGTTTGAGGTTCATAGTTCAGGTGAATTTATGGTAAAATTTTTTGGACCAAATTTTAAAGTGGAACTTCACTCTCTCAATCAACACTCATCACTCTCTGTCAATACTGACTATTTTGTAATTCATTACACTGCTAGCATTAATAAATAGATAGGAAAGTATATAATATTTACTTGTTGTAACCACTTTTACTCCCCTCTTGCCCAGGCCAATTTTCAGTTTTCAGCACTGTCACTGTTTTCATAATTTTTTTTTCACATAAATAAAACTTTCTTTTGGTGGTATTTAATAAACACTGTATGTTTTATATTCGGCTAAACAAATGAAAAAAGACTGAAAATTTGGAAAAACAACAAACATTTTTCTTAGTTTCTATTATAAAATTTTGCAAACAGGTAATTTTTCTCCTTCGCTGATATGTGTTGATAAAGCTGCACTGATGAGGTGGCACTGGTGGGCATTGATGAAGAGGCACTGATGAGGCTGCACTGATATGCGGCACTGATTGGTGGCACCGGTGGGAACTGATGAGCACTAATAGACAACACTGAAGGGCACTAATAGGTGGCACTGACTGGCAATGATTGGCAGCACTGATGAGCACTGACTGGCATCACTGCTGAGCACAGATTGGCAGCACTGATGGGCACTGACTGGCAATATTGCTGGGCACTGATGGACACCGATTGGTATTGATAGGAAGCACTGATGGGCACTGTTGGGGCTGCACTGATAATCAGGGCACGGATAATCAATGCCTTGATTATCAGTGTAGATGTCTCCTTTCACACTTGCCGGTTATCAGCAGAACTATCCTCACATTGTGACAGCGTGAGGAAAGTACTGCTGAGTGTTTGCATCTTTACTGGCAAGTATGTTTGCATCATGGTTAGCTGTGGTTGGACACAGCTGATCATGTGGTAAAGGGCTACTGTGATTGGTCCTTGTGCCATGTGATCAGCTGTGTCCAAAGAACATAGCAATCACAGAAAGCGCCCCCCCCCCCCCCGTGTTCACAGTTCAGAGACCCAAAAGTAATTTTTAGGACTAAAGATAGGCGCTACTCCAAAGATAAGTGATCCCAAAAACATCTATAAACAGTGATCAATACTTATTATCTACTTCAGATGGTCATACATATGTCCATGATGATAAAGTGTCCATGTAGTAACTCCACAAAGAACCCGTGCACCACATTCACAAAAGCCGATGGTGATGTTCATTCCAATGACCAAACCAAGTGATCCACCACGTAAGATTAGTAACTTACCAGATCCTTATAATCAGTGAGCCTATCACACCTCTCAATTGCAAACATCAGCAAGAAGGAGAAAATGGAGCAGTTAACATCACGATCCTCTCATGAATAATCTCTCATAGATGGGAAATGATACACAATAAAAAACTTCTGTGGTATAGTATATTCATTTGATTAAAAAGGAAAAAGCATTAAAACTGATTGCGCTCACATTCAGTTGTGCCTGACCGGCACTAGCATAAATCGTGGGGTAGGAACAAATATCATACATAGCTACTCACAGTGCATACCACAGACCGTAACTAGCCCTTCGGAAGTGACATGGACGGAAACCGGAAGTGATGACAACAGCCAAGCCTTAATGCATTTCGTGGAATCGCGTCATCAGAAATCCAGTCAGGCACAATTGAATGCGAGTGCAATTGGTTTTAATGATTTTTCCTCTTTAATTAAATGAATATAGTACACCACAGAAGTTTTTTCTTTCTTTCTTGTAATTTCTACAGAGTCAAGTGAAATGACTGCCTGAAATCTTCATTTCAGAGACGGGTTAGCAGCGTAAAAAAGGTAAAGTCAGGGTTTATGTTAGGGATCATTAGCTAGAACTGCAGCACAAACCTCTTGTGTTCAGTATAAAATTGTTTAATTATTCAGAACAACAAGCCATGTTTCTGCTTTTACAGAAGAGTAATTATGTACTCTGTTTTGCATTATATGGAGGCCCTGTGTAACAAGGTTGGTGTACACAGGGGTAACAAAGCAATCAAAGCATTGTTATTTTGGTGTTAATTATACTTTTGATAACTACATCACTTTGTATGTAACCACCACAATAGATACCTTACTAATATCATTAGAAATATACAGGAAAAACTGATAACTGGAATTAGGGTATGCTTGCTAAGCACAATGGGATAGATTTACTAATACTAGAGCACTCAGAATCTGGTACAACTGTGCATAGTAGCAAATCAGCTTCCTGATTTGGCTTGTTCAATTAACCTCCCTAGCGGTCTGATTATGTCCATATTTCTGTGCTCAAAGTGGTACTTTTTTTGCATGGAAATATGCAGTTTTTTTATTGTAGGCCTGTAATTTTTAGGAATAACTCACTGAAATCTGTCTGAACAAGAGTCTAGTAAACAATCCGGGTATATTAAAATTTGAAACACGAATTCATAAATTATAATTTAATAAATAATAAAAAATATTAATATACTAATAAATTTAATTCAATAATGTAATCAAACCAAAAACACTGAAATTTGAAACAGAACGCCAAGATCGCACATCACTGAGCAAAGTTGCAAAATCGTTTTCAGTGTCTGATGATGAATTTCCCCACGAATCATTATCACTCAATTCTGCAAGTAGTTCTGATTTACTATTGCTGTTCTCTAGCTGGTCTAAAACCGCTTTTGACCTAAAGGGACACTTTTTGGACGCCATGGACTTTTCTCAGTTTCCAGGCAGAAAGAACAGTAAAAATGCAGGCAGGGCACATGACAAAGCACTCTGGACAAAATGTATGTGAAATGCATGGATACAGTAATGTTTTACTATGTGATTTTAGTGAATTTAGAGAATGTCACTTTTAAAATTTCCCACCAGTTCTGTCCCCCGTACGTCCTGACGTCGCAGGGAATGGAACCCGGAAGACAGATGCCGGCATCGGCCGGAGGACAGGGACACTGCAGGGGGGACATCACGGGAGTGCAGGACGAGGTAAGTGCAGAAGGGATCCCGGAGCAACGCTGCAAGGTATTCCCGAATGTAGCTTGGGGTTACTGCTTGTGGTGCTGATACTTTACCCTGAGCTACACTTGGGAATACCGCCAGGGAGGTTAAGCTTTGGCAATAAAACCTGGAAGCTTATTGGTTTGTATGCAGAATTTGATCAGATTTTGCACTCTCCAGTTTTAGTAAATAAACCCCAAAGTGACATCTTAAGAGTATTTTTTTTTTTTTTTACAAAACTCTTTCTTAGAATTTTGGATAGAGTGTGGAAGAGTTAGACCCTTTGGAGGATATCAAACAACATTAAAAACTTGACAAACGAAAAGGTTGGAAATTGTCCAATGGGAACACCTGTCCTTGAGACTTTGGGAGATTTCGTTCCACTTCTGTTGCATCTCTGCGACAGAAGGCGAAAGAATGTACCACTGACAGACAATCAGCACTAAAACATAACCTGGTAGTTGTTCTAACCCCTCTCTACTCAATCCAAAACAATATTAGTATACTTTAAGTAATGTGGTTAGTGAGTCAAGCTATTCAAGAGAGAGAGAGACTTGCTAGCCACAACACTGAATTTTGTTTATCTGAAGGGTAAATAATATTTTGTCATTAAAGTCTATAGGAAGGTTTGATATAGGATGAGTCAAACCTATCAAATGCTTTTTCTGCCTCTCTTGATAGAACAGTTTTCATTTTTCCAGCAGAACATTTTAAATTAATAATCTTATTTTTATTATCTTTAGCTTTCCTTCCCATGATGAACCCATCCTGTTCAGATTTAATCAGAAGCAGAATTAATGACTTCGTCCTATTAGTGATTCATTTTGAATAGATTTTAAGATCATTATTAAATAATAAGATTGGTCTTTAACAAGAGCAGTAAATGAAGTCCTTTAAGTAGAACAGTAATATATTTAGGGCAATACGTTTATCTTGGAAAGTGAGTTTAAAAGTTTAAATGAGATTCTAAGTTTTTAAACAATATTTCCTAGTATCCAATTGAAAAGCCATCGGGACCATGTGATTTTTTTTTTCCATTTGGCAAACTACGAATTGATTTTTTGAATTCGGTTGTGAATTCCTTAGTCATATCTTCTTGTTTACAATGTGCATAGACTGATCTCCATTTCTACTACATAGTACAGATCAGTAATTAAAAGGACAAAGATGCCTGAAGAGATTAAAAAGTTATGTGCGTTTGTGTGTGTGTAGGCAGAGCTTGTGCTAGGCTATTTTGCACCCTAGGCAAGACCAGCTACTTGCACCCCCCACCACCACCAAAAAAAAATAAAGCCTCATCTGTAGTTCTACTCCCCCCCCCAACATACATTCCCCCCAATTCCCTCTCCTAGCACATATTTATTTATTTCAGGTACTTATATAGCGCCGTCAATTTACGCAGCGCTTTCCATTCATATATTGTACATTCACATCAGTCCCTAACCCTCAAGGAGCATACAATCTAAAGTCCCTAACTTACATTCATACATACTAGGGACAATTTAGACAGGAGCCAATTCACCTACCAGCATGTCTTTGGAGTGTGGAAGGAAACCGAAGTACCCGGAGGAAACCCACGCAGTCACAGGGAGAACATACAAACTCCAGGCAGGTGGTGCTGTGGCTGGGATTTGAACCAACGACCCTAGTACTGCCAGGCAGAAGTGCTAACCATATACTCTCCAATCTCCTCTCCTAGCACAACTCCCCCCCCAATCCTTCTTCCTAGCACAGCCCGCCACTCCAATTCCCTCTCCTAGCAAAAATTCCCCTCAATCTCCCTTCCTAGTACAAATTCCCCCCCAATCCCCCCTCCTAACAAAAATCACCCCATCCTCCTTGCACTAATCCCCCCAATCCCCTCTCCTAGCACAAATTCACCCCCAATCACCCCCCAATTTCCCCAAATCCTTCCTATAGTTAAAACCCTTCCAAATTACCCTCCCCAGCAAAAATCCTCCCACCTTACCCAAATCCCCCCCCCCCTTTTATCACAAATGCCCCCAAACCTCCCTATTACTCCTAGCACATATCCCCCCCATTTCTTCTCCTAGCACAAAAATCCCTCCCCCATCACCCCCCCTTTGCAGAAATAGCTCACCTCTTGCACAAATCTCCCATCTCAGTACAAATTATTGTTACCCCCTTTCATTATGTACAGTTCCCCCAGCCTGTAAGCCCCCCTCCCTCCCCAAACTTACAGGCAGGAAACCAGGTAGAGGTGCAGGTTGTGCTGTGAACTGCAGCCATCCTCCATACAGCAGATGATACAGCACCGCTCTTGGATTGGACTGTACACAGTTTGATTACCCCACCCCCTATCTCCTCCAATGACTGCTCATCTCTCGGGAGCAGAGAGCCAGGTAATGAACACTGAACATACTACTGTAAGAGTGATCCTGTGTCATCTGCTTTATGAAGGATCTCTCCACTGACAGGAGAGGAGAGCACAGCCCACACCTCTTGGCTCTTTCCTGTCATTTTTCCTTTGCAGGCTTCACGTCTCTAGACTGCTCTTCCCTTGTCCCAGCCAGGAGTGTGGGAAGTGGAGGAAGGCACTCAGGAGCCAGGCACAGCATCCATGGAAAGATTGGCTTGGGGACACAACTGAAATCTGGAGAGGGGGTTGTAGCCCACCCCAGCACCCCCCAAGATCCAGCCATGGTAGAGAGTAGGGAAACCAGTGACCGTGGCTGTGCCCTAGGTGGCAGTGCACAATAAGTGGCTGCTTAGTTCATCTAGTGGTAGCTCCAGCCCTGTGTGTATGTCAGTGGTTAAAAAGGCAAAAAAAGATTGTAATCTATGCATGTAACCAGGTGTGCCCCCAAAAACACCAAAATGAATGTAGCACCCCCTTGACTCCCAGCACAGAGCACATGCTAGGCCTAACACAGGCTATAGAACTAGCTATTCAGGTCACCTATCAGAACTTCCCCAGGCTGCAGTCTGGGGGAAGAGAGAGCTTACACGGTCCAACTATTTATACTCTTCCCCAGCATGCACCAGTGACAATATACCTCCTACTGGTTGGCTAGAGTAAACATAAATATTTATAACTCAGAATCATTGTGCTATCCCATACTATTACCATAGGCACCACTGACACCTACTGGCAGCAGAAAGAAACAACACTCCCTTCCCCCAGAACACTGCAGGAGGCATTCTGATTGTGTTAATGAGGGAACCTAGCGATTTTCTGTCCTTCCGCCCATTGTGGAAGGAAAGAAAATAAAATCAACTATGGGCTGCCTAGCACCAATTCCCAAACACCAACACATGCAGCCCCCCCCCCCCCCTACACACACCTACGCCGTGTTTGTGTTTGTATGTCTGTGATAATGGGATAATAGAAATATTTTCATAGTTATATGAGTGTGTTTGTATGTCTATGATAATAAAATACTATAAATAAATTCATAGTTACACTTTTCCTTTTGCGATTTTAAATAGTAATACACAGCCTTTTTCTTTGTCAGAGGTGTAGACTGTGAAATTGACAGCAGATCAATCAGCCGCTATCACAATTTAAGATTTTGTACTGGTCCTAACACAGGTAATAAAACATCCATATCAGCCACAGTTATCTAGTAGATAAAAAGTATAGGCACATAAAACTTGCTATTAACATTCTGGTGATGTTGTATCACTCATTTAGTTTACCTATTTTTTTCTGCCTGATGTTGTTTGTTAATGTGTTCTTGCTGGGGAAAAAAAGATTTACCAAACCCTGTAATTAATTACGATGTTCATGCTGTAGTGTGAATTACAACATGAAGAGTGTAGGAGCTTTCAGAATCATTGATCTCTCTTGTATAATTAATATATTGCATTTTCAGAAAATGCCCACCAGATATTTAATTGATGGCCTTAACTTCCATCTGGTCAGGGGCCAGCATTGGTGTCAGCACAAAGTTAACCATCAATAGGATAAGACGGAGTCTTTTATTCTCAGCTTTCAATTCACTCTTTACAAAGCTGCTACATCTGCAAAGCAGGATCAGATGCTGTCAAAGATATGTCAGGTTGTCTTTATAGGAGTGCCAATTACACACACTGCATTTGTAGGCTCAATCTCCTGCAAGGATGGATGACACTGGCCCCAAAATAATGTTCAGTCCTGGGAGTTACATTATTATATAATTATTGCATATCTATATCTTATTTTATTGATTTATTTACATTTTTTTTTAGCATTTGTTCAAATTGCTATAGACGTACTGTATCGGACACCTTCACCTTGAGCGACACTGATGTAATTAAAAGATGAAACAAGGATTTCTCTCTTAGAAGACTTCAGTAACTGACATGTCATTACTCCCCTCTGAGTTACAGTAGCAATGGTTGTCTTTTTCTTTTAACAGGGAAGCAACATGTCCTTTTATGAATGATATAAATGGAGACAAATTATCCATATTATGTGTGTCAAAACTAAAATCATAGGATAAAGCTACATATTCAGCATTGGATAAAGTTGATGTAACAAACTATCTATGCATTGTAAAAAAAAAAAAAAAGTTACTGCTGACAATCAATTTAGGATTTTTATCACTGTGTACTTAACATTCAGGAAGACACAAGAACCAAATAAACTCCTTTTAACCGCTTGCTACCCAGTCACAGTAGATTTAGTGTGGCCGAGTGGCAACTGCAGGCTCAGCAACATAAAATAACATTGCAAGTCTGCTTCTGGGTTTGGGGCGTGCGCCTCCTGCTGTCCTGCACTGCTGTTGGACATAGGATTTTGTCAGCAGGCCCCTGTCAATCATTTATGGCCAGAACCTGCTGATTGGCTGTGTCCAATCACAGTGCAGAGCCCTGTACAAGTTTTTCTGATTGTCTCTTGATGTTAAACCCTCATCCAGTGTCATTAGTAAAGTGACAGTATTAGCACTTATCACTGTATTAGTAGAAGTGTCAGTTAGTCAGTTAATGTACCTCCCAGTCAGCGTCAGCTAGTGCCTGTTGCCTGCCACACCATCATAGTCCCACTATAAGTCGCTGACCACTGTCATTACCAGTATAGCATCAGAGATGCAGAAATCCAAGTATATATACACCATAGGTTGTGGACGCTATAACTTTTGCACAAAGCAATTTATAAACACTTAGTAGGATTTTTTTTAAACAAAAGATGTAGCAGAATACATTTTGGCCTAAATTTATGAAGAAATTAGATTTTTAAAAAAATTTTTTTGGATATGTTTTATAACAGAAAGTAGAAAATAAGCTTTTTTTCAAAAATTTTTTTACTTTATATAATTAAAAATAAAAATTCAAAGATCTGTTTGTGTGAAAAAAAAATATATTTAATTTGGGTATAGTGTTGCATTACCAGTGCTGAATAGCAAAAAATGCCCTGGTTATGAAGGGAGTAAAACCTTCTGGAGCTCAAGTGGTTAAAAAGGCTTTGAGTACAAGACTTAAGGTGGTAGTAAACAGCACCTAAAAAAAAAAAAAATCAAAAAATCCCCTGCAAGGTAATTTCACAATGTGCTACATACTAGCACATTATGAAGGACTTCCCCTAAAACGAAGCCCTCCAGCAGCGCGCTGTCACTGCTGCAAAGGCTTCCATCTTCACCCGGTCTTTCTTCCTGTTTTGCGAGCTCTGGCCATTTGACTGGCCGAGCCACGATGACATCACTCCTGTGCATGTGTTCAGGAGTCCTGGACCATGGCACAATGCTCTGAAGAAACAGCATGGGTATGCCATTCCTTCAAAGCACATGCTCGGGCTGTCAAAATCAGCTAATATCTCTTAAATGGTGCATATTTAGGAGATATTCATTTTACCTACATGTAAGCTTTATTATAAGCTTACTTGTAGGTAAAAATATACAATAAGAGTTTACTACCACTTTAATATTTATGCTGCACATTTCATATGTCTTTAGTTTCCTATGTCATTTATGTTATCTTCAAACTAACTAATAAGAATGCTCTTGGTTTCTGCAGAGCAAAGCTATATTTACCATAAGTTCACATACTGTATATCTGGATTGGAAGCAGTTTGAAACAACACTGCTTCCTATGGTGCCTGTTCACATAAGTCTGGTGCACTGGTTGTGCGGATTGAGTGCGGATTGAAAAAGAGTAATTTCCGACTTTTATGGGAACTGTTTCTAATCCTCAGATGTTATCAGTTGTGAACAGGATAAAATCCTGAGCTAAACCTGATCTAAACCTGTCCTGAAGAGATCGTATGCGCCAGCGCGGGATGCCGACATGTGTCACTCCCCTCCGGCAGTTTCTACCTTACTGTGGCGGCATGGGGCACCAGAATGGCTCCCCTGGACACTCATTGGCAGCATCATAGTGGCGGTAACCGATCCCAGTGTCTCAGGTTGACGGAAAAGCCTTTACAGGATAGTGGCAGCTCCATTCCCCCGAGACTCAGAGGAGGCAAGATGGCGTCCAGAACAGCTCCTGGCATGAAGCAGGGGGGTAAGAAGCACCATATACATCTGCAGGGAGGGAAGAGTAAGGTGGCCAAAAATCTGAGGAGCAAACCTCCTTCCCATTCCCCTTCACATTCAGCCACAGGTGCACAGCTGACTTTCCCATATCAAGGAAAGAACTATTCGTTTTCATCTTTTCATGAGGGACAGAAAGTGCTCCTGGATCTAGGCCTCATCTCTACCAGTCCATCTGCCCAGAGACGCTCTCTAGCCAAGGACCCTCCTCTTTCACCATTTTGGAATGCAGCTCCATCCAAAATAGCAAGAACCTCTCGCCCATTCACCTGAAGAACCATGGGGTGTTACGGCCCAGCCGTGTTAGTTATCCGTTCTTCTTTACAGTCCTCCCTTCCCACCATTGTTAAGGACATTGGTCCTCACCCCTTTTTGGGACAGCTGGTTTCTTAAAAGTTTCATATGCTTTTTAGAATTTACTCTGAGATGTTTATATGTCTCAGTGCTTGACGGAACCAGGGGACCCTGGAAAGTTTGGGAGTCCCCAGATAGGTGGGGTTTTTTATGTATTACACTTATAATTATTTGTCTATATATGTATATAAATATGTTACCCTAGTGCCTTATTATAGCATATTACTAAACTGCTGGACGGGGTGACCATGCCCTCTCAAGTACAGGACCCTTTCTGCGGGTTTCAGTAATCTGGTCTCCAGATTGCTCCCCAGACTGAACTCGTCTAAAATTGTGTCGATCCCATAGTCCGATCACGACCCCATTTTGTTGTCATTCTCTAATCTCTCTTATGCATTTCCTCGATTGCACTGGCATCTTAATGAATCTATTTTGAGTGATGAATCCTACTGTCTTGATAGTGACGCGCATCTTAAGGCATATTTTGAGACCAATGTAGCGGAAGACACCTCCCCATCCATTAATTGGGTGGCACATTATGGATCAATACACAGGTTCCTAATCCAACTTTCTTCCAGACTGCATAAAGCCCGTAACAAACGAATTGTTACTAAAACTAGGGACTATGAAATCTGGTGGCCAAACACAAGCATTCTCTTAACCCACAACTACTTGGGAAATTAGAACATGCCCTCACTGAACTGAATGTATGCCTGACTACCAGGGCGGAAAAATCCCTACATTGGTCTCAACATAAGTTCTTTACCTGGAGAGATCGCCCAGGGTCTATGTTAGCTAATAAACTGACCCCCTATTTCCAGGCCTATGCTATGACCAAGCTTAAACTTCAGGATGGTACATGAACTCAAAATCCTGCCCATATGCTTAAAGAATTTCATGATTTTTACAGTAATTTATACCGCAAGCCAGGTGAGTATGACCATTCAGCCCCACATCAATTTTTCGCTTCCTTGCGTTTACCAGTACTTAAGATCTTGTCCTTACATACATCTCCAGGACCAGATGGGCTTCCAAATAGCTACTATAAGAAGTTTTCAGACGGCTTACTCCCTCCTATGGTATTGTACTATAACCATTTAAGGAAGGGCAGCTCTGTTCCTGCTGACGAGAATAGAGCATTTATTAGCATCCGCCCCAAACCTCCGATGTGCTTAATTACCGGCCCATATCTCTGATTAATTGTGACCTGAAAGTCCTTATAAAGACATTGGCCTTATGCCTTAATTCCTTCTTAGATATGTTCATAATGATCAGTCAGGGTTTATTAGAGGCCTCCAAACTTTAGATCAAATTCACAGGACCCTAGCGTTAATCTCAGCAGTTTGTTCTAATTCGGATTCCCCTTCTAAGTGGTAAGTTATGTTATTATCTTTAGACTTACACAAAGCCTTTGATAGTCTATCATCAGACTATCTTTTCTATGTTTTGGAAGCTTTCGGCTTTGCTTCCTTTTTCCTGACAACCTTACAAGCTCTCTATGAGGTTCCCATGGCCCAGGTATCAATCAAAGGCTTTAAATCCCCCCTATTGCATTTCCAGAGAGACACCCGACAGGGTTGCCCATTCTTTTTGTGTTGGCTATTGAAACTTTGGCAGCTGCAATACAGGCTGATCCTAAGATATGTGGTATCTCCTGTGGCAGTCAGGAACATAAATGTGCCTTGTTTGTGGATGATGTCCTTTTGTATGTCTCGGCTTTGCAAACAATGATATCAGCCTTACGATCACTTTTGCGGGAAATCTTTACCCTATCGGGACTCACACTTAATCCTACTAAGACTATGGCCATGAATCTTACCTTGCCACCAACGGAGGTAGACTTGATCAAAGGCACTTTTGACTTCCAGTGGGTCCACTCTTCAATCCCTTTTTTGGGCATCCATTTGGCCCCTTCTATTGATACGCTACATAAGGCCAACTACCCCCCACTTATTCAAAGGGTATGTTTGGACCTGGATAGATGGGTCTCCTACCCTCTGTTCTGGTTTGGATGAATCAGTACAGTAAAGATGAATATATTACCTCAGCTGCTCTATTACTTTAGGACCTTGCCTATAGCTATTTCCACACAAGATTTATTGAGACTCCAGAACAAGCTTTCCCAATGTATTTGGAGCAGCAAATGTCCTAGGATGAACCATCTAACGCTGTATACACCTAAATCACAGAGTGGGTTGGGACTTCCGAATCTTTTACAGTAGCTTATTATCAGGCAGCACAAATTACTCAGTTGGCCTACACCACAACAGTGGGCCCCATACCCCAATGAGTTTTGATTGAAGCATTGGCATCTCCCCATTGCCCAATTAAGGTCCTTATGTGAATTCTTAGCAAGTTGTGTCCTCCTGTCCTATGCCCTACTTTATCCTGCTTGTTGGCTATCTGGGATAGGGTGAGATCTAGGCGACTTCTCTCTTCTCCTCACACCCCCCTAGCGCCGATATTTGATAATCCAGAATTTAAACTAGGGATGCATTCCTCCCAATTTTCTTGTTGGAAAAATAAAGGTTTCCTTCGGATTGAAGATCTTTTAAATGGCAATACGCCGTATACCTTAGCTCACTTTCAAAATACTTCTGAGCTTTTCAGATACAATCAGATAACATATTTTCTATGAACCAAGCTTAATTTAGTGTCTGGCTTTCCCTTGCTGACTTCGTCAGCTCTCCTGCAGGTCGACAGATTAGCCCAAGGGGCAAATCTCCACGGTTTATCTTATTTTGGCAGATCTCAAATGTAAGCTTACCTATAGGACACTATGGGAGGGGGATTTACAGATTTCCTGGGACTTATCAGACTGGCAGGACACAGCAAACGATTTAATCGAAGATTGCAACCAATACTAGCCTAATAGAATCCAATTACAAAACCCTTCTATGCTGGTATTTAGAGCCGATGAGGATAGCCAAGATGCATCTGAAATATTTTTGTGAATGTGGTCAGTTTAACGTGTTGTGGCAATACTCCAAGGTGACCCAATTTTGGAATACACATTTATTTTATTTATTTATTTATTTATCGAGTTTATATAGCGCCAAAGGGTTTGCTCAGCGCTGTACAACAGAGGGGGGGACAATACATGAAACAGAACAGTAACATCAAACAGTACACAAGGGGTAAGAGGGCCCTACTCTTTCGAGCTTACAATCTAGGAGGGAGGGGGTAGAGGCACAGGAGGAAACGGCTGTGGGGGATGGAGTGGTAGGAGGAGGGAAGGGCAGCGGCTGTTAGGTGAGGGTGGGGTAGGCTTCCCTGAAGAGGTGGGTTTTCAGGGAGCGCCTGAAGGTGAGGAGGGAAGGTGACAGTCTGATGGATTGGGGTAGTGAGTTCCAGACGATGGGGGAGGACCTGGAGAAGTCTTGCAGTCGTGCGTGGGAGGAGGAGACCAGGGAGCAAGATAGAAGGAGGTCCTGTGAAGAGCGAAGGGTACGGGTAGGGTGGTACCTGGGAATCAGGTCGGTGAGGTAGTTAGGGGCAGTGTTGTGAATGGCCTTATAGGTCAAGGTGAGCAATTTGAATTTAATGCGTTGGGCAATGGGCAGCCAGTGGAGGGAGAGGCAGAGGGGGGTGGCAGAGGTGGAGCGGCTGGTGAGGTGGATGAGTCTGGCCGCTGAGTTCAGGATGGTCTGAAGCGGGGAGAGCCTGCACTGGGGTAGGCCGGTGAGGGAGTTGCAGTAGTCAAGGCGTGAGATAATCAGGGAGTGTACGAGTAGTTTAGTGGTGTCTGAGGTAAGGAAGGAGCGTATCTTGGCGATGTTCCGGAGGTGGAGCCTGCATGTGATTGTAAGTGATTTGATATGAGGTTGAAAGGAAAGGTTTGAGTCCAGAATGACGCCAAGGACCTTGGCTTGCTGGGCGGGATTGATGGTGGTGTTGTTGGTAGTGATGGAAAGGATGGGGGGGGGGGCGCAGGCTGGGGGGAAGACGAGAAGCTCGGTTTTGGAGAGGTTGAGCTTGAGGAAAAGGAGCGACATCCAGTCAGAGATGTCGTTAAGGAGGTGAGTGATGTGGGCAGAGAATGTGGGGGTGAGGTGAGGGGTGGATAGGTAGATTTGAGTATCATCAGCGTAGAGGTGGTAATTGAAGCCGTGGGAGTGTATGTTTGCCAAGGGAGGAGGTGTAGATGGAGAAGAGAAGGGGTCCAAGGACAGAGCCCTGGGGGACCCCAACAGAGAGGGGGAGGGAAGAGGAGGTGGCATCGTTGTAAGAAACGCTGAAGGAGCGTTGGGATAGATAGGACGAGAACCAAGAGAGAGCGGTGTCTCTGATGCCAAGGCAGAGTAGTTTATTAAGGAGGAGGGGGTGGTCGACTGTGTCAAAGGCCGCGGAGAGGTCTAGGAGGAGGAGGACAGAGTAGTCGCCTTTGGCTTTGGTGGTTAGTAGATCGTTGGTGATTTTGAAGAGGGCAGTTTCGGTGGAGTGTAGGGGACGGAAGCCGGACTGTAGTGGGTCAAGGAGGTTGCTGTCAGTTAGGTGGGCGCTTAGGCGATCGAAGACCAAGCGCTCAAGGAGCTTGGAAGTGAGTGGCAGCAGGGAAATTGGTCTGAGGTTGTTGAGGTCAGTGGGGTCCAGGGAGGGCTTTTTGAGTATGGGGGTGATAAGCGCATGTTTTAGGGGGGAGGGGAAGACGCCAGTAGAGAGGGAGAGATTGAAGATGTGGGTAAGGGAGCGGATGAGGGAAGAGGGGGGTGACCGGAGGAGTTGAGAGGGGATAGGGTCCAGGGGGCAGGTAGTATTTTTAACCTCATACACTCAGTCACAAATGTTAACCTTACTCAGGCCCCAGAAATAGCCCTGTTTTAGAAATTAGATCTGCTAATCCCAAAATGGCCTAAAAGGCTGATACTTTATATGCTTTTGGCAGCAAGAATCGCAAAAGCGCATTGCTGGAAGACAGCAGTGGTGCACCTGGATTACGTTAAACATAAATTGAACTGGATTATTGTGAATGATAAACTTGCCTGTACTCTCCATAATAATACTGCTAAATTTCAGAAAACATGGGACCCTTGCATTCAGTACATCTCTCCTGTGGACTGACAGTGGACAGACCTGCTTACGAAACCAGTGGGCCACCCTCCCTTTCTCATTCTTTTCTTTCCCTCCTTAGGGAATAGGAACACTATACGTCCCTATTTTGTTATTTATATAGCTATGTTAGATTTTGATCGTTTCAGTGGCTTTATGACATGCTTTGTCTGAAATATACTCCTGCTGATGTGTTATTTCACTTGTCCACAAGGTACATTTTCTAGCCACGAAGTTGTTGTTAATATTGGTATAATGTACCACTTTCCCTGTAAATGGGATGTGTTAATTTTTGTTTTTTATGTTTTCAGTTTACTTTGTACCTTCAATATATGTGGAACAAATATTCTGTATTGATGAAAGCCTTCATTAAAAACATTTTTAAATATAAAAAAAAAAAATATGTAAACCTGTCCTGAACCTGATGTAAACCTGACATTAACCACTGAACAACTACTGTATCAATTAGCTATGAAACCTGAGCTTCAATCTGCACTGCACATGTGTAAATTAGCTCTAAGAGATGCATGGGACTGTTTTAGTGACCAATACTACCAAACTGTTACATTCTTTCAGTTTTCTCATCACCACTGCATGCTGAAGCATATATCCAGCAAGACAGCTCGAAGGACAAATGGTTGCAGGATACATAATATCATGCAATATCATCTTTTTGTGTGGCCTGTCTTTTTGCTTCTGTCAATTGTATACTTGTTCCGATTGTGAATATATCCAATTTTTACGCAATAATACATTCATGGAAAAATAAAACAAATGGTTGCAGGAAACGATGAGTCACAAATCCCTATGTAGCTCAGTGCACTACAAATATTTCTTCATGCATTCATAATTGGTGATTTTACAGCTACTATTTGGCCTGCATTAAAGTTTAATACCCCCCCCCCCCAATAAACATGCTAATTAAATTTTTAAATAAAACCTTTGTATTTGCATTACATTGCTTATGTAGCATTACCCCCACAGGAGCCGCTGGTTATGTCAGGTTCTCTGTTCTTACCTTGACCTTGGCAAGTGCCTTAATAACACTAACACATGTATACAGTAGTAGAGACAAATTAGTTATTTTTGGTAATACCTTAAGGTCACCCTGAAATTAAACTTGAGACCCTGTAGCAAATAACTAAGTATATTGTTCAGTAGTTATAAGGTAGACAAGATATGATGATAGAAAATTTATCAGAATGAACAATACGCTAACTTTATTCACTTTAAAACACATGGGAAACTCAAATCAGACCATTGTAAACTGCAGCTCTCATCGCTTTATATCAAGAAAGGCAAATAAATGGGTAGCAACACAACTAGGGGCTAAGTTGTCATTCAGCTCTTGGAATGCGAGAACTAAGCCTAGGTATTTGTGAAAGAGGATTATCAATCTAATGAAAGTTGTGCTTAACCATAAAGCAACTATGTACCATCCTTAAACTTAGTCTTCTGCTGGCTACATTGAGGCCCTTGAAGATGTTGGTTCGCTTAAAGATATAGAGTATTTTTGTGCTAAGTGTAACAATCTTAAGAAACTATGGGTTCCTTGGAACATTGAAGTAGGAGGGGACAAAAAAGGGTTTAGGGTTTGGGTCCTGCATGGCAGCAGTAGCAAGCAGCCAACCTGGGCTCTATGCTTGAGCCCTCTGGTAGTGCAGATAACAGGCCTCGGTGCGGTTCTTGCCCACGGCAGGCAGCTACACCCTCTTTGTATCAGTCCAGCAGTCTGCAGCTGATTGTCATGTCACACTTCCGCTGCAGCACACAGTCACTATCCGGTCTCCTAAGTGCTCTTGCTCTCCTTGACAGGCTCATCCCTTCTACACACAAGGGCAGTAATCTCCCAACTGTCCCTGCTCCTTCACAGGATTTTCTATTTATATTGCTCCTCCTAGGCTCCTCATGCCTCCAGACACACTGGATCCTGCAGTGTTTTTGCAATGATAATTACACTGCTTCTGGCCCAAACTACATCTTCCAGTATTCAGTGTTCCATGCTTGAACGAATCAGAAGCTCAAAGACCATAGGGCTTCATTCTGTGACAGAAAAAGGGAACTGCATTCAGACAGTGTTTGTAATAATAATACATTATAGAAACTGCATAGTCCAGTATCAGCAATTCTGGTTACGTGTATTTTAGACCCATGTCATATCTAGATATCTGTGCTTCACTATACAGTGCAGGCACATAGTCAGGCTTCTTGAAAAACATCACAGCGCTCTGACTCAATACTTCTACATTTACAAGCACACCACCTTGTAATGCCCACATGTGATGTTGATTCTCCATGATTGAAATAACTAAAATCCAAGGAATGAAGGGCGTGGGATAGGGACAATGAGGCTGTGGAGGAAAGATCTAGATGACACTGGACATCCTCCATCTAGGAAAGTATCTTCTGCTGCAGCTACTAATGTGTCCTATTGAAGCTGCCCTTGGTTTATTTGGTCAAACACAATGCAACCTCACATTCCTTCTGTACTGAAATGTATTGTAATTGTACTGTCTCCCTTATATTGTAAATCGCTGCACAAACTGTTGGCGCTATATAAATCCTGTATAATAATAATAACTAATCTATTTTAAGATTTTTTTTAAGTACAGAGTTCTACTAATCTATTTTAAGGTTTTTTTTTTTTTTTTTTTTTAATTACAGAGTTCTACAAAAGAGTATAATTTGCTTCTATCTTGCTACATTTGAACAAACTTTTTATAAGAAGAATTTTCAGGTTTTGGAAATGTCACTTATGTCATGCTTTAGTTACTGGTAGTGATGATGTCCTGAACAAGCTGTTTGATTGAAGCAGGAGCGTATATTTCAGTACTGCACTACAGCAGGGTGATACATCACCTTTATGGTGACAGTCATGTGAATATTTTTACTGGCTCCACAGCAGGAATTGTTTTTTATTTACATACAGCAATAGATCTAAAGCTGTTTTAAAGTTACTTGCTTGAGAAGTCAAATTTTTACACCTGTTCTCCTTCCTTAAGAAAAAGCAGTAAGAAATTGTAATTTTACAATAATACGCCTTTACACATTTTTATTAATATTATTATTATTATTAATACTTTATATACTATTTTTTTTATAAATAGGGACGAGGTTTGGGTTGAGCTTGAGTTCATTCAGAACTCAAAGTTGTATGCAGTTCAGGAAAAGGTGAATTAATGCAGCCATTCGCTACCAATAATGCACTTCCTGACCTTTAAACTGTGGTCAAGAAATTTATTGACTTTTACATGGGGTCATTAGTGGTACTAATGTTTAGGGCAATATGCGCTCACTCGCCATCCAACCGCAGCAGCTTTCAGCCTCTGCCAGCAATAGGATTGGTTCCGCCCACACAAAATGCTTGAATGTGCGAACTTTAAGTGCCTAATCCAAGTTTATAGCATGGGAGTTGTTTCATATGTTCACAAGAACATGGTTCCCATCCAAAATTCTGACCGATCAAGGAACCCTGTTTATGCTAATGTTTAAAAAAGCTCTACAAATTGTTTAAAAGTAAAGCAATAGTAAATCCAGGAAAAAAATCAACAAGGTAATGGAAAAATGTGCTAGTATGCATCACATACTAGCACATTGTGAAAGACTTACATGTAAAGCAAAGCCCTCCAATGGCACGCTGTCACCACTGACAGAGCTTCTTTCCTCACCCAATCTTTCTTCCGGGTTCGTGGCTCTGCCCATCTGAATTGTCGAGCCACCATGATGTCACTCCCGCGCAGAACTCATGGTCGCTGCACATCACACTGGATTGATGGCACATTCAGTGTGTTCTTATATCAGAGTAAAGTCAGCATGTGCCAGTGTGCTCCCAAACAGTGCACAGTTATTATATAATTTATTATAAGCTTACCCGTAGGTAAAAGTTGCAAAGCAAAGTTTACTACCAAGGTCTTGTATTGATGCCAATTTTTGAAAGCAAATTCTAGCAGAATGGTAGATAGTCAAAAAGGTAGGAAAGGTTATCTATAAGGTCTACCAGCCCACAAAGAAAAATCCCTGCAAAATGTATCATGTTAACTTAGTCAAAACCTGGAAGCAAAGGAAGGCTCTGGAAGTAGACTGGAGAAAAAGATCCCGACATGGGGGGAGGCCTTCAGTATCACCAGCAAACTGTTACTGCAGTATATCATTGTTCATGTCTAACTGAATGATATTTCATGTGTATAAGTTTTATATTTAACTGTTTTTTTGCTTAACTATTTATCTTCCCACAGTCCAAGCAGGACAGTTTGACTTGCTTACACATACTGTACGGTCCATACAGGGGCATATTTACCACAAGGCATTTGCCTAGGGCGGCATTTTTCAGGGGGGCGGTGCCACCCCTGGAAGAAGGGACACACATGGCATGGGGACCATATGGGATCCCAGAGAGACCGCAGGCCGTTTTATGGTGTATGCAGAGCCTAACTGTCATTCCCGGGGATGTCTGGAGCTGTGAAGGTCTCACTCTCTCGCTGGGGGGGAGGGGGTGGCTGATGTATGGGGAGCAGTGGTAGTGGAATGCTCCCTTAGCCGAGGGGGTAGGGGGTTGTATGTGTTGGTTGGTGTCAGGGGGGGAAGGTGGGTGGTGTCAGGCTCTCTTCGTGGGGACAGGGAGGTTGTGTTGCCTAGGGTAGCACAAAACCTAAATGCACTACTGTGTCTATGTTACTTTATTTTGTGATGTGTGGAGATGTGTTTATATTATTGTTAAAAATCAAAACTAAATAATAAATGTTCCCACACCCAGGTTGAAAAAAAAAAACAAATAGCAGAGACCTTCTTCCCTTCTTAAAGACAGGAGTTCCGGAAATTTTGGCAGCAAAATTTGAGAAACTTTCTCAAAATTGCTGGGTTAAACCAATGTGATTAAGCACAATATTATCACTAATCCTGGTGTCTGCGTGAGTGTAATGCCTTAGCAAATTCCTTAAGCCAACCAATAGCTTGTACAAGCATAGTGGAAAAATATGCTGAACCTTGGGATCATTGAGGAGTCCTCCAGTAGTTGGTCAAGCCCTATGGTCCCAGCCCCAAGTCAAATGAAACTTGGTAGTTCTCTAATAAACTTTCAAAATCTAAATTAAGTCTCCAAACTGGATGCACATCCTATGTATTGGGCATGCAAATTAATTTAAAGAGTTGTTCCAGTCTGGTACATCACCACTCTCAATTTATCAAAGAGTTAATAGCAGTTCCCACTCCCCAAAGAGGCTAAAGTCCTGAGTCCCCATAAGGAGTGGCTTACCCAGATAATATTATCACCTTATTTGGGACCAAGAAAATCATCTAAAAAAAGTCCAATTAGTCCTG
Organism: Staurois parvus; assembly: GCF_062004578.1. Lineage (NCBI taxonomy): Eukaryota > Metazoa > Chordata > Amphibia > Anura > Ranidae > Staurois > Staurois parvus. The sequence goes on from NW_028318001.1 coordinate 5,351,749, forward strand.
GATGTGCTGTAGAAGTCAGGGTTCACAGTGAACAATTTCAAAAGTGTGATTGGACTGGTGGAGGCCTGCTATTTGCTGGAAAGCAGAGACATTATCAAACCCCAGCTGAAGGTTGAAGCCATCATTGTGAGATATTATTGGAGATTTAACACCAGGTTTCCAGCTTGACCACCAACTTGACAGATCTCCCAAAGAGAAAAACCTCCATTTTTATAAACTGGAATCCTCAGGCAGAAGCAGCATTCTGCCAGTTGAAGCAAGCTTGGTGCCAATAACTAGTTCGTGTAGCCCCAGACGTTCAGAAAGAGTGCATGGTGCAAAACTGGGCCTGTGAGTGATCTTGTCTCAGCTAGTTGGGAGGAGGAGAGAACAAAACAATCCTGTTATGTACATGAGCAGAGGTGGCTCTAGGCTTTGTGAGGCCTTGGGCAAAAAACTTAGACATGAAGCCCCACTCACTCACATCCGTTTGTCCTTCCGTCAGCTACGCAGCAGGCCTTCCCAGATTGAGATCCTTCTGTGGTGGATGGGAGGGGTGACACGCACATACGCAACGTCACTGCTCAATGGCTGGTGGGCGGAGCTCCAGAAGTCTTAGGTTATGTGAGAGGTGAGTGTGAGAAGGCTCCTAACGTTGCCTGTTTACAGCAGCGTTACGGTGTCCTGTCACCGCTAAAATAGTCACGCTGCAAATCAGCTGTTCAGTCACTGTGAGGCCCGCTTAAGTGAGATAGGGCTTTTCATGCTGCCTGAGCACAGCAACGTTAACCAGTCTGGCTCCAGAGCAATTTCTCATCTCCATAAAATATTCAGTAAATTTGGCATCTGAAAGCCCCCTGTACAGCTCTTGAGTACCTTTGTCTTCCCACGTCTAATGGGGGGTATTGGTCTACCAGATATTCGCAAATATTCTTGGGCCATCCAAATGGCTAGGATAGTAGACTGGTCAGTCCTTAACCAACATAAAGATTGGGTCAGTTTGGAGCAGGTTTTTTCCCATACAACTCTAGCTAACCTTCCTTGGGTTTAACCTAGCCACTGGAAATCCACCTTTAGAAATCATCCATTCATTTATCTACATTGCAAAGTTACCGGGTGACCATTTTAAGATGCAAAATTTAATCTATTCCAGGGCCTTTAAGTCCTATTCATTGAACCCCTGAATTTCCCCCCGGCATGTCAGACTAAATTTATTCAATCCATATGGCCCACCTCTTCACCTTTAGTGCAGCACTTCTTTCACAAGGGCAACTTCATGGATAGAACAGCTTTGATAGCATGCTACATCAAGATTCCAAATTAGGCGTTTTCTCGGAGCTTCGACATGCTCCCCAGACTTTGGTTGACCGCTCTTTCCTTTTGAGTCCATTTGTTCGAGACTTTCCCCAATGCCACATTATCTCTAAGATGTTTGCCCTTTTATTCTCACAAGATCCAGCAGGAATGGGCCCATCTTGCAAGGCATGAGAAAAATACCTTGATCATCCACTAAACAAGGAAGAATGGGAACCAATTCATCTATTGGTCTATAAACTCTTTAAACATTTCTGTGCAGGAAAATGCAAGTAAACTGAGCACTATATGGTATAAGGTCCCGACACTTATACACAAATTTGCTCCTTTCAGAATCAGACCAGTGTTGGAGATGCCACTCAGAAAAAGGCTCCTTTCTCCATATCTTATCAAATTACTGGCACAACAATCATGACACTAGCCTCCAGATTACAGGCGATTCAGTAAAAAAATTTTCCGTCGCAATATTTATTGCACCTCACGAATCAACCACTAAAATCCTACAAGAGATCCTTGACAGCACATATGGTCAATGCGGCTCGGATATGCATTCCAGTTTTTTGGAGAGACACACGAGTTCCTAGCCTTAGGGATTGGTTTATTAGACTGAGGAAAATAGCGGACATGGAAAAATTAATTCATATTTCAAAAGACAGAATGTTTTTTTTTTTTACACAAACACATGGGCATGATGGATTAATTTCCAGACTACAGATCTCTACAAATTATGGACTAAATTGGAATAGCCAAGGAGTGTGACTGAAGTACTTTACTTTTACTTAGTAATTTACAGGCTGCAAATGCTGAGAGTGATGTCTGGTCTTGAAGGGTCTTTGGACTCATTTTCAATCGGTTTATTATTAATGAGCTCTACCTTATCCACCTTATTATCCACTGGATTTTGGTGCTGATAAAAGATGCATGAAACTGGTGATCCCATACGGGATCCCTATTTATAGAGCCCCTAACATTAGGTCTTCTGTAAACTGTTGCACTATACACAGGGAGGAGAAGCTCCCTCCCCCCCACCCTCTCGTTCTGTAAGCTAAAGAAATGGTCTTGACCAGCCATGTAGCGATTACTCTACTAGGAGCTCTTGAGCCTTTCCGTGCACTGTTAGGGATGGTGGAAAAATGATCGGACTTCCTGAGCTCGGAAGTAGCGTCCACACAGTCTCTCAATGAGTGCCCAACATCCAATGGACATGGGTCCTGAGAATTTTCCAAAAGGAGCATCAGAAGTGTAATATCTTAAGTTATGTGAAACCTGGAGGCAACTTTGGGTACGAAACTTAGCATTGGTCTAAGCATGACCCTATCCGGAAAGAATGAAAAAAAACAAAAAAAAAAAAGGGGTCTTTAAACCCTAAGGTTGCTAGTTCCGAGATTCTTCTAGCTGATGTTATTGCCACTAGAATTGCTGTCTTCAGAGTAAGATGCCATAGTGAGGCAGGATGACTGAAGGTGTCTGATGAGAAGAAGTCCAACACCAGTGGCAAGTCCCATTTCGGGAAAATCAGAGACTTGGGTGGTCTTTGGTGGATAGCGGTCTTAAAGAACTGAACCACTAAAGCGTCTGATGTCCATAGGGTACCTATAAAAGCGGAGATGGCAGAAATGTGAGCCTTCAGAGTACTCACAGACAGACCCATATCCATCCCCACCTGGAGGAATTCCAATAAGTGGCAGACTCTCTGGGGTATCTGGTGCAAAGCCATGCCTGTTTGCAAATTCTACGAACTTGCTCCATATCCTGCCATAGGCTGTGTTGGTGCTAACCTTTCTGGCTCTCATCAAGGTATCTGTGACCTTAGCTGAGCATCCTAGATTGATCAGCCTTTGCCTTTCAAGACCCAGGCCCTCAGCCTGAGTTTCTCCGGAGCGGGGTTCTGAATGGGTCCCTGCATGAGCAGATACGGTGTCCCTGGCAGAGGGTATAGTTCTCTGATATTCAGTGAATGGAGTAGCAGGTACCAGGGTCTCTTTGCCCAGTATGGTATTACTGACAGAACCCGTTACCCTCTCCTGGTGTATTCTGCACAGCAAGCTGGGAATCACTGGAATTGGAGGGAAGGCATACACAGTTTTGAAATTCCATACCACTGTCAACATATCCACCCCTATAACCTGTGGGTGACTGATCCTGGAGAAAGAACGAGGTAGTTTGGTATTCTCCGGGGAGTCAAAACAGGTCTATCACTGGCAGAAAGGCCCATGCCAGTAGACTCCGAAAACTCGTTCTGGATAGATAATACACCTAGGTATTCAAGCGACTGGTTACATACCTTGCTGTTAGCAGTTGTAAGTTGGTTTGGGCCCATTTCATAATTGGAGTAACCTCCCTCAGGAGGGGTATGCTGCGGGAGCCCCCCGTCTGCATATGTAGGCTACTGCCATTGTATTGTCCAACTTCATCAGAACGGGTACACCCTGAATGAGCCTTTTGAAAGCCAGGAGTGCTGGGAATGCTGCCCTCAATTCTAGAATGTTGGACATATTGACAGCCTGGAATGATCACTGGCCCTGGGTCCAGTGAACTCTGCACAGGGCTCCCCAGCCTGCTTCGCTAGCATCCAATTGGACCACCTGCCACTGTATCACAAGTAATAAATGGCATTGTAGGAGATTCTGCCGTCTCGACCACCATTCCAGGCTCATTCTCATCTGGGAAGTGATTTGTATCTTCTGCCCAAGATCCTCCAATCTCCATTATTCTTAGAGCCCCACCTGAAGGGGATGTGAATTCCATTGCTCTCATTTGACCATCGGAATAACCGAGGTCATAATTCCTAACAGTCACATACATTCTATTGCAGGAAGGTAGAGCCTCTTCTGCGCTATTGATATCATGTTCAGGATGCATGACATCTTGTCCTCCAGTAACGCCACTGATGCTGACCGAGTGTTCACTTCTGCACCGAGGTACACCAGGTTCTGGGTTGGCACAAGCTGACTCTTCTCCCGGTTGATTAACCATCCGAAGTTCTCTAGTGTCTCCACGGTTAATGTCTGGTGTGACAAAAGAGTCTTGATTCAGAATCAAAATGCCGTCCAAGTAGTGATATATTCACACTCCCTATGTCCTCAGGTACGCCACTAGGGCCAGAAGAATCTTCATAAATACTCTGGGTGATGTGGTCAGCCCAAAGGGTAGGCATACAAACTGGTAGTGGAGCTGCTCTACCACAAACCGTAGAAATTTCTGGCAGACTGGAGCTACCAGTACATGGAAATACGCATCCTTGAGGTCCACTGATAGAAGTCAATTTCCTTGCTGAATTATTTTCAGAATTGTCTGGAGAGTTTCCATTTTGAAGCTTTCTTGATATACATGTTGAGCCTCCTGAGGTCTATCACCGGTCTCCACACTCTCGACTTTTTCTGCACTAGAAATAAAGGCGAGTAGATTCCAGAAAAACATTCTTGCTGGGGTACTGCAACTATCACTTCCTGGTTAAGGAGAGTTTCTATGTTTTCCCATAAAACATTCTGGTTTTCTCTTGCCAAAGGTAAGTTTGTCAGGACAAAGATTCTGTGGGAATACCTCAGGACCTTCCAAGCATGGACGAAACGGATGGTGGAAATTACCCAAGGCTCCTTTATCTCTTGTGCCAACACGTGACAGAACTTAAATAATCTGGCTTTCACGCGACAAGCGTGAGTGTAAGGAACCACCTGGCGTTACCTCTAGCAGCCCACTGGTTAGGTTTCCCCAGAGTGCGGAGTCTAAGCCCCGGTATGCTTGTTCACCAGGGCCCCTGATGGTGGGGATGGACTTGGAGCTAACCGAGACCAGGTCACGGCTCCTGAGTACACCCTCCCGTGGTAGAGGGATCCGCCAGAGGTTTCTGCAGGGGGAGAGCCTGATGTGAAGAGGCGAATATGTCAGAGCAAGGTGGATGGATGGATGAGCAGGAGCGTGGTCAGACAAGCCAAGTCGGTAGCCGCGGGAGCAGTGCGGTACAAAGCAGCCAGCAGAGAATGTTCGGGTCACACACCAGGTCAGCAACAGAATATCAGATCCAATAGGGGGCATCGAGGAGGGAGGTCAGGCAAGCCAGGGGTCAGAGCAGGAGAACACAGCAAGGTCAGGAACAATCCGGTCAGCAACAATCACGAACAGCAAATCAGGAACACAGGGAGACCAAACGGCAACTCCTGTCAGCGCAGGGCGGTTTAAATACCGCGCCCAGTGCTGTCATTGGTGCCAGGCGCGCACCCGCGGCTTCGAGAGCGCATGCGCGGATTCTGTCTCCGCCACGGCCGGCCAGGACCTAGTGCCCGTACACAGTGCGCCTGCGCTGAGCCGCGGATCGTGGCAGCTCCTGACAGTGAGCCGGCAGATAGGGTAAAGACTTCTGGGACTCCTGTCTTAGAGACGAAGTTGGTCTCTTCAACTTGCAGTTCGCAGCCGTGTTAGACCATTGACTATGGAATTCTCTCCCTGGCCTGTAAGACTTAGCATCTCTACCTCCGGTGCTTGGCAAATTTTTGTATGCTGCACCGCTTCTGCGAAGCAGCCTCTGATCCTGGGGAATAAACTCCGACTTCCCCCTGTGGCTTTTGCGATGGCAGTGTCTAATTTATTTCCAAACAGGGACTGCCCTTCAAATTGTATCTTACACCATCCTTGTTTGGAGGCTGGTTACGCCACCCAGGACCTCAGTCATAGGAGCCCTATGACCGTTACTGCATTAAGCATGGTCCTGGCCAACATCTTAATTAGGTCAATGGATGCCTCCGGCATAAAAGAAGATGTTAGCTTCAAATTGGCAAAGGAGGCCAAGACCTTGGCTTTGCTCAGGTCACTTCCCACAGCCACTTCTGACTTCTGAATTCAGGACTCCATGTCCTTTGAAATAGCAGCCAAAGCCATAGAATGTGTACACGCCCCACCAGCAGTGTGTAAATCTTTTTAAGATCCACATCCACTCTTCTATCCAACACGTCCCTGAATATCACTGCGTCATCTAGCGGAAGGGCTACATGTCTAGTGAGGCGCATAAGTGGATGCTCCTCCAAACTCTTAATACTCTCAGACTTGAAGGGGTATAAATTTGCAAACCGATTCTTAAAAGTGATTCTCTTATCTTCTTGGTTCCACTCATCTGTAGTTATGTCCTGAATTTCTTCCATGAACTGGAAATTCACCCCCTCCTTTTTCATGCTAGTGAAAAACTTCCTCTGCTTCTGCTGCGGTTCTTCCCCAGCGTCTTCCCAAAGCAGACCCTGCATTAGCTCTTTCACGAAAGGCTGGACAAAGGCAAAATCAAAATCGTCATAACGGCCCCCGAAGGTTCTTGGGCCTCTGGAAATCACCTGGCTAGCTGACAGCATCTACTGAGACAAGGAGCACGAGGTGGACGGAACTGTGGCGGCTGAAGGCTGTGACTGCGATGGAAACGCCTCCTCAAATGCTTGCTTCAATAGTGATACCATCTCCGCCTTATCAGGTTCTTGGTGTTTGGTTGCTTCTTTGAAGCAAGTCTCACAAGCTCTCTTGCCAGCATGACTCTTCTAGGGCATGCCCAGCATCCTCCTGGTCTGGGTTGGTTATGATGCGAATCTCTGCCGTATCGTGATGGGGAGCACTGACCCTTAGAGGCTGAATGGGAATGCAAGGCCTCTGTCCTTCTCAGGGAATGTCGGTCTTCCTTTGCAGATGACAGTCTCCTACTCCTTTCTGAGCTTCTTCTTTCTGATCATTGGGAAGGATCATGACCAAGACCCGGGGAGCTGGAGCAGTACAGACAAAAAAGACAAAATTAGTTATGGACTTGAAAAACAAAAAGAATATGTGCATCTGGTGATGTCTCCCCTACCTTCTCTGAGAACGCTGATCTTTAGAGGGGAAAGGCATGTTATCACTACTGTAAAAAGACAAAACCAAGAGCAGGAGGCAGAGCAATACAGCAGATAGAACCACAGCCTTGCAGGTGCAAATCATACCTGGAAGAGAGAGAGGGAATAGCAGGCACAGGCAGGCTGCAGGAGCACATAATCACATAGCAGCCAGATGCTTCAGCCAGAAGCATCTTTAAATTTTGGCTCCCTTAACCCTGGCCCCGCCTCCCTTCTCCTGATAGGCCAAGCGATCCCGCACATACTCAGAGTGGGCCACAGCGTGTGCTCCACCAGATCAGCGCCGTTCCCCTTATCAGTGTCCACAGCTCTATCCACCATCATCATCCTCAGCAGCTGCCATGGAAGGATTTTATCCCTGCCAGCAGCCGTCAAGGAGACCCCACTGGTGTAACACCATGTAGCCGGCAGTACTTTACTATGGCCTGATGCCACCCCATGGACCAGCAGCAGGGCTTCCTGGTCAAATTGCTGTTAGCAAAGGAGTACAAGGACCGCGTCCAACATTGAGAGCAATTCTGGATGGACAGGCAGCCATTAGACCAGCTAGGAGGGGAGATGCCACCTGTTCTGACTGCAGGAGGAAGAAAAAGAAACACCTAGGCTGAGGTGGGTAAAATATTTGAGTTATATCCTGATCAGCAGGGGGTGGGCAGAGCCTCATCCAGCTGTGCTGACATGTAGCCATCAGGAAAGTTGGCTTAGCCCCCGGTCACATCGGGTGCGACTTGGCATGCAATTTGCATGCCCTGCGACTTGCAAATCGTATGCCACGTCGCACCCTATTGTCCGCTATTAGAGCAGTCATATCGACTTGCAATTTGCATAGAGATCGGTGTCAGATGTCTTGGAAATCGCAACTGAAATCGGCAGGTCATCCGATTTTGAAATCATGCAACTTCACTGTAAGTCGCACGATTTCAAAATCGGCTTTGATGTGACCAGGGGGGTTAATGATCAAAGTGAAAGAAATTCATGATTCTCCTAATAAGAATCAGGCTTGGGCAAACAATTAAATTGTCCTCTCTATTATTACTTTTATACAAATGTTTTCACTGCTTTCCTGTTACACAAATCTCTTACAGGGTGAGAGAAGATGCATTGCTATAGGCAAAGGAAAAGTTTGTTACAGTAACAAAGAAACAAACTTTCACTGTGATAACCATGATTGGCTAATTATGGTGTTCAGACTGGCCTGAAGCTAAGTTGTCTCTCGGAGCATACGGAGTGATTGCAAATGAGAAGTTTGTTACACTCGAAAATTGTTCCTGTTACAAAGTGCTTACCATACGAATAAAGTTAATTATAGTTAGGAGCAGGTAGGGGTTAATACAAACATTATCTGTCATATGGTGAAAGCTGCATCTGTCCTCCACTTACAAGTGATTTACAGTTTCAGTCTCGACAAGCTTATTCAACATACAGGTTGCAGAACATTTTATAATTTAGCGCATGACCTCAAATAGCAGTAGGTGAACTGGGGGAAATGCGGCATGTGGGTATTAGATATATGTATAAAAAAGTGCAGCGCTAAAAAGTATATACTCAAGTCAAATGATATATATTAATAGAAAGATAAAATCACAATAATTATGTGCTCCAGTCCAATAAAGGTAAATAATATAATAAAATAATTATAAATAAAATGGTGACAGTTCGTGAGGAGTGATCAATACAGGAGTTGCTAGTGACTTCACGATCCAGTGGTTTGGTGATAAATAGTAAAAACACGCACTCACCAGATGCATTGTCTCCCTCTAGGCAATTTCTTGTTGGCTCTCTGGTGAGCTAACATCTGTTCTAGAGCCCAAGTCTCAAGACACAAGAGTTGTAACATGTGACACCAACCCAGAGGATGACGCACGTTCCGCTGTAAGCTTCCCAGTACCCTGTCCATTACCTAGAGGGAGACAACAATTTGACTGCCCAATATCCAGAGGAAGGAGAGTCCACTAAGACAGCCCAGCTCATCCATCCCATCCCATGGGTGGGACCTCTCGTTTATTATATGCGTATTAAAAAATAAGCATCTGGTGAGTGCGTATTTTTACTATTTATCACCAAACCACTGGATCGTGAAGGTACTAGCAACTCCTGTATTGATCACTTATCACGAACTGTCACCATTTTATTTATAATTATTTTATTAATATTTTAATATATTATTTACCTTTATTGGACTGGAGCACATAATTATTGTGATTTTATCTTTCTATTGAGATATCATTTGACTGGAATATGTACTTTTTAGTGCTGCATTTTTTATACATATATTCATGAGGTTTATGTTTTGGTCGCCTTTATGTGCTATAACTGCTACAATTTGAAGTGCTCACTGACTTCACTTACCATATGTGGGTATTGGAATTTGCCCCCCTCCCTTCTCGGCAAGTGCAAATAATATTGGTTAGGCTGTGCATACAAGAAGCTGAATGATAAGGAGCTTTGTGATGATGGTAAAGTATTTTATTTAGCTGCCTCCATGACCACCATCTACTGTGGCACTATAGTACACTTTGTGTAATGTACTTTTTTTAGGCTACAGAAAACTGTCTCTACCATGAAAGGGCCAAATGATTGTTTTTGCCTTGCAGGCCAAAATTTCTCACTCCACCCTGACTGGGTCTAAGAGAAAATTCAGTTTTCTGCTGTTCACTACTCCTTTCTTTAGTTTGTATTCGGTTTTAGTTTTCCTTTTCTTTAGTTTGTATTCGGTTTTAGTTTTCCTTTTGTACAAGTGACATGCCTCTTGTGAACAAGTCTGTTTGAGAAAGTGGTGGCATGATGACTTGACAAGATCTACAGATAGCTGATCTCATGAATAAGACACAGAACTCGAACCCAGTGTATATTACAGTGCCACTAAACTGTCCCTTTTTGAAACCAACCAAATGCTTCTGTGCTTTCTCTTCAGGGGTACTTTCTTAAAGTATACGTGAACCCTCACCTTGTACAACAACTCATTCAGTTTAAACTAGAAATGAAAGGCAACAAATTTGTGTATACATCTAAAAACATAAATACCTTTATTTTCTAAATGATTACATACTCTCTGTTCTTAGCTGCATACAGAGAGAGGTGGGGAAGGAGAAGCAGCACACTGATCTTCACATTGAATGCTGTGTGTGTTTGTGTGTGTGGGGGGGGGGGGGTTAAACAAAAGTCCAAGCATTGGAGGAGATCAGCCTGAGTTTACAGCACAGCCATGAAACTGACCACACTATACACTCATGTCTAGTGTGGTTGTCAGTTTTTAATAAGAAAGTAGGGGGACTGGAAGGAACACCAGGTATTTCACACAAAGGAAGCAATACAAAGAGAACAGGACACTTTCTCATACAAGTGCATGGTGCTACAGGCACATATCAGGAATATGACATTTTGAGTTGACACATTCTTTAAGTCTAATGTAAAAACTTGTATAGACTTTCCCTTCAGCATTATTGTGTGTTTTTTTAATACAAAACAAACTGTTGTTGTAAAAGAATTTGAAGTGATCATTGATGCGCATAAATGCTTCATGGCCTGCAGCATTACAAGGACTTGCCTAATACTTAACACTGGAAGGTGTTCCTTTTCCCAGAATAGAAAGTTACTAGGTATTTCAGATGTGAGAAAACCCCACTATGTTTTTTTTTGTGCTCCCATTCATACCACATAACAACAAAAAAAAGTCCTTTAAGATGATTCTAAGGAGAAGGTGTCATGGCTGATTCTAAAGCCAGCCATAGACGCAGCGATTTTCTTTCCTGCAACCACGGGTTGCAAGAAGAAAAATTGCTAGATTTCCCCATCAACACTGACTCTCTCCCAAGGAGCCATTGGGGTAGATCTACTAAAACTGGTGCACTCAGAATCTGGTGCAGCTGTGCATAGTAACCAATCAGCTTCTAACTTCAGCTTGTTTAATTAAGATTTGGCAATAAAACCTGGAAGCTGATTGGTTTCTATGCAGAGCTGCACCAGATTTTGCACTCTCCAGTTTTAGTAAATATCCCCCATTGTGTTCTCCAGGCAGGAGGAGCTGTCCCCACCAGGAGAACACAGTGGTTGCTGCTAACGGCTATAATAGCCGCTAGCAATAATCATATGTAAAATCTGATAGGCTGGTTGTACTCAAGTTGATTGATCAACTTGGGTACATTCAGCCTGTTCATATATGGTTCGAATCTTGACAGGTCCCTGCTGAACTGGACGAGATTCAAACCATCTATGGCCGGCTTTAGAATTCTGGACAGTCTCATGGTGTCATACAGAACGAGCTATACCTCAACAACTTTTAATTATATCTAAATATTTAACCCTTTGTTAGGTCAGTGTTCAAATCTAGTTTACAGCTGATAATGAAGATCTGCAAACAGAGTATAGACAGGGTTAAATATGTTATCTGTTAATCCACAGCCCCCTCCTAAACTTTACAAAACAGGGAGAGCATGAGAAAATGTTCAAGCAATTTATGTTATGCTAGGTTAATGGAAATGTGTAAAAAAATATATAAGAGTGTTAGCCCAGTTTGGCTGCAAACGCAGAAATATACTTTATTTAATTTTGCATAAATATAACTATTTCTGTTTTCTTGCAGGTCACAAAACTTTTTGTTTCCTGTCCTATGTGATTCCTTAAGGCTGTATTAACTTACATGGTACATCTAGGGAGTAAAAAATAGCAGCATCAAAAATATCAAGCAAATAAGGTACATTATGAACAAATATAATAGGAAAGGTTCTTATCAAAACATATTAAAGTTGTGCATTGCAGCTAAAGATAACCTGTTTAAAATGTTCATTTCTGTTTAAAAATATACTTCCCCTACATTGACCTGTCACAGTGATGTTAATGCTCTGTATGCTAATGAGCAAATAAGAAATTAACAGCCAAGTGCTCATTTACATGCTAACAGATTTATACCCTATGAGTTATTGCTTATTTATGCCACTGGGGCTATTTAACTCCGAGATAATGCAATTCTGAAGTATGAAATCTGGTGCACGTACTTGCTAAGATGAGGATATAAATTTCGATGGGACTTGCTTGCACTGCTAACTCTTTGTAAGACAAAGAGCTGCAGTCTTACTGCTTACGGCAATGAATTTTGCTGTTAAGGTGACTTTTTAAATTGGCATTCATATTAATGTAACTGGTATATGAGAGTTCAGTAGTAGGGAAAAATAAGCCCCTTGTCAATATTCTTTTCAAAAAGGATTCTTTGTAATAACATTCCCAAACTTTTCTAGAAATACCACAAACGTCTGAAATACACAAGTATTCAGTATTGAGGCCTTTTTTTCCCCAATACAATTTTATTGAAAGCAGATCTTATATCGGATACAAAATAACATAGACATGAAATGTGTTATTGAAAAAAGGATGTACATAATACAAAGGAAAAAATAAAAACATGGAACACTTCACAAATGTGTTTGTCATCCTTGCGCACAGGCCATGCTAATCTTCTTCGTATCATTCCATTTTTAGTATAATGTGCTGCCAAAGCAAGCACACTGGGGCCTCTGCACACAACTTCTGCATACAGTGTGTTATTGTGTCCATATGAGTGGCAATACATCTTTTTGGTGTGTGTGGATGCCAGTAATTAGTGGCACTTCCTTCAGGGTAGTATTCCCTTTAGATTCCTATATAGAGCACCTAAAAGGAAGTTTCACTTTGCCTCTTTGTATACAGTATGATGGGTATGTGTAGCAGATAGATTTTATTTAAAGCTGGCCAACATGTTGCAAACTATGGTACATTAAATTGCTTTTACAAACTTCCAGTGTAGCGTTACACAGGAGGTCTGGTGCTAGAATTATTGCTCTTGCTTTAATGTTTATGGCAATACCTCTTATGTATGGTGCTATCTCCGTTTATATATGCCTGTGGGATCAATGCACGACTTTTCATTTGCATGGGGGGGGGGGGTGAGGGATGGGGGAGCATTACTTTTTTAAAAAAAAATGTTTACATTTTATTTGAAACTTTTTTTACACTGTACTATAATTTATTTTGCATTAACTTTATGGCTGTCACAAGCAGGGCCGTGGATAAGGGGGTACCACCAGTCTTCCTGTACAGGGCCCAGGCCAGCAGGGGGCCCAGGTAGATAGGTGAATCAGATGTGGGCAAGGAGGGTGAGCATCATGTTGGGGGGGGAGCAATTACTGGAACCGATCCCTTGTATGGCTCTCTCTGCAGAAGTTGTAAGCTGGCTTCTTCTCCTCTCACCAACCACCTCCTCCCCTTGCTGGCTTTCAGCTGCTGCAGAGAGAGACATGCAGGGGATTTTTCCAGTAGTTGCCTCCCATCAGTGCACCCATCACCCTCCCTGTGCACCATACATTTCCCCCTATTTCCCAGGCTCCCCTGTGTGCCCCCACCGCCACAATGTTGCCAGCTTCCCTCCTCTCCTTCCCACCTGCAGCTGCAAGTACACAATAAGATCCTCCAGTATGGAGAGTGGGAGAAGGGTCCGATAAATATCACATTTAAAAGGCCTTTTCTGAATGAACACAGTGAGTGATCGGTATCATAACTGAAGCATTGTAAGTTTAGTTTTTTTTGTGGGAATGGGGGGCCCTGTTAGGTTGGCTGTATGGGGCCCCATGGTTTCTAACAGAAGCCCTGCTGGGATGGACAACATTGCTTGTGATAACATGCTGTGACAGTTCCTCTTTATATAGAGAAATCTGGGGTCGCCTTTTCGACCTCAAGCTTCCAGGGAAATAATTGGTTATGTTAGTTGCACTATTTTATATGAACTATTTTGAACCTCAGGGTAAAAAAAAACCTGTCACACACCAGCAGATATCATTGACTTCGCAAAAGATGACCAACAAAGCAAATTGTAGAGGAACCATTAAGTTTTTATTGTAGTGTTTAACTATTTTATATGTACCTTAATGAAGAGAAGTGGAAAAACCTGTCCTATAAGAGTAAAGAGTGGTTTACAGGAACAGGGACCTATACAAATCCATATATATTGAAAATCTCTGAACTGAGGGTGTGGTGCATGCACAGATGTAGTTTTAAAGATACAGTAGAGACATCATTGGGATATGCTGTGACATGTAGCTCTACAAAGACAGAAGAGAAGGCAATGGGGCATAGTGGAGCCTTAAACTTTACAGAAACAGAAGTGGTAGCTGTAGGACCTGCTGGAAGTTGTAGTTTTTTTAAACACAGAAAAAGAGCAGTGGGGCATACTAGGACTTGTGGTTATAAGAAACAAGAAAGCCACCATTTAATTATGCTGGGCTTGTAGTCTAAGGAATTCAGCACAATAAAGATCAGCAGTTCTGCCTTATCCATCTCAGTTTGGTGGATCCCAAACTTTTTATGCAAGACACAAATGGCCATGTCCTAGCTAGCATTTACCTTCTTTGCTCAATAAACAAATGAGGCTGGAGGTGGTACTGGAATCCCAGCGGAAGAATTCGAGGAAAGAGTGTTTTAAAACACTAAGTCATAATCATACAGTATAACACAGAATGCACCTTACCCTTTACCATGAGGCTTTGTATAATGTTATATTTACTGTAAGAAATACCGGTGAAACAGTTACATGAATTTAGAACATTTTAACATAAGGATTATTTGCATGCACTTTCATATAGATTTTTTTTTCCACTGAATATTGGCATAAAAATGTCACAAAGAGTAAAAATATAAAATTATTGCAGGGAAATAAATGTTATAGGTAATTCTTGTGTAAATATACAGAAACACCCTTGCAGAATTCTGAGGGTTGTCATGTTTCAGTAGATAATTGCTAATAACCTGGAAACCTAAATAATGTCCGATTCTGTCAGAGTGAACCTTCCTGTGCAGTTTCCTCAGTAGAATTTGTTGCAGTAAACAGAACACTGAGGGACCTATTATTTCAGCTTATCCTCAGACTGCATATTTGTGGCTTATTGTCTCTAGCATGTAATGGAAGACAGCCTGGAAAGAACCTCTCTTTAGGTAGTGAGAGGTCTTAAAACTGTACTGATCTTTGACCTTTGGTGTTCCAAATCAAATGTGTGTGCGGTGCATTAAATTTGCCATATATGGGGGTGTACAATTTTTCTGAATAGTCAGAATGGAATGGAGGACAGGTGAAGAGTTGGAAAGTCCATTTCCTGGAGGAAGACGGTCAACGGTAGTGACTGGGTGACAAGAGAGTACACAGGCATTGCATGGCTAGATCAGGGTGCCTAGGCAGGTAAGCATGTCACAATGTGTACAGTATACTTTCACATTATGGCAAGAGACCTGAGGGATCTATTGACTTTAGTTCTGCCTTAAAGCCTCAATTCAGCCAAACTTTTAATTTTAGTTTTAGATAGAGTGGAAACTGTTAAAACAATTCTGTTAGGTTTTTGTTTCAATCTGTCACCCAATTGGGGAAAATTTCCTTCCCTTCTCTCTGTCACACATATACAAACAATTGAAGGGGTGTTTTTGTCTTATACTGTTGGAGAAACTTCCTATCATTTCCGGTTCTTCCCCACTCTATCTAAAACAAATAAAATGCTTTGAATAGAATTGGGCCATAAACAGGACAACTCATAATAGCATCCACTATACAGATTGCCTCTAGAGCATTTGAAAATCATTATATAACATGTAGAAATCCAAGTATGGAACATCCAGCACATAAAAATGTTTTAGTCATAATAAAAATTACTTAATTGAATATTACAGAAATAAGTAAAAATGTGGTTTCCCAGTGAACTCCCTATAATTTTCCTCTAAGACTAACTCCGTTTAGCTATCAATGCCAAGAGAAACTGAGAATTAAGGATAAACAATAATTTGGCAGCTCTGTGACCTATTAGATAAAGTCACATGCTGATGCATAGAAGAGTCATAAATCATAAACATAAAAGGTGATTCCATTCACATGTATTTATGGCAGGATGCTACTGGCCATTTCTTGGAAGCAAGATAGACAATGAAAACATGACACCTGAGCACAGATTCTGCAAGAACAGAGATCCAATAAATTTCAGTTCATGATGTATCATTATCTTTCAATAATTTCTAAAGTTCATATATGTTGTGTACTTAAAGCTGAATTCCATACAAATAAAATACATTTTTTTTTTAAATATTCAAGAAATAGATGGGTTGCCATTGCTGACCTCTCCTTCTAAGGATACTAGCTGCCTGGCTGTTTCATTGATGCTTTGCTATAATACTTTCACTGGCCAATATCAGCTAGTGAGTTTTTTAAATTGATAGAACCTGTGCAGCAGACAATATAGGATATGTGGGCTGCTGCTAGCACCGAACACAGATGAGTGTGATAATGAATCAAATTGGATGCTGCGCTGCCAATCCTATTCCTTTAGAAACACAGTGAAATGAGGTTTTGAACACCTACCTGTTACTAAGGAAGTGTAAAACTTTAAATATAAAGCCCAACTGTTTACAACTGTGGTGGATAAATCATAAAAATTATGTATACAATAAAAATTATTCACAATGAAAAGATAGTTAGTGTGCTACAATGCACTTCCCCCACCTATAGTTGTATGTGTTTAGTGAGCCAATCTGTAATAAATGAATATGAAAAACATAAAAAGCAATAGAAATTGATCAGTGTCTATGACAGGTACTACAATGCACCAGGTGCTACAATACACCTCCCCCTTACACAACGTGTACAAATGTCCATGTATGAAATATTATCAGAGCCAATATACAATAGTGTGTATCAGTTCATCCTTTTTGAAGTGAACAGTGTTCCCATACTGCAAGACACCTTCCACATCTCAGAAACAATTGGTGACTTGGTGATGAATCCGGTGGCAATAACAAATAATTACTGATCCGTGCTGTCACTTGTGTTCCCCCTCCAAAACTGCATTCACTGCAATATATTGACCCCCCCCCCCCACAGATAGGTGGGTCAAAAGCGCTTGTTTAGGTGCATTCCTTCTGCAAGCCACTGCAATGGATTATCCTCCTGTGAGCCACTGAAATAGAGTATCCACTATGATAAGCTCCTCCCAATATGAAGGGATCCTCCCAGTGAAAAAAGGTTTCCACTTTTCCTCCACCACCACAGAGATATTCAATAGGAATAATCAAAGGAAAGCTTCCATGGCGTTATGCTGTTTATTTTTAATTACAACCATATAAAATTGCACTTAGAGGTATACCATGTAGGGGCACTTTAAAAGAATGTATTCCAGAACACTGATGCGCTCTAAATGCAAACCGGAAGTGACACAATTAGCTCCGCCGAATGCGTTTCATCATCGTGACGTAGTCCTACGCCCAGTCAACCAAACCGCCATGTTACTGGAGTCTTGCTCTGTATACTAGTAGATGTTGAATCCTCACCGCAATGTATTGTTAGCACAGTGAAAGAGAGAGCTGATACTGTTAGGGACAGTAAAGAACTATACTGGACATAAATCAGGCAAGGGACGCTGCTTCCTATGGTGATACACCAGCAGGCTTGCTCCCAAGCCAGGCTGTGTGTATCTATAGAGACACACAAGTTGGCTGAGCCCCACCCCTGCTTCCTCCTCTTAGCATTTGATTGATAGCAGCAGGAGCTAATGTCTCTCCCTTCTGTCTCTGAGCCTGTAAGAGGGGAGAGAGAGAACCAGTGTTGCTACAGATGAGCACAGCGCTGGATTAATACAATATTTAGGGAGATGGGTGGGGAACAATTAGTAAAAGGTTTTTTTTTACCTTAATACAGATAATGAAAGGTAAAAAAAGTATATACAAATGATATGGTGTAAACCTCAAGTGCAAAAACAATACAGAAAATGAATTAAAACTAGCAGTGGAGCAAACAATTATAAGTCCATATAATTTTGGAAGTCAATAATCGGTAAAATACACACAGTAGGCAGCTACACCAAGGGACTGTAATATATCCCTGTAAAAAGCAGAGGAACACAAGTGGCACCCCCTTGTGTTCCTCTTCTCTAAGGTAAAAAACCTTTTGGCTTTAGTACCACTTCAATGTTACTCTGTTCCAATTATTTACCATGATAGAGTTTAGGTGGACATTTTTACAATATTGTTTCCTTTAAATTATGTAGTGCTCTTTCAATGAAAATATTTCAATACAGTAGAATTTTCTCATAAATGGTATTCACAGGTGGTAATGCATCATTATTGTATAATGATATCACTTAATTGGCCTTATACACTGTATAGGATATTATATTAAATAATATCCAGCTAAACAAATAGCCGCAATGCACTCAGTTTAATCTCAATCCCCCTTCTCCCAAAAACCACCCCTCCCCTTCTCATGTGCCCTCTGGAATGTCCACTGCCTTTAACAAGCTCACCTATGTCCATGACCTTTTTGTCTCCCACTCCCTTAACCTACTTGCAATTACAGAAACCTGGCTTCAAGCATCAGACTCTGCCTCTGCCATGGCCTTCTCCCATTGAGGCCTCCACTGGACTCACCCACCCAGAAAGGAGGTGAAGTTGGTTTGCTTCTATCCCCACTGAGCACCTTTCAAGTCCTTCCCACCCCACCCTCTCTATTCTTCTCTTCTTTCGAGGCTCACTGTATTCATCTGCTTTCTTCCATTTCTCTAAGGATTGCAGTGAACTATCAGTGTCCTGGACCGGTTACGTGCTTTCTTGATGACTGACTTGTGGCATCAAACCAAATCCCAGCAGGCATTAACTCTTTATAAATCTACCTTCTTAAAATAAAATTCCCTCCAAGCTGCCAGACAAGCCTACTTTGTCACCCTCATTAATAATCTGTCATCCAGTCCTCGTTGACTCTTCTCTACATTTAACTTTCTCCTCCATCACCTCCACCCAGCAACTCGCTCACTGCTCACAATATTGCAAGTCACTTCAAAAACAAGATTGATGCAATGCATGGGGGCATCTCTACTGCACAGCTATCTATCCTACTTAACATACCCTTCACAAAACCATCCTCAATACTTTCCTCTTTTGACCTTGCTACTACCAAAGAGGTCACTAAAGTTCTCTCAGAAGCCCGCCTCACCACCTGCCCCCTGGATCCTGTCCCCTCTCAACTACTACGGTCGCCCTCTTCTTCTCTCCTATGCTCCCTCACTCACATCTTCAATCTCTCCCTCTCCAATGCTGCTTTCCCCACCCCTCTAAAGCATGCACAGATCACTCCCATACTTAAAAAGCCCTCGCTGGACCCCTCCAACCTGAACAATTTAAGACCCATCTCCCTGCTCCTGTTTACCTCTAAACTCTTAGAATTCTTAGTCTACAATCGCTTGAGCTCCTACCTCACTGACAACCACCTTCTTGATCCCTTATAGTCTGGCTTTTGCTCACTCCACTGAAACTGCCATACTAAAACTCACTAAGTGCTAAAACTAATACTCCACACTCTCACTACTTGACCTCTCTCTCTTTTGATACTGTTGACCATCCCCTCCTCCTCATAAAACTCCACTCTTTTGGATTCCAAGACTCTGCTCTCTCCTGGTTCTCCTCCTACCAATCGCAGCGTTCCTTCAGTGTTACCTATAACTATCTCCTCCTCTACCCTTCCTCTTTTTGTAGGGATCCCTCGAGGTTCTGTCCTTGGACCCTCTCTCTTCTCCATCTACACCTACTCCCTTGGTCACTTGATAAACCGCCATGGCTTTAACTACCATCTCTATGCTGATGACACACAAATCTATCTTTCTACTTCTCACCTCACCCCTTCAATCTCCTCTTGCATTACTAACCTACTAAGTGACATATCAGCATGGATGTCACTCCACTTCCTCAAACAAAATCTTTCCAAAATGGAGCTCATACTATTCCCTCCCACCCGTGCACTCTCCCCTGACTTCTCCATCAAGATCAATAATACAACCAATCAGTCCCTCCCCTCATGACAGGGTACTAGGTGTAATCCTAGACTCCCATCTGTCCTTTCAGCCCCAAATCCAATCACTGTCCAAAATCTTTTAGACTTCACCTCTGCAACATACGCCCATTCTTAACCTCTGAAACCACTAAGAAACTTATTCACTCCCTTGTTATCTCTCGCCTTGACTATTGTAACTCCCTCCTCATTGGCCAACCTAATCTCAGGCTATCCCCTCTTCAGTCTATTATGAATGCTGCCAGACACATCAACCTTACTAACTGTTCCATATCTGCCTTTCCTCTCAGCCAATCCCTCCACTGGCTTCCCATTGCCCAATGAATAAAATTCAAAACATTAAGAATAACATATAAAGCCATTTGTAACTCTGCCCCAAATTACATCACCAATCTTGTCTCCAAATATCACCCAAACTGTCCTCTCCGCTCCTCGCGCAACCTTCTGCTCTCTATCTTCCTTGTCAACCCCTTCCACGCTCATCTCCAGGACTTCTCTAGAGCCTCCGCCATCCTCTGGAACGCTCTACCCCAATCTATCTGACCATCGCCTACTCTGCCCACTTTTAGGCGATCTCTGAAAACCTATCTCAAGGAAGGCTATCCCACCTTCAGCTAATAACAGGATCTTCTATTCCTTCTATCAGTTCATCCCTCAGTTATTACCTTTTGTACCACCAGCCCCTCCCTCTTAGATTGCAAGCTCCAAGGAGCAGGGCCCTCTTAACCCTCTTGGAATGTACTGTACCACTGCTGTATTGTCTCCCTTTATATTGTAAAGCACTGAGCAAACTGTTGGCACTATATAAATCCTGTATAATAATAATATTAATAATAACTACACTCCACTGAAACTGCCCTACTAAAACTCACTAACAATTTAGTAACTGCTAAAACCTTTCAGGGACAACTCCCAACAATGGCCAAACCTTGTAGACTTCATCGCCATAACATCTCCAAAATATGCCCCTTTTTAAAATAGTATGGCTTTGGGTTTTTTTGGCAAATCATACTTACCTAGGTGGATGCAGCATCGGTCCAATGCTGCATCTGTCCCCTGCTGGCTCTAAGTGATTGCTGATCGCTGACCACTGATCACTTGGTTCTCACAGCCACTTTCATCAGAGAGTGGTGACTATCAGTCACCACTGGAGTGCTGGGTTGTGGAGGGGGAGGGAGCAGCTGGCTCAGGCTCTCAGTGGCTCACTGAGAGGTTGTGCCAGGTGCAGCTCCAGACTCTGGGGTGCATGCCGACTTTAAAGTCTGGATCTTTACCCAGCCTGGACTGGCTGAGTGACATCAGCCAACAGCGGGCTTTAGCCCACTGTCAGCTGAAAATGGGTCACAGGAGTGCAGAACAAACTGCACTTCTGTGATCCACAGGAGAAGTACAGCCAAAAGAGCTTTGGCTGTACTTTTCCTTAGACCTTTGAAACCACTAAGCAACTTATTCATTCACATGTTATCTCTTGCCTTAATTATTTTAACTCCTTCCTCATTGGTCTCCCTCTTCAGTCTATTAGCAATGCTACAGCCAGACTTATCCACCTTACCAGCCCTTCAGTGTCCTCCACTTCTATCTGCCAATTCCTCTACTGGCTTTGTATTGCCCAACAAATAAAATTCAAAATATTACCAATAACATACAAATTCATTTACAACTCTTCCCCAAGCTACATCGCCAATCCTCCAAATATCACCCAAACCATCCTCTTGCCAAGACCTCCTGCTCTCTAGCTCACTTTTCTCCTCCTCCCATGCTTATCTCCAGGACTTCTCCAGAGCCTCTCCCATCCTCTGGCTATCTTCTACTCAGTCCACTTTTAGGCGATCCCTAAAACTCATCTCTTCAAGGAAACCTATCCTGCCTTCAGCTAATAACCGAATCTTCTATCTATACCATCAGTTCATCTCTCACAGTTATTACCTTTTGTTCCACCAACCCCTTCCTATTAGATTGTGAGCTCCCAAGAGCAGAGCCCTTCTAACCCTCTTGTATTGAATTGTATAGTTGCTGTATTGCCTCCCTTTATATTGTACAGTGCTGCGCAAACTGTGTGTGCTATATAAATCCTGTATATGATAATTATTTTTAAAAATCTATTTATGGAGCAGGCTGCTCATTTATTTAATAATCTTTTGCAGTATAAACCTCTTTCATGATGTACAGCGTTGCAGCCAGTTATTGAGTACCATTTTCCTGGCAACTGCCAAACCCAGACATGTCCATCAGATTGCCAGACAGAGAAGTGTTATTCATCACTCGAAAGAACATGTCTTCACTGCTCTAGTGTCCAGTGGCGGTGTATTTTACACCACTGCAGTGCTTGGTGATGTATGGCTTGGATGCAGCTGCTTGGCCATGGAAACCCATTCCATTAAACTCTCTATGCACTGTTGTGCTAATCTGAAGGCGACAAAGTTTGGAGGTCTTTAGCTATTGACTCTGCAGACAGTTGGTGACCTCTGTGCGCTTCAGCGTGTGCTGACCCTGCTCTGTCAATTTACGTCACCTACCACTATGTGGGTGAGTTGCTGTTCCCAGTTGCTTCCACTTTGTTATAATACCACTAACAGTTTACTGTGGAATATTTAGTAGCAAGAAAATTTCACAGATGGACTTATTGCACAGGTGGCAACCTATTACGGTACCACGCTTGAATTTACAGAGCTCCTGAGAGCGACCCATTCTTTCACAAGTGCTTGTAGAAGCAGTCTGCATGCCTAGGTGCTATTATACACCTGTGGTCATGGAGCTGATTGTAACACCTGAATCCAATGATTTGAAGGGGTGTCCCAATACTGTATTCATTATGTGGCCGGACAAGACTGTCACTGTGAAAAGATTGGAAAATGTGCCACAAGATTCGCATTAGGAGGAATGCAATGTTCCGGACTAATGTTTCAATCCTGTGTCTGGATTTTGCTAGACATCTGCAATCTGGAGTACACAGGTGTTAGGTGTCCTTATATACTGAGGTCTGAGAATAGCTTAGGGTTCCCAGTGGGGGAGACAGAATGTCTGGTCGAGGTGTCAGAGGACTCAGCCAGAAGTCAACAAAGGTATCAGTTCTAGGAGTCAAGTCGGCTCCTATCAGGGTGTCAGGAGATCCCCTATCCATAATTCAGAGGAGGACCTTACAGCAGGGTGCTGTGTATTAAATCTAGAGAGCCAAATATCCAGGAGAGGTACTGCAATTGAAGCTGAGCGAGCTTATTAGCCAGGTGGCTCGACATTTTCCAGTGCATGGATTTTTGTTGAAGTTGGAGAAGATCCTCTGCGTGGGAAATCATTCACTTGTGAACTTTTGCTTCCTTTCCAAATAAAATTGAGTTACCAAGCCCTAAAAAATAGTTTGTCTGTTGTGGACTCACTAAAATAGCGCATCTACCACGAGAGCTAAACATCCCATGTCACTATACACACACACACACACTATGTATTCATGTTATTTTTTCTATACCCAGAGTTTATAGGATAAATCTGAATAGTGCAGAACTTTTGTTCCTGATATATGTTAATGAATATGATCGTTTCCACTTTTTTAAGATTAACTGTAGAATCCTAAAGCTGAATTTTAAGCACAAGTATGTGCTTATTGTTTACAGCTAACAATAAATGAAATCATGTTATTTTTTTTTATTGTATTTTTTTTTCTTTTTTATACAAATCCAATTTAAATCAACAGCATACAATATAAAAATCCATATTTAATTACAATCCTCATCCCATTATTTACCCTCCCACCCCCCTACCCTCTGTCCTCTTATTCCTTCCATTCACTTCTTGTTCATTTGTTGATCTATGTCACTGTTTCGCCTTCTTTTCTTTTACTCTCTTTCCTTTCTTTTCCAGGTTCTGGTTTATTTTCTTTTTTCCCTTATCCTCCCACTGCTTCTAGAAATCTTTTTGATTTTTTTAAATTGTACCATGCCTCCCAGATCTTCTTAAATGTTTCCATCATCTATATGATACAATTCTTCCATTCTATATATATACTCCACCCTATCTATCTAAATTAAATCAGGTTATGGTCACTGCTACCCATATGTTCTTTTATATGGACATGCGTAATAAGCTCTGTATGGTTTGGAATTACCAGGTTCAGCAGAGTATCATTCCTAGTTGGGGCCTCTATAAACTGTACCATAAAAGTGTTCTGTAGTAGGTTTAGCCCCTATAGGATAATCCCCCATTATTATCACTGTCCCAACCCTTGCAGCCCTTTCAAACTGTGCAAGGAGCTGAGTCTCCACCTCCTTATTAACACTGAGTTGCCTATAACAAACTCCAATGTTTACCCATGTAGTACGCACCCCCATGTGCAGTTCCACCCATAATACTTCCGCCTCATCACACTCTCCATCAACTAGGTCCTCTTTCACACTCACTCTGAGATCACTTCTCACATAGAAACAGACACCACCATCTTTCATTTTTTACCCTGTCTTTCCAAAAGAGAACATAGCCAGGAATATTAATGGCCCAGTCATGTGAAGAATGAAGCCAAGCTTCAGCAATACCAATTAAATCATAATTCTCTTTATGCACCATAGCTTCCAAATTTTGCTTGGCAGACCTCTGGCATTGGTGAACAAACACTTTAATTCATTGACACCTTGTGCACACATATTTTGCATATTTTTTATTTTCTTACAAATGGTGCTAATTCCAGTGGCTGTGTTGGAAACTTCTTATCACCTACCATAGCCCTCCCCCCATCTTTCCCCATTCCACACAACAATAAGAACTGAGCCCTGTCTGATCTGTCTGCCCCATTATAATCTATTTTTCCATCCCCTCTCGATCTTAGTTTAAATACTCCCCTAGCCATCCCATGAACCTCTCCCCCAACACAGCAGACCCCCTTCCATTTAGGTGCAAATCATCTCTAGTATATAGGTTGCACCCAGTGAAAAGTCAGCCCAGTGCTCTAGGAACCCAAATCCTTTCCTCTTACACCATCCATGAATTCAGTCCTCTAATTTCCCCCTGGCTTTCCTGAGTTGTGCATGGCACAGGTAGTTTTTCAGAGAATATCACCTTGGAGGTCCTTCCCTTCAACTTGCAGCCTAGTTCTTTAACTTGATTCTTAAGGAGCCTCCACCTTCCATGTATTTTGTCATTGGTTCCAACATGGACCAAGACAGCTGGGTCATGCCCAGCCCCTCCCAGTAATTTATCAACCCAGTCCACCACATGCCGAAACCTGTTACCAGGGAGACAGCAAACCATTCAGTTGAGGTGATCCTGGCAAAAAATTATTCTATTCAGTCCTTCTGATTATAGAATCCCCTATTACTACCAACTGT
This sequence comes from Staurois parvus, assembly GCF_062004578.1. Classification (NCBI taxonomy): domain Eukaryota; kingdom Metazoa; phylum Chordata; class Amphibia; order Anura; family Ranidae; genus Staurois; species Staurois parvus. The sequence continues at coordinate 5,377,053 of NW_028318001.1, forward strand.
CTAGGCCTTCCTGCACTACCCTTACCACTCCTCCTAGATGGTCTGCCCTCCTGGCTGTGAGGGATAGCATTGACATCCAAGGCTGCCACCCCTGAGCCGCACCCCCACATCTTCACCCAACTTGGAAAATCTATTTGGGTGCTCAAACCCAGGGCTGACCTTCCTTTTCTGTGAACCCCTATCACTCCCTCTCGTTACAGTAACCCATCTCCTACCTGATAATCCTGACTAGCCCCTCCACCCTCCACATCAATCTCATTAAGTACCTGCTCAGAGAGCAGAAGACCCCTTTCAAGGTTGTATCTCTGCCCAGTGTTGCAACTTACTCCTCCAGATCTCTAACACGAACTTCCAGAAGGGCAACCTGCTCACATCTGTCGTAGAGGTATCCATCCTGGAGCTTTTGCTCCATTGTTCCATACATGCAGCACACTGTGCACTGCACAAAACTTTCAACCCTGCTAGCACTCATTATCCCAGCTACAATATTAATATTACTAATAGGAAATATCAGTTGTCACTTACAGGTTAGTAGACTCCTTTTATAATCTCCTTTTTTCAACTTCGGTTTTTTATTCCACTTAATCAAATGTCAACTTCATCAAAGGTCCAGCAAGCAAAATATAGGCAAGCTCAGAGTGAGCTCTACAGAAAGTTATATAGTACCTGGAGCACCTGTGACCAATTAACTACTCCCCTTAATCAACAGACTGAAGGAAAAAAAGGAAAGAAAAAAAATGCTATTTAAAGATGACAGAAAAAGTGATTTAAAAAAGTAAAAGCTGCTAGCAAGACTCCAAAGAAAAAAAATAAAAACTACAAGCACCAACAGTCAAAAGCAAAACTTTTTCACTCTCCACTCAAATTTCCCGCTCCTTTCAGCTTCCAGCCAGCACAATGTGCCAGACCCAGTATCATGGGTACACCTTGTGTTATTTTGCATGAAAATGCTCCATTGTATTGCTTTTATTTGCTATCTTTTGACCCACTAAGCATACTATTATGCCTTGGTTCAAACTGTTGTGACTTCTCCTGTGACTTGCTGCAAGGTGCGACACAAAAGTGGGATGACAAGTCAATACACATTAGTTTCAATGGATACCCTCTTAATTGCTGAGGCACAAGTCACAGCAACAAAAAAATAGTTCCTGCACTACTTTTCTGCATCTTCCTTGTGCCAAAGACTGCGATGTCAAAATCACAAAAGTCACAAGGAGCTCATCTCTTTATCTTATCTTTGTGACTATGGCTGCAACTTCAGAGGGTTTTGCATGTTCAATAATATGTGTCACGCTCAGTATTGTTATGATTTGCCGAAGCCAAAGTCGCAAAACATCAAAGTCACATGCAAGTCGCATTGAAGTTGCATCAAGGTGCAATGCAAAGTCGCACTAGGAGTCTCATGACTTAGGGGTCGCAGCAGTGTGACCAGAGCCTTAAAGTGTTTTGGTGTATCAGCTTGATAAGTGAAAAGAAATACCCAATGATTCAAAATTCAGAGCTGCCCTGTGTCTTGTGCACACTTTCTGTATTATCTCATTCTTCTAGTTGTTATTGTGGATTATGGAATAATTTTGTCTTTTTAGTCGTTATGGTATACAAAATAGGATAGAATGGGGGCGGGTTTCAATGGTTTACTAAAGAACATTGGTGGGGCTGACACCACTTCACCCACAAAAATGCTGTGTGTTGTTAGCCCATAAAAGAACGTAGAAGCTAAATGTGTTTCTGGAAGATGATATAACAGAACCCAAATCATACATAAAGGAGACCAGCATACGTGCATAGAGTCATTCTGGTTTCAACGGCAGATTGAGTTTTTATTGAAAATCAAGGTGGGGTTGTAAAACAGATATGTGCAGTAAAACATGGTACAGAAAAGTATAAGATTATACAAGCATGATACCTTGTGTGATTGATTAGATACATAACAAACACTGGATATATAACAGATACATACTCCTAAAATCCTCCCAAGAAGGAGAAGTGCATTCCACGGGGGAATGCAGGAGTGTATTTACGAAAATGGTGATAACATAAGTTCCTGGAAACTTAAGAAAAGTCTCTACCCTACTAAAGATATACAAAATGTCTGTCTCCTAAGCTAAGATTCCCACAACAGTGTCCCTCCTCTTGTCCATAGATTTGAACACATTGATAACAATCCAAGGTACTTTTCTTGGCAGGATCTGGGTAGACGTCCTTATCCTGTAGAGGAATTTTGCATCTTGAGGGCTGTAACTATTCCCTGGAACAATGAGGAGGTAACTCTAATTTGGAGAGTAAAGTTTAATTACACTGATGGATACAATGTGATGGGGACTAGCTTAGGAGGTGTTTGTTGAGGCAGCGTGAAGGATCGTGTCATCAATAATAGGGTAGGGATACACTGCAAAAAGCAATCAGGCAACAGACAGCAATAATCATTCCCCCAACAACTTGTCTTATATCTCCCATATCAGGTAACCAACAAAACAACCTATCATGCCTACTAGAGACGTCCTGCCTGATTCCTGAAGCTAGTTCATGCAAGGTTTGAATATGTGATTGAATAGAAGTAGTATGATTAGTTAGGTTAAAACAGCACATATTCTCAAAATGTCCACATCCAAAATTATGTTTAAGAAGCAGATAATCTATGGCTACTCTATTTTGAAGTACTGCCTTGCGTGTTCCTTGTAAATCACGGAGCAACTCCTGCAACACAGCAAAGGTATGATTAAAACTTTTTACGATGTTACAAGCTAGAGCATTAATTGTCCTAGTATTATGGACTGCCAAGCCTGGCATTCACACAATGAATACCGCTAAGCTTGTATGTTCTGCCTTATGTGTAGGGTGATGTCTGATTCACAATCCAATGATATAGCTATAATAGCTCTCCAATGTCTAGCAGCTGCATATCTTTGTGATTGGGGCAATATAATTCTCAAATGGCTTAGGATGCAGGATTCCCCAGTGATGTTCCCCAGAATGTAGGAGTAAGTAATGTTTCCACAAGAAAACAACCATCCTACAGGTAATTTAACATGTCTAGTCTGGCTGGGCTGAAGTACAAAGCTATTACAACTCATTTTATTAGCTACTGCAGTACATATCCTGTCAGTGCTACAGAGGGCCCTAATACCTGGAGGAATGGGGGTTGGGGCAGCTTTGTTAGAGTGTGTTGTTGACATTTTCCTATCTGATTGGGGTCACAAGTCATCTTATAACATACAGTACATCACCTTGAATAATTTTAGGGGTCTTTATTCTAGTCATATTTTCCCAAAGCCTAATGGGATTGGGACAATTTTTACAATGCTCATAGAGGCTAATATGTGAACAAATGTCATCAATCTCAACAGCTGTTACAGGTATTTCATATGGTACAGAATGACACAATAGTTGCATTGGAGTAGGTATTGCTATCAAGCAAGGGGTCAACAATTCAAGAGGGTTATGCATATCTAACAAACAAAAGTTACAGCTGTTCAATTTTACATTATTGCCATTTGTCCAGTCCCATGGGCAGTCATCATAAATAGAACAAGCAGTCAGGCAAACAGACCAGACATAAACATGATTGCACAAAACACTACTCCCCTTTCACTGGTGCATTTTTGCCTTCATGCTTTACCAAGGTGGTAAGGACCTTAAAGACTCTCTTAAAGACCTTTTCTTTGCATTTTTCTTAGGATCATGTTGTCACCTCGCTGAAAAAAGTGGGTGCCTACAACAACATCAGGACTAGGTAAAGAAGAAACCTAGAGTTTAGGTTGATCGGGTACAACACACTAGGAAGACACAAGGTTTACCTGATTCTTGACGTCATTTTCGCTAGCTTATATTTTTTTATTATTCTATTAACCCATTTTGACCTATTCTGAGGTAAGGGATGTGTAATACTTAATTTATCAAAATGTTAGTCATGATTTCACCTATAAAGTGTGAGTCTCTATCTGACTCAATAAGCTCAAGAATACCATAGTGACAGACAACTTTTTTTAAAATAATTTTTATAACTGTGGCCTTGGTTGTGGCTTGTGACATAGGCATGTTTCAAACCATAATAAGAACATGTCAGCATGCACCAAAACACTCTTAGGATTCACACTCTGGGCCTTCCAGACAGAACCAAAACTCCTGTGCAATCCCAAAAACATATCTACTGTCTATGCAAACATTTATTTTTAACCATATACAGTGTGGCTTTACGTGCATATAATTCAGCTTCCTTCGCTGACATGGGTTCTGATAAAAACTCTCGTATTAGTACTTTTTGTAGTCTTTTTACAAGTTTTGTATTTGGAATCCCCTCAGTAGTGTAATATAGGGATCCACGCCACAAACGATTATATGTGTTTTCTCGTTAACAGAGAATGTTTTACTAGTATGATAAACAGTGATTTGGCCTTTGTTACCTCTACACCATTACATATATAATATTCTACTAGATGACAAATATCAGTTTGAAAATCATAAGGATGAAAATGTACATAACACTGTACATAACACTCCACACGTGACACACTTGCACTACCCCCCTTTTCCTTCATATTCATAAAGGGAAACAGCCAGGCAAAATACAGGGCTTCCTCTTATGGTGACATGGGAGTGGCCAAAAGAGATGTTTGTAAATTCCAGTTTTTTCTTAAGGTTACCACTATACCCAGAAAAGGGAACATATACTGTACATTTTTAAGGATAATTGGTGCTGCGCTATCTCCAAGTATTAGAAGAACTTATAATATGATCGCCTTAAAGAAGTTCCCCTCGCAATGTAATTCATAAATATAAACAAACATAAAGTGGTTATATAAACCAAATCAGAAATTAACACCAGACCTCAATATGAAATAAAATAGACATAAAACATCTAAAAATTTGGATAGTAAAAGTGAAAAACACTCAAACATAAAAGGGCGTAACCTATTATTATTATAGAGTATTTATATAGCGTCAAAGGGTTTGCTCAGCGCTGTACATTAGAATGGGGGACAAGACATGAGACAATACAGTAGCAAAACAATACACAATACACAAGGGTTAGAGGGCCCTGCCCTTTCGAGCTTACAGTCTAGGAGGGAGGGGATGGTGGTACAGGAGGAGATCGCTGTGGGGGATGGAATGGAGTGAGGAGTGGAGGGGATTGTCTGTTAGGTGAGGGTGGGGTAGGCTTCCCTGAAGAGATGTGTTTTCAGGGTGTGCCTAAAGGTGAGGAGGGTAGGGGAAGTGAGTTCCAGAGGATGGGGGAAGCTCTGGAGAAGTCCTGCAGTCGGGCGTGGGAGGTGGAGACCAGGGAGCTAGAGAGTAGGAGATCTTGCGAGGAGCGAACATTACGGGTAGGGTGGTATTTGGGTATTAGATCGGTGAGGTAGCCTAGGGCAGCGCCATGAATGGCCTTGTATGTCAGTGTTAGTAGTTTGAATTTGATGTGTTGGGCAATCGGGAGCCAGTGGAGGGAATGACAGAGGGGGGTGGCAGAAGTGGATCGGCTGGTAAGGTGGATGAGTCTGGCCACTGAGTTCAGGATAGACTGGAGCGGGGATAGCTTGTTTTGGGGTAGGCCGGTGAGAAGGGAGTTGCAGTAGTCCAGGCGTGAGATAATAAGGGAGTGAACGAGTTGTTTAGTAGTGTCTGGGGTTAGGAACGAGCGTATTTTGGAGATGTTGTGGAGGTCGAACCTGCATGCGGTAGTCAGCGATTGGGCATGGGGTTGGAAGGACAGGTTAGTCTAGAATGACACCTAGGACTTTGGCTTGCGTGGTGGGACTGATGGTAGCGTTGTTGGTTGTGATAGGGAGGGGGGGGGGGGGGGGGGGTGCGGGCAGGGGGGAAAATTAGGAGCTCGGTTTTGGAAAGCTTCAGTTTGAGGAAGTGGAGTGACATCCAGTCCAATATGTCGTTCAGTAGGTGGGTGATACGGGCGGAGAATGAAGGGGTGAGGTGAGGGGTGGAAAGGTAAATTTGTGTGTCATCGGCATAGAGGTGATAGTTGAAGCCATGGGAGTGTATCAGTTTGCCGAGGGAGGAGGTGTAGATGGAGAAGAGAAGGGGCCTGAGGACAGAGCCTTGGGGGACCCCAACAGAGAGGGGGAGAGAGGGGGAGGTGGCAGCGTTATAGGTAATGCTGAAGGAGCATTGGGATAGATCTGAGGAGAGCCAGGAGAGAGCGGAGTCTCTGATGCCAAGGGAGTGTAATTTGTTAAGGAGGAGGGGGTGGTCAACTGTGTCAAAGGCCGCGGAGAGGTCGAGGAGTAAGAAGACAGAGTAGTGTCCATTAGCTTTGGCGGATAGCAGGTCGTTAGTGATTTTGAGTAGGGCAGTTTCGGTGGAATGTTGGGAGCAGAACCCGGATTGTAGGGGATCGAGGAAGTTGTTGTCGGTGAGGTGGGTGCTTAGGCGATTGTAAACTAAGCACTCAAGGAGCTTGGAAGTGAATGGCAGCAGTGAGATGGGTCTGAGGTTGTTCAGGTCAGTGGGGTCCAGGGAGGGTTTTTTGAGTATGGGGGTGATGTGGGCGAGCTTTAGGGGGGAGGGGAATGTGCCAGTAGAGAGGGAGAGATTGAAGATACACCAATAACAATAAATAGGGGACTGTGGGTGAAAATAAAACTACTTAATATCTATTTGAACGTGCCAACATAAAAAGTGATATGATCCATAAAACAGGATCCCAAAAAAGCAGTACTTGTTGTAATGTGAAGATAAGCCACAAGATTTACGCAACGCAACTAGAAAAGTTGCTAAGGAAGATAATCGAAATAAAAAACATACGTATTATAAGTGAAAATAGTGAAAATGGTTTGAAGTGAAAAACCAAAATCATTGACCCCCTAAAACAGGGATTTGTGAATAAATATTTTGATATGTGACATAGACTATACAGACTAGAAATAGCCCCCAAAATATATAAATGACCCAACAAATAATAAATCACATAAACTCCATAAGTTCAGCCTATAACCTAAAATCCAATGCACCGCAAATGGTCAAGATGTTCTGTAGTTCTAAATGGTGCATACACACAAAAAGGAGGTGATTCGAAACTAGGCAAAATGCCCCCTCACCTCCATGGAGCAGGGGCGGACTGACAACTCATGGGGCCCCCGGGCAATAGGGGATCATGGGGCCCCTGTGTCCTTGCCCACACCCAAAAAAACCTATGAAAAAGCCAATGGAAGGTACCATGGGGCCCCCTACTGATCCCGGGCCCTCGGGCAGTGCCCAAGTGCTCAAATGGTCAGTCCGCCCCTGCCATGGAGTGACCCTACAGGGCCAAAAAGCTTTTCTCACACAATATTGCACCAACCAGGAACCAGGACCCACATCAGAAGGTATCAGGTACAGCGATGGATAAATCCTTCTCACTGGTGGATACTGGCACAACAGGAATCCCCTCCAGAGCAGTACAATAAAGGATCAGCCAATTCACATGCAGCCAGAAAAAATAAAGAGAAATGCTCCCATAGTGTAATACCATAGGTATTCATTGTAAAGAAGTAAAACCAAATGTCTACTCACATGTATTGAGCCTTTACATAACCATAGAAAACCACATGCTTTGGGTGTACTTGCATGGATGTGTATAGGAGTACCAATATGGTGTCCACGCTGAAAATTGCATCACCATGTCTTTAAGGCGATCATATTATATGTTCTTCTAATATTTGATAGCGCAGCACCAATTAGCTGTAAATTTGTCCATTTCTCCATTTGGTTTATGGTAAGGTATTAGCATCTTCTCGCAATTTGTTTTGGGGGTCAGTAGCGCGAGAGGTCACATAGATATATACTGTATATTCTTTATGTTTACACATACTGTTTGGATAAAAAGTAAAAAAACAAAAGGAAAAATCATCAGCCAGATCAAAAACTATAAAACATCCGGCTGCGGGTGGCATCTATCCTAACAAGGTGTGTAGAGATCATACAATGAGTATGTCAACTATTACTCTCACATCATAGACATTACATCAAGTTTTTTTGAACATATCTTTAGATTTCATTTTTGTAGAAAGAAAAGATCTAATTTATTTAATTCATCTAGGTTCCATTAAGAATTATGGCAGTTGTAATATAAACACCTTATTTCAATCTAAAATAACCTCTTATCACAAATGTTTCCTAATAACTTATATTCCATTTTCAATAGAACCAGAGGTTGTATAAACCAATCTTAATATTCCTGTGTCTATGCCATTAATAAATTTGTTAACAACAGATCAAAAAATACATTTGTTGTAAAGGATGTGTGCAGCAGTGCCCCCAGCCCCTTCAATCCTTACCTGAGCCTCATCGCGTTCCAGTGATGTGAATGACAGCCTCGGCTGCCTGGGTTTCTGCCTCCTCATTGGCTGAAGCAGCAAGCAGAAGCCATTGGCTACCATTGCTGTCAATCACAGCCAGTCAGCCAATGAGGAGAGAGGGGGCGGGGCCACATCACAGCTCCATGTGTGAATGGACACATGGAGCAGCGGGTGCCCCCATAGCAAGTTGCTTGCTGTGGGGGCACCCGACAGGAGGGAGGGGCAAGGAGAGCCTTCAGGGGACCCAGAAGAGGAGGATCCAGGCTGCTCTGCGCAAAACCACTGTACACAGTAGGTAAATGTAGACTTGCTTGTTTTTTTACAAGAAACAAAAACTGAACCTTTAGTATTGCTTTAATATTCGAGTGATATTATCAACAATACACCATAATTTCAATCACACAGACACATCTCCTTAAAGGAAGATGCTTTACTTCATAAAACAGTTTTCCTTTTCAAGTGCACTGTTTTCACCGTTAGGAATATTTAATAAGCTCATATTAAAGTCAGTATCACATAACCTTTCCGTTCAATATACCTCAGCAAAGAAACATTGGAACTGAATAACCACTTAATTTTGCCATAATTGGAAAACAGATTCAAATTAACTGTAATCACATTAATCCGGCACATTTACATAATCCGTTCTTTCTACAAGAAAACACAAAAACAAAGTGTTATAAAACCTTTTGAAAACATATATACATATCAGAGCACTATTTAACTTTTCATATAACCCATACACAACATTTTCTCACATTGTACACACACACACCTGTGTAGGAGGGGGAGACCACTGTGTACATTTGTCACCTAATTCAAGCCATCCATCCATTTTCACAGGAACAGTCTGTGAAATAATCATCCTTGCTTAATAACAGTCTTACATCAATATACACATACCCTGAATTTTTTGTTTACATTTATGCTATAACGTTGCTTTATAATAACCTTCATAATTGATTGTCCAAAGCTTAGGATCTACCTCTAGTAAGTATGGGTTGAAGTTCTCATCAGATTAGACAATAAAAAATCATTCCCCTAACTCGGTGGCCAGCCGATTCAGGGGGACATCTGTTCTCCCTGAGACAACCTCAATACCATGCTCAGTAAATGTAATAAGCGCTTTCAGTTTGGTGATATAATCCCTTGTATAATTCTAGATTCTCTCTCTGTTGCTATTATTTTAGCTTTTTCACAAATCATCTTAGTCTTCTCTGCTCTGCAATGTTTGATAATAATCTGGTTAACATCAAAAGGGCAGCATGAGTAAGAGGTGCTAACAATTTTAAGCTGTTTTAAAAATTCTTCTGATTTTAGTCTAAAATCAGAGAGATTTTTAAGTATTTCTGCCATCCCTTCATGTGTGAAAGGGTCATGCCATGTTACTGTAGCAATCATCAGTGGCTGCAGACCTGTTCCAGGTGAGGGTCCTGTCACCTCAGTTCCCAGTACGGTTGCATTTTCCAGTGCGGGCGGCGTGCCATTAGAAGTAATTGCACCCGCCCACAGGTCCGCATTCCTCTGTGCGGGTGGTGCGGCTGCACAGATTTTCGTGCGGATCCGCAGCCGCACTACCTGCACATATGTGAACCTAGCCTTACAATCAATGTCAAGGAACAATATTCTCACTGAATACACAGCCTTAGATCTACCATCAATAGGGTTGCCACCTCACCTGTTTAAAACCGAACACATACAGTCAGGTCCATAAATATTGGGACATCGACACAATTCTAACATTTTTGGCTCTATACACCACCACAATGGATTTGAAATGAAACAAACTAGATGTGCTTTAACTGCAGACTGTCAGCTTTAATTTGAGGGTATTTACATCCAAATCAGGTGAACGGTGTAGGAATTACAACAGTTTGCATATGTGCCTCCCACTTGTTAAGGGACCAAAAGTAATGGGACAATTGGCTTCTCAGCTGTTTCATGGCCAGGTGTGTGTTATTCCCTCATTATCCCAATTACAATGAGCAGATAAAAGGTCCAGAGTTCATTTCAAGTGTGCTATTTGCATTTGGAATCTGTTGCTGTCAACTCTCAAGATGAGATCCAAAGAGCTGTCACTATCAGTGAAGCAAGCCATCCTTAGGCTGAAAAAACAAAACAAACCCATCAGAGAGATAGCAAAAACATTAGGCGTGGCCAAAACAACTGTTTGGAACATTCTTAAAAAGAAGGAACGCCCCGGTGAGCTCAACAACATCAAAAGACCCGGAAGACAACGGAAAACAACCTGACTGTAGATAGATAGATAAAATATACATACTCCCAAAATCCTCCCAAGAAGAAGTACATTCCACGGGTGAGGGCAGGAGTGTATTCACTGAAAATGGTGATAACATAAGTTCCTGGAAACGTAAGAAAAGTCTCTAACCTACTAAAGATATACAAAATGGCTGTCACCTAAACTAAGATTGTCACAACACAGATCAGCGGGGGTTTTTGTACTTGCAGGGTCCTGGAAGGAATAAACCATGGGGAAATATGCATGTATTATAGAGGTGCACGGCTTATTTTTTTTTTTACCCTGGAATACACTGTTTCTAAAGCAAACAAAATATTTTCTTGTATCAAGGAGGTGTATACTCCAGAGAGAGATATAGTTTTGCTCCTGTATAAATCGTTAGAAAAACCTCATCTGGAATATGCAATTTAGTTTTGGACACCAGTTCACAAAAAGGATATCAGGGAACTGGAGAAAGCGCAGAGAAGGGCAATCAAATCGACAAGAAGCATGGAGGAGCTCAGCTATGAGGAAAGATTAGCTGAACTGAATGTATTCTCTCTTGAGAAGAGGAAGTTAAGAGAGATATGATCAACATTTATAAATACATAGGTGGTCCATATTGTGAACTAGGTGTTATTCACATTAAGGTCGTGGGACATCACAAAGGATTATTAATAAAAATAAATAAATAGACCAACACCAAAAATTAATTTAATGGGGCTATAAGGGGCACAATGCTTATTAAGGGGTAACCCAAAATTAAATATCCATCCATAAACATCCAGCAAATAGGTTTTAAATTTAAAGTAACATAACAACCATAAATCATTTTATTTATTAATTATATCACATAGTCCACCAGAACTGAACTGGATGACAGCCCCCACTAAAAAACGCAGTGACTAAACAAAATTAAAAGATTGAAGGGAGGGTGGGATCAGCAGAGGTGCTCATCCTCTGTGTAACAGCTCTCCTCCTGCAGGCTTTCAGAGTGAGAAAACCGCCACTTTATACTCTGACTGCAGCTACAGTTCAACCAAATTAGCCAGTAGCTATTGCTGTCTCCTGGAGCAACCTGTAAGCAAAAAGGAGGGGGGGGGGAGAGAGTAGGTACCCTTTGTACTCTCCCATGGAGCCCCATTGAAAGCTTGGGGCTATATTATTACAAAGGACAGGGGGACACTTTATGTCTGAAGGAAAAGAGATTTAATCTCCACATATAAGAAGGTTTCTTCCCAGTAAGAGCTGTGAGGATATGGAATAGGCTTCCTCAAGAACTGATTGTGCCCAGCTCAGCGGATTGTTAAAAAGAAAAAAGCTAGATCTATTCCTAAGCTAATAAATAAAATAAGTACTGTAGATAGTAAACTTTATAAGTAATAACACCAGGTATTGTTGATCCAGGGAGATCAGAAAGGGCCATGCTTTATAGGGTTTTTTTTCCTTCCTCTGGATCAGCTGTGGCTATAGGATTCTGCATATGGCGGTTTTCTATATATGTATTTCTATTTTTTTTTTCTGTTGGTTAAATTAGATGTTGATTAAACTAGATTTCAAAGATTTTACATGACAAATATATATAAAAACTTAAACACTCAACATTTAATGCACTGCTCAAAAAAAATTAAAGGAACACTTTAATCAGAGTATAGAATCAAGTCAACTAAACTCCTGGGATATTAATCTGGTCAGAAAGGCTGGCCATACATTATACAATTATCTGGAGATTTTTGGTTAGATTTACCAAAAACCATATAATAGGAGGACAAACCTAAACAACACTTTCAGTTGTATCCAATTAGGCAGGCCCTTGCACTACACAGTTGAAGGTAAATCTAAAGGAAATTGGGCAGAAAATTGGAAGATAATTGTATAATGTAAGGCCAGCCTTAAGTAGCAGAGGGGGTTGTTAATCAGATTCAGCTGCTTTGATGTTAATTAACAACAGGTGAACTAGATGGGCAACAATGAGACGACCTCAAAACAGGAATGGTTTTACAGGTGGAGGGCACTGACCTTTTTTTCCCTACTCATCTTTTCTGACTCTTTTTTACTAGTTTTGCATTTGGATAGGGTCAGTGTCACTACTGATAGCATGAGGCAATACCTGGACCCTACACAGGTTGTACAGGCAGTCCAATCCTCCAGGATGGCACATCTAAATCCCATAGACCTCTGGGATATCATGTTTCGGTCCATCCGATGCCACCAGGTTGCACCTCAGACTGTCCAGGAGCTCAGTGATGCCCTGGTCCAGATCAGGGAGGAAATACCCCAGGACACCATCCATCTTCTCATTAGGAGCATGCCCGATCTTGTCAGGCATCCATACAAGCACGTGGGGGCCATACAAACTACCGAGTACCATTTTGAGTTGCTACAATGAAATTTCAGCAAAATGGACTGGCCTGCTGCATCATTTTTTCACTTTGATTTTCAGGGTGTCTTTGAATTCAGTCCTCTGTAGGTTGATCATTTTCATTTCCATCAAACGATGGGGCATCCTTACATTCCTAACACATTACCCAGTCCATACCAGTATAGATATCCAGCATGATATTTCTCCCCAATGAGATCTGATGTGTTTTCAAAGTGTTCCTTTAATTTCTTTTGAGTATTGTGTATATATATATATATATGTACACATACATACACACACAAAATCATGTATTTATTTATTTATTTTCATTTTAGCCGTGCGTGAAATAGTATGTACCTTAATGGAAAGAATGAGTCAGCATGCATCCTACTGCCTACTGAAAATACTGAAGTTATTTTTAAAGCTGAACACTGGGTTGACAACCTGGGTGGATTATTCATTTATTTTCTTCTCTGACAATGCTATCCACAATATAACTTTACCATGCTGTGGCGCCAAGTGAAAAACAAAAGCAAAATTACTGAATGAATATACACCTGCATGCTTAGGTTGTATAAACCTATATCAATCATCCTCTCTTTATAATGTTACAGATCTGCTAAAAGGTTTCTGCAGAGAAAATCATTTTCAATGATGGCAAACTGTAAGTGCAATATACAATTCAGAAAAGAGTTTAGTGTGAGTTTTCAGTTAGGAAAAAGATACAAATATTGGGTCATATATCAAACACAATAAAAATAGCAATTATTAAGAGCAGCAATAAAAATCTGAAATAAGAATTCCATGTTAAAATAAAGGTACAAAGGCCAAATACATATCTACTGAAGTTGACATTTCTACATAGAACAAACAAAGGTTCCTGAACCTGTTTTGATGTGAGCCCTCTGTGCTCTCCTGCACAGCAGCACTCTACGCTGGCCTCCCACTTTCCACAGGAATGCAAGATAAAACTATGAGCATGAAATGGTCTTGCTCCATTTCTGTTAATGTCCTGCTTCTCTTTAATTGTCCAATTACAGGCTGGAGACAGAGCAGTAATCAAGTTAAAGTACTGTACATGTAAACCCTAACTGACATTTAGAGCCTCTTTATACTGTAAAGCAAAGCAATGTGATTTGCAATTGTGCCTGTATCAACAGAATCATAGCTTGAAGCCCCGATGCAAAAGTTGACCTGGGCCCACCCCCACTACTACCCGCTGTTTCCATCGTGGTGGGCTTGTATTTAAAAAAGTAAACTCAGAGGGCCTGTCCTGGGCCTCTGACTTACAGATTCACATACAAGCCCACCACTTTTACCTGGCAGCTCAGAGCATGGCCTGCGTGCCCCCACCTTGTGTGCACATGCACAGTTGAGCAGAGCTGAGAAGGGCAGGGGGGCGAGCAGAGAGTTTGCCTCTGGGGGTGAGGGCTTACCCCATCACCCTGTGTAGTTGAAACTGGAAACTCAGAGCACCTGAGAAAGCCCTTGGCAGGCACCTGTCCAGACCAGGCCTTCTGAGTTTACTGAATTACCTCTGCCAGGTTATTTGACAAGCGCTTTTCCCTGGCAACACAGTGTAAAACCAGTGTGGCCCCTAGTCCCCCTCTCTGTTTCCCTCTCTCTGTTTCCCTCTCAGTGGGGCCCCTATCTCTGTGTGGTCTCTGGCCCCTCTCTTTGTCTCTCTCTCAGTGGGGCCCTTCTCTCTCAGTGTGGCCCCTGGCCCCTCCCTTCATCTCTCTCAGTGGGACCCCTTTCTCTTAGTGTGGCCCCTGGTCTCTCCCTCTGTCTCTCACTGGGGTCCCTCCTGCGATCTCTCTCACCTCTTTGGTGCTCAGGGAACCCCACACATATTTGGCTGTACAGATCATCAGGTAGATGAGGAGATGCAGCAGCAGCCCAGGGCCCGCTGTGGGCTCCATCACTTGGATCGAGTAAGGATGAGAACAGAAGGATAGGAAGGATAAGACACCGCAGAACTGAGCAGGTTCCGGTTACACGGTGGGAGGTCGGGCAATCAGCAAAGGAGAGAGTCCCAGACACTGGGCACAGGGACTTGGACAGTTGCATCACCGGGGAGGGAGGTGGTATTGGGAGAATGAAGGACACAGTGTGGGAACAGGACACAGGATACAGCAGGGGGGAGGGAGAGGGATCAGGAGAGGATGTGATCCAGGGGTCCCTTTATATAGGAGGGACAGCAACTTTGACAAGGAGGCCTCATGGGCCCCCAGGAGCATAGACGGGGTTGCCATTGTGATCCCTGCTACCCCTATAGCTATGCCAGTGTGTATCAGTACATTGAAGCAAGAAAAGTACAATCAACAAAATTTACTGGGGAACCCCATGATCTGTCGATTCCCTTTAGGGGAATCCCTCAATGAGACGCTGACCTTGCTTTTTGTTCTTATGGATTGCCTACAGGATATTATACTCTGATGTGAGTGCTTTTTTGAATATTTTTGGATTTCATTTAATAAAGACTATATCACACTATTAGCACCATTTTGCTTCCCTGGCTTGTTATTACACGAGCCTCCTTAAGGTGGATCTACATTTAGTGTCTGAGCGGCGGTGGACCCACTGGTGAGTCTGAGGTGGACCAGGAGCGTGACTAAATATCATCTCTGAGAGTCTGCCAGGGCGTTCTGATGACATCATACCGGTGACCAGACCCTGATGTTTTCTACAGATTATATACATACAACACGCAGTTTGTATGTAGTTCTGGTAAGCATATTATAATACCATTACCACAAGGAATTTGCTATTAAGGTTTTTCATCTGACCAGTTCAGCTACTTGGTGGAATTCTTTATCACCTTATGGAACATTTCTGATACATATTAATCTGGTTTTTGGAGGACTTTTATCTGGGACTATACTAATCTCTTTTTTCTATTATACATGAATCATGGTCTCATATAATAACATCTAGCGCTGCATATTCAATGTTTTAAATCTGTTACTGAGGTGCTGAGGTATACCTTTTATGCTAGCAGCTTGTCATTTTATTTAAATTTTTTTACCTAACTAATCTAGTTGCGCTCATTCAATTTGTTTTAAGAAACCTTAAGGATATAGAGAAGATCTGTAAAGAAGAGTGGACCAAAAACCATCCCGAGATGTATGCAAACCTGGTAACCAACTACAGGAAACATCTTACCTCTGTACTTGTCAGCAAGGGTTTCTCCACCAAGTACTAAGTCATGTTTTGCTTGTGGATCAAATACTTATTTTACTCACTGAACTGCAAATCAGTTTATAAAATTTATATCATCTGATTTTTTTTGTTTAGCTCATTAAATGAAATAAATGTTAATAATATAACTTAGATTATAAAATCTTCAGTTTTACTCAAATTAGTTGCTGCAAAAATGAATACACCCCACAACAAAAACCACATCTAATAATTTGTATGATCTCCATGATTTGTAAGGACAGCACCAAGTCTTCTAGGCATGGAATGAACAAGTTGGCGACATATTGCAACATCGATCTTTTTCCATTCTTCAAGAACAAGCTCTTTTAGAGCCTGGATGCTGGATGGAGAGTGATGTCTCTTCAAAATTCCTCATAGGTATTCGATTGGGTTCAGATTAGGAAACATACTTGGCCACTAAATCACTTTGTGTCATGTATGTGATCTGGCTCTCCAGATGCCTGGAGGGAGCCCATCCCTCCTTAAAGGCATAGGAATGCACTGGACACCTAGCAATAGCACAATGGCAGCAAAGGTATGCAGTGTGTCCCCCTCACCAATTCACCAACAGTTCACGCAAACCAATGAATATACATTTATTGGTATTTTTTTACCAAGTGGGCTACTAAACTGCTGGAGTGACAGGTTGAACTACAAGTAAAACAGTTGGGCATACATTGATGCTCCCTCGGATCCATCCAAGGATGCATGGATGGCTATCCTGGATGTTTATACCCATTTACTTTTTATGAGAAGGGGGAATTACCAGACGCCTGCTCACTAAATTGGCCCATTTACATCACACTTTGCCCTCTGTTGGCACTCTTGTGACCTGCTCGTGTAAACTGGTAAATGTTCCAGAACATATTATGGAAGAGCTTTTAACCTACTATACAAACCACTATAGTTCCCAGCAGGCCTACTCAGAGGACTCCCTTCTACAATAACTAACGGCATTACCCTTCCTTGCTTTGTCAGCATCCCAGAGATGAATGCTGGACTCCCTGATTATTCTCGAGGAAATGCATCGGGCACTGGGTTCTTTCCCCAACCATAAAGCACTTGGGGATGATGGCCTTCCAATAGAGATACATCAGCAGTATTCCAACACTTTACTGCCTGCTCTACTTTTTGTGTTTCGTGCCTCCCTCCAAGCTAATAGACGATTTCTATGACCAGGGCAATGATTGTACTTTTGTTGAAACTGGGCAAAGACCCACAAGACCCTGGCTCTTATAGACCTACACTCGCTGGCCACTTTATTAGGTACACCTGTACAATTGCTTCGTAACATAAATTGCTAATTAGCCAATCACTTGGCATCAACTCAATGCATTTTTTTTTTCATTTAACTTTTATTTGATATTCCGGTATAAAAACAGAGCAACATATTTACAAGAATAATTCACATATACCCATTCCATAATACCCCCTAATTACCCTCCGCCCTTCCCCCTTCCACATCCTCTTCCTGACCTTTATCCTCTCTCATATTTATTTACTTTCTCTTTATCTTCACATTGCTCTCCCTTGAGATCACAGTTAAGACCAATGCCCACCAGTTCCATATATCTTTCAGAGGTTTTAAATTTCAACCAACTACACCATGTTTTCATGAATTTTTCCATTTTATCCTCCTCTATATGACATAACTCCTCCATTCTATAAATATTTTCAACTCTATTTATCCATCCGTTAATTTTTGGAGTTTCAGGAACCTGCCAAAACCTGGGAATCAGACTCTTAGCCGCACGATGATAAAGTACCCTGTTTTTATATAATTTCACTGAGGGCTCAAAATTATAAAATAAACAACTCCAGGGGTCTCTCTGTACAATTATCCCACATATCTCCTGAATATAATTAATAATTTCTCTCCAGTAATCCTGTATTTTTGGACAACCCCATCATATATGTGCCATTGTACCCCTTTCTCCACATCCTCTCCAACACAAAGGTGATGTGTCTACTTGTTGTCTGTGAGCTATATTTGGTGTAATATACCATCTAGTTAAACATTTATAGTTCATCTCCATTGTGCTCATATTTGTCACTTCATGTGTTAATTTAAAAACTTTATTCCATTGCTGTACACTCAATTCTGTTCCAACTTCTTTTTCCCATTTTTTTAAGAACCCCGGAGGATCAGTTCCTTCTATAGCCATTAGGATCTTATAAATCCTAGAAGTAACATGTTTTATTATTTTTTCATTTACCAGTTTTTCAAACGGATACATGTCCTCTGACGTCCTCAATGGTTGAGGGAGACTTGAAACAAAGTGATTTAATTGATAATACCTCCACTCATCAAGTGTGATAAATAAATCTTTTTTCTTCTTTAAATTTTGAAAAGTGTGCAATTTCCCTTCATTCAATATATCCTTCAAATGTGCATTCATATCCTTTAACCATTTCCCAAATATATTATCCTTCCCCGGAGGGAAATACTCTGTTCCCTCCAAAGGAGTCTATATTGAATTATATCTTCATCCTTTTTGACTATACAGTACATTCTATCCCACACATTTAAGACTTTCCTTGTCAGTGAACTAATATTAATATCCAATGTGTGAAATTTCTGTGGAATCCATACAATCTTTCCTAACTATGGCTTACTTAAAATCCCTTCTCTCTTCACCTATCCTTTCCCTTGTGAATTAAATGTCCAGTCCACTATACATGAAAAAATTACTGCTAAATAGTAATTCCTTACATTAGGTAAGCCCATCACCCTTTTCCTTTTTCTCTACTGAGGACTTCATAACTAATACTTGGTTTCTTATTTGCCCATAGAAATTTAGTAATCCTCTTCTTTATCATCCCAAAAAACGATCCTGGTAGGTGAACAGGAAGCATATGGAACTTATACAATATTTTTGGCATTATCACCATCTTTACCAGGTTATACGTCCTATCCAAGAAACTCCTCCCTTTGAAAGTCTCTTTAGTTCTTCCTTAATTTCATTTGTTAGGGGGATATAATTTGCTTGATATATACCTTTTATTGTGGGGGTCAATTTTTTAACATCTAGGGTGTCCCAGGGTCTCCCAAGGCTGCTATCCAGGTCTTTAATAAATCATCTTTAAGATTCTGTCTCTTTTTCAGATGTAAAGCCACAGCACTCTCCTGGGGTTTGAAAATTGCCTGTAATTTTTTTCAAAATTGCTGCCTTTTGTCACATGAGCTGTCACCTGGTAAGTCACATGGGTGGTCACATGGATGTCACAGGGATGCTTTCACTGTCCTCATCTCCTCTACTGTGTGTGCCTCCTGCTCCTGGATCACTGCCGATCCTCACCGCCCTCTCACCTCTCCCAGGGGTACTGGACTGGACCTCCACCTCTGGGACTGGCTCAGCACCCAGACCCGATGCTGCCATGGCTCCCTCTCTGCTCCGCTCCTGCCTGGCTGGCCTCACGGTATGTAAAAACTTCAGTGACACGGAGAGGCAGGATAGGGCTGGCTGCAGGACTACAGAGCTCTCTCTTAGTTTGCCAGGCACCTTGAGCTCACGCTGCTCATGGCACCATGTTCATGCTCCTCCCCCCAACTCAAAGCATTTAAGCATCTAGATGTGGTGAAGACAACTTGCTGAAGTTCAAACCTCATATAATGGGGAAAGAAAGGGAATTTAAGTGACTTTGAATGCGACATGGTTGTTGGTGCCAGATGGATTGTCTGGAGTATTTAAAAAACTGCTCATCTACTGGGATTTTCAAGCACAGCCTCTCTAGGGAATTTGAAACTCATCATACCATACAATGTTTTAGCAAACTTCTATTCAATTTTGGTAAGCCTTTGCAAACTGTAGCCTCCATTTCCTGTTCTTAACTGACAGAAGTGGCACCCGGTGTGATCTTCTGCTGCTGTAACCCATCTGCTTCAAGGTTCGACGTGGTGTGTGTTCAAAGATGGTATTCTGTATACTTGGTTGTAACGAGTGGTTATTTTAGTTACTGTTGCCTTTCTATCATCTCAAACCAGTCTGCCCATTCTTCTATGTCCTTTGACATCAACAAGGCATTTTCGCCCATACAACTGCTGCTCATTGGATATTTTTTCTTTTTCAAACCATTCTCTGTAAACACAAAGTGAAGTTAGTGATGTTAAGATTGTTGCAAAGGTGTTGCACTTATGCCTCAACAAAATAATAGCTAGTATCATGTCCTGCGACCAAACAGAGTTCATAATCAACAAATCTATGGCTGTCAACATCAGATGACTGTATATAAACATGCAAACCAAGGCGTTTGATAGCACTGAGTTGAGATACCTGTGGGCAGTATTGGCCAAATTCAGATTTGGGGACAAGTTTATTTCTTGGGTCAACCTTTTGTATTACAATCCCCAGGAGGTCATCAAAGGAGTAGACTGGACCTCACATCCTATGTTTTTGGGTAGGGGCATGAGGCAGGGATGCCCCTCATCCCTGCTTCTATTTTCAATAGTCATAGAGCCCCTGGTTGCCCTGATTCATTCTCACCCTAGGGTTGTTGGTTTCCAGTATGGGGAGCTGCATGAAAAAAACCTACTGTCTGCAGATGACATGTTATTACTGATAGAAGATACCTCCGCACCTTTGGAAATGGTTATGTCTATCATTTCCACTTTTGAGATATCCTCTGGTGTTGAAAATTAATTAGACAAAATCGTCTCTAATGCTTTTAGTTGAGTACACAAACCAGCTAGGTGCCCCCTCCTGTCCTATTCCTACCACCACTTCTTTCAAATGCCTTGGAATACTTGTTACCCCAGTTCTTACTACTTTTTGTAACACTAATATAGCCCCAATATGGAATAATCTGAAACTCGCTCTCATAGGGAAGACCCATTTAGTTAAAGTGATCTTCATGCCCCAGTCACTCTACGTAGTAACATAGTTAGTCTGGTTGAAAAAAGTCCATCTAGTTCAAACAATAAAAACAAAAAACAAAATTATACAACCCTATATACACAATCCTATACCCACAGTCGATTCAGAGGATGGGCAAAAAAAACAAAAACAAGAAAGCATGACCCAATTTGCTCCAGCAGGGGAGAAATTCCTTCCTGATCCCCTGAGAAGCAATCCGATATTCCCTGGATCAACTTTGCCTATAAATGTTTGTATCCAGTTATGTTATGTGCATTTGGCATTTGAATTCTGGCCTTTTTTAAAGCAATCCACTGAACTGGCCAGAACCAGCTCTTGAGGTAGTCTATTCCACATTTTCACAGCTCTTACTGTGAAAAGGCCTTCCATATTTGGACTTTTAATGTCTTTTCCTCCAGATGTAAGAGTTTCCCCTTGTCCTCTGTGATGACATTAAAGTGAATA
This sequence comes from Staurois parvus, assembly GCF_062004578.1. Lineage (NCBI taxonomy): Eukaryota > Metazoa > Chordata > Amphibia > Anura > Ranidae > Staurois > Staurois parvus. Next base: position 5,398,464 of record NW_028318001.1, read on the forward strand.
ACTCTGTCTACACCAAGTTCACTATATGGACCACCTATGTACTGTATTTATGCATGGTGATCATATCCCTCCTTAATTTCCTCTTCTCAAGAGAGAATAAATTCTTCTCATAGCTGAACTACTCCATGCCGCTTATTTGGTTACCCTTCTCTGCACTTTCTCCAGTTCCTCAATATCTTTTTTGTGAGTTGATGCCCAAAACTAAACTGTATATTCCAGATGAGGTAATATTAATGATTGGTACAGGTGTCTCTCTCTGGAGTCTCTCTTAATACAAGAAAGGATTTTGCTTGCTTTGTAAACAGCATCTTGGCATTGCATTCCATTATTAAGCTTATGATCGAACAGAACACCCAGATCCATTGACTTTCTAAGTTGTACTCCTCCTAGTATGTATGATGCATGCATATTCTTGGCCCCCAAGTGTATAACTTTACATTTATCAACATTAAACCTCATTTGCCACATACAGTTAGGTCCATATATATATTTGCACACAGGCACAATTTTCATACTTTTGGCTCTGTATGCCACCAGAATAAATTAAAACGAAACAATTCAAATGAATTTGAAGTGCAGACTTTCAGCTTTAATTCAAGGAGTTGAACATAAATATCAAGTACAAATTTTTGGAACTGCAACCATTTTTACACACAGTCCCTCCATTTTCAGGGACTCAAATGTAATTGGACAAATAAATATAATCATAAATATAATTTCATTTTAATATTTTATTGAAAATCCTTTACTGGCAATGTCTGCCTGAAGTATGGAACCCATGGACATTACCAAAGACAGGGTTTCCTCCTTTTTGATGCTTTGCCAGGCTCTAACTGCAGTTGACTTCAGTTGTTCTTTGTTTTTGGATCTTTCTGCCTTTAGTTTGCCTCCAGCAAGTAAAATGTATGCTCAATTTGGTTGAGATCAGGTGATTGACCATTTCAGAATATTCCACTTCTTTTCCTTCAAAAATTCCTGGGTTGCTTTTGCAGTGTGTTTTAGATCATTGTTCATCTGTATTGTGAAGTGCCGTCCTATCAACTTTTCTGCATTTGGCTGAATCTGGGCTGATGGTATATCTCTAAATGCTGCAGAATTCATCTGGCTGCTTCTGTCTTCTGTCACATCATCAATAAACACCAATGACCCAGTGCCACTGGAAGCCATGCATGCCCATGCCATCACACTGCCTTCACTATGTTTTACAGATGACGCTGTGTGCTTTGGATCACACTCCACACTTTTCTCTTCCATCATTCTGGTACAGATTAATCTTAGTTTCATCCGTCCAAAGAAAGCTTTGCCAGAACTGGTCTGGCTTTTTTAGATTTTTTTTGGCAAAGTCTAATCTGGCTTTTCTATTTTTCAGGCTTATGAATGGTTTGCACCTTGTGGTGAACCCTCTGTATTTGCTCTCGTGAACTCTTCTCTTGATTGTAGACTTTGACAATGATATGCCCACCTCCTTGAGAGTGTCCTTCACTTGTATGTATGTTGTGAATGGGTTTTTCTTTACCATAGAGATGATCCTGCAATCATCCACCACTGTTGTCTTCCGTAGACGTCCAAGTCTCTTTATGTTGCTGAGCTCACCAGTGTGTTCTTCTTTCCTCAGAATGTACCAAACTGTTGATTTGTCCACTCTTAATGTTGCTGCTATCTCTATGATGGATTTGTTTAATTTTTGAAGCCTTACAATGGCCTGTTTCACTTGCATGGACAGCTCCTTTGAACACATGATGTAGGTTCACAGCAATAAATTCCAAATGCTAGTACCACACTTAGAATCAACTCCAGACCTTTTACCTGCTTCATTGATGAAGACATAATGAAGGAGTAGCCCACACCTGGCCATGAAACAGCTTTTGATTCAATTGTCCAATTACTTTTGGTCCCTTGAAAAAGGGGGGATTGTTACTCTTAAGAGCTGTAATTCCTAAACCCTTCCTCCAATTTGAATATACATAACCTCAAATTAAACCTGGGAGTGTTCACTTTCAGCCCACATCCATTATATAACTATAGCTTGAATATGTTTTGGTAAATACCTGAAAAAAAACTAAAATTGTTCCTGTGTCCAAATATATATGGCCCTAACTGTAGTTGCTCAATTAAACAGCGCATTGAGGTCAGGTTGTAAGTTGGAGACATCCCGTAAAGATGTTATTACACTGCATAGCTTGGTGTCATCTGCAGACATTGAAATGGTACTTTTAATTCCAGACCTTATATCACTTATAAATATATTAAAAAGTAAGGGTCCCAACACTGAACCTTGAGGTACACCACTAAGAAACGTAGATCATTCAGAGTATGAATCATTTACCTCTACTCTCTGAATACAGTCTTTTAGACAGTTTTCCATGCATTTACAAACTGATTTTTCCAAGCCTATAGACTTTACTTTAAACATTAGCTGTGTGTGGGGAACTGTGTCAAATGCTTTTGAAAAATCCAAGTATACCACGTCCTCAGCCACTCCTTTATCTAAGGTTTTGCTTAATTCCTCATAATTAGAAATCAGATTTGTTTGACAACTGTATTTCATGAATCCATACTGTCTGTTGTTTAAATGTTTCTTTTCGAACAAGAACCCATCCATGTGGTCTTTAATTAAACTCTCCAGTATCTTCCCAACTATTGAAGTTAAACTAACAGGTCTGTAGTTACTTGGTAAAGACTTTGCCTTTTTAAATATAGGCACCATATTGGCCTTATTTGGTATAATATTGGCCATAGTGGTACTATGCCAGTCATTAAAGAATCCCTAGAAATTATAAACAATGGCTTTGAAATGACAAAGCGCAATTCTTTTAGGACCCCTGGATGTAAGCCATCTGGTTTAGGTACTTATATTCTATCTAAATATTTCTGAACCATATCAGTTTTGAGCCATCGTGGATCATTTGGGGCTGTGTCAATATCATCCCCATTATGGACATGAGCTCCATCATGCTCCTTTGTATACACAGAACTGAAGAAGGTATTTAATAAATTTGCCTTCTCTTTGTGCCCAGTCACCCACTATAGATTATTTTGTAAAGGGCCTACATGCTTGGACCTGGCCTTTTTACTATTAAAATATTTGAAGAATTTTGGGGGGTTTGTCCTACTATCTTTTGCAATATGTAGCTCAGTTTGAATTTTTGCAGCCCTGATTTCCTTTTTACATATTCTGTTATATTCTTTGTAACAATTAAACAATGATATTGTTCCTTCATTTTTATATTTGTTAAAGCTCTTTTCTTATTATTTATAGCTTTTTTTAACTTTGGCCATGAGTCACATAGGTTTAATTTTTAGCCTTTTAAACTTACAGCCCATGGGAATATATTTTGCAGTGTGTTCACATATGATCTTTTTGAAGAATTCCCATTTATGTTCTGTGTTTATCGATGCCAATATTCCCTCCCAGTCTAAATCTTAGACAGCAGTCCTCATCCTTGAAAGATAAAAACACCAAACTTTAGGAGAGCAAATTTTCCAAGTATGTGCTTGTTGTTTACAGCTAATATTAAATGAAATCATGTTATGGTCACTGCTACCCAGATGTTCTTTTATATGAACATTAGTAATAAGCTCTGCATATTTTGAGATTACCAGATCCAGCAGAGCATCATTCCTAGTTAGGGCCTCTATGAACTGTACCATAAAATTGTGTTATAATAGGTTTATACGTTTTTGCCCTTTACCTGTACATGCACTGCCATTGCTCCAGTCAATTTCCGGGTAGTTAAAATGCCTCATTTTTCATAAATTATATATGCACTTTAAAAAGAGCACTTTATTTAAATGTTAATGTGATTTATGAGATAAGTACTTTGGCACATGTGGGGATTGGATGATTTTATGTAATTTATGTTTTTGCACTCTGTTATTATTAGCACTTTCACACAATTTTTAGGTTATATGATTATTTGAGAGGATTTCTGAACTCAGGGAGGCACAGCAATGTATATATTGGTATATTGATTTTGTGGTGGGAACACATTTTGTTGCAAGCAGCCACCCAAACTCCAATGATTACATTTGTAGTACACACACCCATGTGATGTGCAGTTCCATTCATCACATAGAGACAGACACCCACCACCTTTCCTTTTTACCTTGTGTCTCTGAAAGAGAGCATAGCCAGGAATATTAATAGTCCAATCGTGAAGAATGAAGCCAACATTTAGCAATACCAATTAAATCATAGTTCTTTTCATGCACCAAAGCTTCCAACTCACCTATTTTGCTTGACAGACTTCTGGCATTGGTGAACAAACACTTTAATTCATTGTCACATTTTGCACATGCATATTTCTTTTTTTTTTGTGTGTTCAAAGAGTACCTTTTCCAATGGTTATATCATGAAAATATGCAGCGCTCATAAATTGGAGATTAACCAGATCCCATATGTTAGAAAAAACTGATCGCATATAGTAGATATAAATTAGGTAAGATTCATGATAAAAATAAAACATTAAAGTATAGACATATTGAACTAGTGACTTCTGTGCTGCATCCAGGGTTGGGAAACCATAGAAAAGTTTGTGACTCTTGTGTTGATAAAACTGAGAATAGCTTGCACTAACCAGATGTCTCAGCACATGGAGCATGGAGTAATTAAGACTTACTCCTGGTACTCTGAAAGGAAGCCACTGGAAGGGATGATGTCATCTGATCTCTCGCCACTAGATGTCATGTTCCCAGGACAGCAGGACAGTGATCCCAGAGATATACATCAGCCAATGGAAGAATTAATCCAGCAAGCCAGCCAGCAACAAACAGGAGACCAGGAGGAACCGAGCACCTTCAAAAGGCCCGGGCTCCTTATATGAGCCTCATTGCGATCCAGCAATGTGAATGACAGCCTCCTCAGGAGGCAGAGATCCAGGGCAGTCGAGGCTGTCATTCACATTGCTGGATCGCAATGAGGCTCATATAAGGAGCCCGGGCTTTTTGAAGGTGCTCGGTTCCTCCTGGTCTCCTGTTTGTTGCTGGCTGGCTTGCTGGATTAATTCTTCCATTGGCTGATGTATATCTCTGGGATCACTGTCCTGCTGTCCTGGGAACATGACATCTAGTGGCGAGAGATCAGATGACATCATCCCTTCCAGTGGCTTCCTTTCAGAGTACCAGGAGTAGGTCTTAATTACTCCATGCGCTGAGACATCTGGTTAGTGCAAGCTATTCTCAGTTTTATCAACACAAGAGTCACAAACTTTTCTATGGTTTCCCAACCCTGGATGCAGCACAGAAGTCACTAGTTCAATATGTCTATACTTTAATGTTTTATTTTTATCATGAATCTTACCTAATTTATATCTACTATATGCGATCAGTTTTTCTCTAACATATGGGATCTGGTTAATCTCCAATTTATGAGCGCTGCATATTTTCATGATATACTATCTGAAGTTTTTTTGAGGTTTACTTTCTATGCCAGCAGCTCAACTAATCAATTTATTAATCCACATACTCATATCTATCTGAATAACTATTAGACACCTAGCGCTGTTGCACTTTATTCCATTTTTTAGACCAATTTTACCTTTTCCAATGGTTGTTTGTAATATGGGAACCTTCCTATCACCTGCAATAGCCTTTCTCCCTATCTTTCCCTATTCCACCCGCCACTAGGGACTGACCCCTGTCTGACCTGCCTACCCCATTAAATTCACTCAACTTGGCAAATCTGTTTGGGTGCACAAACCCAGAGCTGGCCTTCCTTTTCTGTGAGTCTCTAACTCACCCTCTAACTACAGTAACCCATCTTCCTACCTGATAATCCTGACTTACCCCTGCACCCTCTATATCAACCCCATTAACCATCTGCTCAGTGAGCAGAAGACCACTTTCAAGGTTGTCAGTTCTGCCCAGTGTTGCAACTTGCTCCTCCAGATCCCTAATGTGAGTTTCCAGTAGGGCAACCAACTCACATTTGTGATAGCAGTACCCATCCTGGAGCTGTTGCTCCATTGTTGTATACATGCAGCACACTGTGCACTGCACAAAACCTTCAACCTTGCTAGCACTCCTTTTCCCAGTTACAATATTATTATTACTAACAGGAAATTTCAGATGTTACTTACAGGTAGAAGACTCCTGTTATAATCTCCTCTTTCAACTCCAGTTTTTAATTCCACTTTGGTCAAATTTCCACTTTGTCAAAGTTCCAGCAAGCAAAATGTGGGCAAGCTCAAGGAGGAGTAAGCTCAAAGTCCAATGGAAAGGTATATAGTACCTGGAGCACCTGTGAACAATTAACTACTACCTTTAATTAGCAGACTGAAGGAAGGAAAAAAATGCTATTTGAAAAGTGTCAGAAAAGGTATTTTAAAAAACTGCTACAAAGTCCCCAAAGAAGAAAATAAAACAACTGCAACCATAAGCAACCACCAGAAGTCAAAAACAAAACTGTTTCTCCACTCAAATTTCCCACTGTTCAGGTTCTAGCAAAGAAGATGTGGCAAACCTCCAGCCAGCAAGATGTGGTAAATTCTGTACTTATTGCACAACTCTGCAGTAGTTGTTCCTCTGAAGACCTTTTGGGTTATCATCTCTATTTTTCACTCCTTGCTCTGGCACAACCACCCACCGCAAATAAAACCACAGAAACGTCAGAGGCTTACAAATTCAAGGGAAATAGCTCTTCCCAATCCCTGGCTATATTATTTATCTGCCAAATTACAACACTTGGTGAAAGGTATGCCTAAGGCAGTGGACCCTGCCCCTTTGGAACGCAATTCTACACCCTTAATCCTATAATATCATAGAGGAGCCTGGGATATTTCCACCGTTCTAGAGTCCCTGGCCTTTATAAAACCGAATAAATCTTATCACAAGAATACCTCATGGAAAAAGTTTGAAACAAAACTAAACAGCTCCAGAGAGTTACAGGCTTCACAGTGTACAGCCCCATTTGGGGTAATGACACCTATGTGTAACTGGCTAAACTTAGGCATAGAAAGACATGGCAGACTAATGGGATCATTAGCTTTTCAAATATTTTCCACAATGGCTCCCTACTTTCTTTCCCAGGGCTCACAACCAAGTACTCCTTACCCTTGAGTATGTGTTTCCAATATTTGCAACTCATCATGCAGTTAAAGCACAAGGTCTGAATTGTGAATGGAGCTTGTCTCCAACCCATGTTTTAATTGTATGCAACAGGCAGAAATATAGGGGTTGTCCCAATACATTTGAGAAACCTTGATCCTGCTGGCTTGATATGCCTGTCTTTAGCCTGCTGGAATTAGGTACAAAGAGTGTACCAAGATGTAAGGCCAAAGCTTTGTATAACCTTTGTTTAGTTAAGGCTGGCAAAGCATAAACAAATTAGAGCCACTTTTCTCCATGATAGCTTTCTGCTAACTCCTGTGATTTGGGCTCCATTCAACTCCAAGATTTCCAGGGTTGCCTGACCCTCAATTAGCAATGAAAGATTACAGGTACTTGTGCAGGCACACATGGGACAAAGAGCAGTGAGTCCACTGAAGGCACTGAGCAGACTCCAAGTTTCTCTCAAGTTGCTAGTGGTTTCCTTGCTGGGGAGCAAGGTCTAATACAGACAGCGCTCAAACCTCATGACTTGAGCCCCCTTACAGATGTGCTTCATGCTACCTGTTTAATTAAGGCTGAATTCACAACCACTATGTATGACTATTCCTGTCACTTTGTGCTTGGCTTGCTAGATTATCAGGGTTCTTACTCAGCCTCAGGAGATCCCTTGAAGTTTATGCAATAGGTCTCCAAACACCTACATTTTCTCATCCAGTCACCCAGACAGCTGCTGGTCTATATATATTCTCCAAAGGCTCTGCCTTCTTTTCTGATGTTTTAATGTCTAGGTACTAAGGTCTTTCCAGACACCCTCTTCATCACAACAATCCTATCTACTGTATGTCTGATTTGTCAAAACATTTTTTGTTGGGGCCCTTTTGTTCACTATACACTGCTCTTTATGAGATGTTCTTTTTTCTCTTTAAAGGCCAAGTTCCCCTTTTGGAACATGTTACATGTTCCACCCATATTTAGGGTGGAACATATAACATTTTCCAGCTCCTGCAGCCAGTTCCCCTACCTTTGGTGTGGAACGTACAGGGGATCATCTCCCTGCACTTGCTATCACAATTTAAAATGAAAATAATTGAACTACAACTACCAACACCACCACGGCTGATGGCTTATAGTTCTGAATTAACTGCAAGGGGACTGATGAGCGGTCTTGTAGCTCATTCATAAGCCCTGCAGCTCATATGAAGGTATGGCAAAAAGTTGCAGGATTTTTCTGCAGAAGCCTGACCACTGCACCACTAAGCATGGGTGCAATGCTTTCCAGGCTCCTGCAAGAAATATAATAAATGCACATTTTTTTCCTGCAACAATATGTGCATTTATTATTTTTTCTTGAAAGGTTAACTTATCCTTTTAAATAATCACATATCTAAAGCTACAGATCCTAATCCCTTCTACCTGATGAGGTTTGTTATACAACCTAGGACCCCCCAGCTACCTTGTTTTGCAACAAACAATGGCCTGGTACCCCCAGAATTTTGTACCCAGTGCAGAATGCACTTCTGCACCCCTTTAAGTACACTACTCATGCAGACAATGGATCTCACCACTGGAGACATTGCTGATCCTTTCCTTGGGCTCCCTGTCAGGTAGGGCATCCCTCAAGTAACAGGGCAGGTTAGTGAAGGATGGAAAGGGTGAGCTCTCAGCTCCATTGAATGTACTCTGCAGGCTGCTTCCTTGTGGTGTATCCCCCAATACATATAGATACTGCACAAAGAACATCTGTCCCTCTCCCCCCCCGTCTCAGCCCTGCCTACTCTTCCCATGGCTGCAGTTTGCTAAGTTGTCTTCCAGGCTAGTCTGCCCTCTCCTTCCTAGGATTTGACCTTGGTTTGAGGCATCTTATATCCAAATCATATTGTGAAAGGGTTACAATCCCCCTGTTCCCATGGTTTATTGGGTGGTTCCCTTTTCTCTCCACCTTTGGTCCATAGTAGCTTTGGCATATGCCTACCTTACTCAGACTCCCCCCTAGCCTATGGATGTGTGACAGCAGGCAATTTTCTGATATCCAGACCATCCAGATATTCCTGTGTTAGTGCACAGATGCCCCCCTTACATCCCCACTGAGGTAGGTTCATTCCCATACTCACTTATATTTGGTAAAACAGCTCCACCTACTTGGCTAATGGATAAACCCATCCTGAGTTCTCTAATGGTCCCTCATTCTATATATACTTTGATTTGGTCCTGCTTACAGCATTTCAATTTAAACCCTATAGGTCCTAATAAATCCTATCCTATCTCTTGAATCTTTGCACTCCTTTTGCAACTTTCTATTGCATGGGACTCTTCCTTGTCATCTGCTGGGACTTCTGCAGGAACTTGTGGCCATCCTGAGCTCTGTCTTTCTAAAAATGAGGTATTCTCTTTCTGTAAGCTCTGTTAAAAGATCCAGTTTAACTTGTTAGGTTCCCAACAGCAATGGTAACCTTACGTTGGCATCCTTTTCCACCTGGAGGCAGGATAGCCTAGAAGCTGATGTTCTTCTTATTTCCATGATGTTTCATGTCCCTTAAAACCATCTAAATTATCTTGCCCTGCCACCTATCATGAAATGTTGCCTTTTGCTCCCCTTAGGGGTTAGAAATCAGACTGACATCTATAGCTAGTGTCATGTCTGCTCCCCATTTATTTTCATTCCTTACTTAGAATCCCTTCCTCTGCTTCCATTCACCAGGGTGTTCATTTTTACGCCCCCATTTATTTTTTCATGAAGCTTCCACCCACTGGGAACAGGTCCTTTCTACCCTTCCTGAGCCTCTGGCCCACTGAAATTGGGTTCTGGGACCTATGCAGCACCTAGAGTCTGCACCCCTCCATGAGTGGAGCCCCCACCAAATTATGTTTCACCTTCTCCCAAACCATTTGTAGCTAGGCAGCTGTTGAGGCTCTACTGCTACTCCAGCAGGGAGGTGTTTTTAGCAACATCCTAGCAACAAGAAATTATGCCATCTCTGGGAGTTTTTCAGCCAGGATTTGGGAGGTACACAAATGGCCTACTCCTTTAGGAAATTTGATATTTAACTTTGGTCAAAGCTGCTTAGTTTGTTTTTATCTACAGGTACCCCTTACCTGCATAAGCATTTTTGTTTTGGTAAAGGTGAACTAAACCTTTAAGTTGTTTCTGACAAACAAAACACTGAAACCTTTCCCTAATCTTCTACAGGACTGTTTAAAACACAATGGAGGTGATTTAATAAAACATTTGCAACACTGTTCTGGCAGTGACCTGTTATATTGTTTTTTGTGAAGTGTATCCCTCTGTACCAGAGCATGGGGTTCAGGCATATTGTGATACCAATCCAGAGGGCTAGTAAATGTAAAGAGGAAAGAATAGCTGCTACTCCTGACCAGCCCAGGTGAATAGACAAAAAGAAGCGACCTCAGCCTATTCGTCTCCACCAAACCACACACCCTGGAGGTTAGGTGGATAACATGATAACATTTTGAACATGAGTGCCTTAGAGGTTTTAAAAAAATTTAACAGGGAGCTTGTTACTAACAGATGTGTCACACAATATTTATGCCATGGGATTCTATGAGCCTTCCTTGTCACCAGAGGGTAGTGTGCGCTCAACTAAGGTGAAAGGTAATGTTTTATCTTCATTAGGAAGCATTTTTCTATCCAAGATCTGACATTATCTTACAACACTCAATGAACACCACGGAGTTCAGCCTGAAAGACCAGTAGTATCTAGTGGCAGAAAGGATTTACTGCAAGTGACATCTCTGGAATTAAAGTGTGTATTTCAGCAAAACCTGTGTTTTTTAATTGGAATTAGTTATATTCAGTTTTTTTTTTTCAAAGGAGACTATAATGATTATGATTCTGTTTTGCATTGCTAGACTTTTTTTAAGTTTTATACTTTTTCAATTGATATTTTTCTCAGATATCAGAAAATGGCAGCAAACAGAGTGACAGGGAATAGCAAAGATCAGCTCTAATCTTTCAGCAGTGGAGGATAGTAAAAAAATATCCAGGTGAGTTTGCCATAATATGAAAGTACGTTGTGCCTACCTGCGAGAGCAGCTAAACTACAGTTTCACTTTAATGACTTGGGTCATTGCTTCAAATCCCAACCATGGCACCACCTGCCTAGAGTTTGTATGTTCTCCCTGTGCCTGCGTGGGTTTCCTCTGGGTACTCCAGCTTCCTCCCACACTCCAAATGCTGGTAGGTTAATTGTCTCCTGTCTAAATTGGCCCTAGTATGTGTATGTATGAATGTGAGTTAGGGACCTTAGATTGTATGCCCCTTGAAGGTTAGAGTCTGATGTGAATACACAATATCTATATGTAAAGTGCTGAGTAAAATTGGTAGCACTATCTAAGTACCTGTAATAAAATAAATAAACAACTCCATCATACAAAATTTTAAAAATAGAAAAAATTAAACCACACTCACCGACCCTACTTACACAGATTAGGAGGGTCACAGAAAACCAAAAGACAAGAGGGTTGATTTACTAAAGGCAAATAGACTGTGCACTTTGCAAAATGCAATTGCACTCTGCGAGTGCAGTTGCTCCAGAGATTACTAAATGAGTTAAAGCTTCTCTTTGCCAAGAATACCCAATCACATGCAAGGAAAAGAATAAAATAGCATTTTTGCTTGTACTTGATTGGACGATGGAAGTCAGCAGAGCTCCTGTTCATTTACCAAGCTCTGGAGTAACTGCATTTGCAGAGTGTACAGTCTAACTGCCTTTAGTAAAGGAACCCCTTACTGTGCACTGAAAGTGCAGTTGCTTTATATCCAAGTTAAAGCTCTGAAAGGAGGTGAAGCTCTGCTGATTTCTTTTATCCAATCATGTGCAATCAAAAATGCAGTTTTTTTATTTTCCTTGCATATTTCCTTCAGATCCAGAGTGACTGCACTTTCAGTGCATTTGTAGTGCACTTCCAAGTGCACTTGGAGTGCATAGCCTATTTGCCTTTAGTAAATCAACCCCAGTGGATGGTGGATGGGTTTCTCATCCACTATAGGAATCCTTCAGTAGCATTGTCCCCATAAAGCTCAGACCAAACTGTTAATAAAGGATAAATTAGTTAGTTGTCTGTTGGAGTGTTAGTTGTTTATTGGAGTGTACCAGTTCTTTGAGGGCAGTAGAAGGATATAAAATACAACTGCCTTCCCTGAATATTCCTACACCACCTTGGCAGGTAGAGGTCAGTTGGAAGAGAATTTTGCCTTTTAGCCCTGGGATGGTATTTTTATAGGGGGTGATTTATAATACTAGCCGCTAAGCCTGATATGTTAGCAGATAGCATTTGGAGGAAGGGAACTACAAATAAAGGAACTGCTAAAAACATTATTAAAATGTCATGAAACTAGATTTCTGGATCTGTCAACAGGTTGAGTGATATTCACAGTTATGCCCCAATGCAATCTGTTCAGTATGCCTAATCTAGTGAAGTAATTAGCTCATCTTTGTTGAGAGAAATTAAGTAAAATTAAACATTTACACAAGAAAAGAAGTCAAATGCCAAATGTTTATAAGAGAATAGCTTTTAAAAACGGAATACCTTTTAAAAACGTTCTGCTAATATTGTAAATTATGTTTATTAAAAACAACTTGACTTTTTACATTATTTGGTGGCTAAGCAATATTGCACATTCATGCTTTTAATTTGGAAAAAAATTTAACATCTAATGGAAACCTGAGACAGTAAGTGCTTTTTAATGGCATAACCTTCTGTATCTAAATGTGAACAGAAATGTTCCTAGAGAAGCTCATTGTTCAGTTACTAGCATTTCCAAATGCAGATTCTTGATTTATAGTTAACAGGATAATGAGAGTCTGTTTGAAATTCTGCTCAGAAAAAGTAGCAAGAATGGCATAAATGGCAATAAATAGGTCACAAACATATATACAAAAGACATATAACTAACAATTGACATGTTATATTACTGCAGCTTAGCTGTAGCTAGGTTAGCTCCTGATGTCAGGGAATAAAGGACAAAAATAATTTGTACTTCTCCCTTATTACTGCCAGCATTGCATTACTGTCTGCTGTTACAGTAGCAAGTATAAAGTTACTGAACATTTGAAATTAACATGACATGAGCTCGGGAATATCATAAAACAATTGTATTAGATTGTAAAGTGTTGCATTTAGTAGAATTACCTTTGAACAGTTTCTGCTTTCAAAATATATGTAAGTATATTAGAGATGAAAGCTCACCACCAGTACTAGGGGCCCTCATAACTGGTGATTAACACTTTACAGTATACAAAAAAACTGATGTTTTATACAGCTTACACAAGTGGATTGCTTTTCAGGAAGTGGTGCAAGTGTGGCTGACAGGCATTCGGAAGAAGATGCTACCTCCTCCTAAATACCTGTTTTTTTTATTACAGTCATATGGGCTTTTTGAATAGCAATACCAATCTGCAACTGCAAGCCTAGCTTTTGGCTTGGTTCTCATTTGCTTAAATGGAAGCAGTAGCCCCACTGAACATGGCAGTGGAGAACATATTTGGTACTTTGCAAAGCATTGCACCTGTAGCACGGGTACACCTCTGTCTGGCTGCTTTTGCAGCTTAAGGGGAGGTGGCAGTTAAAACACCACTCAGCCGCATACCTCCCCCCAACTACAAGTATAAACTAAGCCCTAAAGTGTGTGTTAAGGCAAAAACCCCCCACATATATAGTACTTTAAAGGCACGGAAATTCCAAACATATATTGGTAAAATCATTTGTACTTTATTGTGACAATAAGTCATGGAAAAACATTTTGCAGTTTAAAAGATAATAGTTATACTATCCCCGCAGACAATGTCTCACAGCCCACCGTATATAAGGAACACCATTGTGATTGGAGACATAAGCCACCAGATGAATCCCATAGGGGGGTGGAGGACATTAGATCACAGGAAAATGGCCCAACATGTTTTGCAACAATTATCACTTCCTCAGGGGCTTAGTAGTAAAATCTAAAAGAAATCAAATTACAACACATGATTATAAATAAGAAAAAAGAAAAAGGAGCATAATCATATATTAATATAATACAACTCACATACAGTCAGGTCCATAAATATTGGGACATTGACACAATTCTAACATTTTTGGCTCTATACACCACCACAATGGATTTGAAATGAAACTAACAAGATATGCTTTAACTGCAGACTGTTAGCTTTAATTTGAGGATATTTACATCCACATCAGGTGAACGGTGTAGGAATTACAACAGTTTCCATATGTGCCTCCCACTTGTTAAGGGACCAAAAGTAATGGGACAGAATAATAATCATAAATCAGACTTTCACTTTTTAATACTTGGTTGCAAATCCTTTGCAGTCAATTACAGCCTGAAGTCTGGAACGCATAGACATCACCAGACGCTGGGTTTCATACCTTGACACACCTCACAGCTTCTGGCACGCTGTAATCTGGAGTAACATGACCAAAATAAAGCTTTATGGTCACAATCATAAGTGCTTTGTTTGGAGAGAGGACAACAAGGTCTATAGGGACAAGAATACCATCCCCACTGTGAAGCATGGTGGTGGCTCACTGATGTTTTGGGTGTGTGTGAGCTCTAAAGACACAGGGAATCTTGTGAAAATTGATGGCATGATGAATTCAGCACATTACCAGAAAATACTGGCAAACAGTTTGCATTCTTCTGCATTCAAGCTGCACATGGAAGCTCTTGGACTTTCCAGCATGAAAATGACCCTAAGCATAAGGCCAAGTCGACTGTCCAGTGGTCACAGCAGAAAAAGGTGAAGATTCTAGAGTGTCCATCAGTCTCCTGACCTTAATATCATTGAGCCACTCTGGGGAGATCTCAAAAGTGCGGTTCATGCAAGACGATCAAGTACTTTGCATGACCTGGAGGCATTTTGTCAAGATGAATGGGCAGCTATACCACAAGAATGTGGGGCCTCATAGACAATTATTATTGTCTAATATGGTTTTAAAATACAAAAAAAAAAACTTGCTGCAATCCTCACCTCTTCTCCAGCACTGTCCACTGAAGACTCAATGCTCTGTGATCCAGTGCCAGTTGTTTTTCAGGTTGAGTGACTCTCAGCATCAACCTACCACCTGTGATCCCACAGTGTAGAGGACCCACACCCTGGACACACAGGCAAATTTTGTAGAGAACGGCACCTCATCACTAAACAAACTGTAATGTACTGTAACCTTTAGCATGCTGTATACAATACTGCAGTTTGATGCAATGAGCATTAAATTGTTTACAAATATGAATAGTCTACAAAGCTAAGCTGTTGAATCCCACAATTAATGAAAATTCCTATTTATGGTATTTCTAACAATGCATTATAATCAGCACACAAATGTGCTCATAAAATATGTGAAAATCAACACAGTTGACTAATAACAGCTCTATTCAGTGAACCGATGATAACAATTTTATAGTATAATAAAGTACTAGCAAACATTATCTATTGCATTGTGTATAAATTCACATGAAGCTTAAGTCTACACTAAGCAAATGTCAAATTACTTGAATGCCTATTAGAACAAGTGCTCATTATGTTAACAATGTTTAGTGATATTTTATTCATCATTACTAGGGACATCTGGTGCAGCATTCACATATGTTCTGAATTATCATGTATAGGAACACATTTTCTACTTCCTGTTATAAAAAGTATCTAATAAAATCAAATTTAGTCATAACTTTTGGCCAAAATGTATTGTGCTACATGTCTTCGGTAAAAAAAAAAATCCAAATACGTGTATATTAATTGGTTTGTGTGAAAGTTATATTGTCTACAAACTATGGTATATACCAGTGATGGCGAACCCGTGGCACGCGTGCCACAGCCGGCACCCCGAGCCTTATCTGTGGGCACGCCAGGAGAATACCGTATTTTTCGCTCCATAAGACGCACTTTTTTTCCCCCAAAAAAGGGGGGAAAATGTCAGTGCGTCTTATGGAGCGAATATAGAGCGGCTGGTCCGGTATTTGCACCGCCGCCGTGTCAGAATACCGGGCCGGCCGCTCAGCTCTGCAGTGGGACCGTACCTGTCCCTCTATCCAGCGGCGCGCTGTCTTCCCGGCTTCTGTAGTGTGCGTGACAGCCGGGTCCCAAGTGCGCATGCGCAAGAAGCAGTGCTCTTTGTGAATGGTAAGGCGGTACCTGGGACACATGACAGATCCCAGAAGCCGCCGGACCAATCACAAGGCGCAGCGCTTCTCGCGCATGCGCACTGGGCATCCGGCTGTCCGACGAGCGCCCACACTACAGAAGCCGGGAAGACAGCGCGCGGCTGGATAAAGGAACAGGTAAGATAAAAAAAAACTCTGCGGAAGTAAGAGCGGGTACCTGTCAAATTCAGGTACCCGCTCCCCCTCCCTCCCCAAAGGTCAGCAGTCATCTGTACTGTCCGCAGTCTCTGGTCATCCCTGTGCTTTCCGCAGTCTCTGGTCATCTCCTGTACTGTCCGCAGTCTCTGGTCATCCCTGTGCTGTCCGCAGTCTCTGGTCATCTCCTGTACTGTCTGCAGTCTCTGGTCATCCCTGTACTGTCCGCAGTCTCTGGTCATCCCTGTACTGTGTCTGCAGTCTCTGGTCATCCCTGTACTGTCCGCAGTCTCTGGTCATCCCCTGTACTGTCCGCAGTCTCTGGTCATCTCCTGTACTGTGTCTGCAGTCTCTGGTCATCTCCTGTACTGTGTCTGCAGTCTCTGGTCATCTCCTGTACTGTGTCCGCAGTCTCTGATCATCTCCTGTACTGTGTCCGCAGTCTCTGGTCATCCCTGTACTGTGTCCGCAGTCTCTGGTCATCCCTGTACTGTGTCCGCAGTCTCTGGTCATCCCTGTACTGTGTCCGCAGTCTCTGGTCATCCCTGTACTGTGTCTGCAGTCTCTGGTCATCCCCTGTACTGTGTCTGCAGTCTCTGGTCATCCCTGTACTGTGTCTGCAGTCTCTGGTCATCCCTGTACCGTGTCCGCAGTCTCTGGTCATCTCCTGTACTATGTCCGCAGTCTCTGGTCATCTCCTGTACTGTGTCCGCAGTCTCTGGTCATCCCTGTACTGTGTCCGCAGTCTCTGGTCATCCCTGTACTGTGTCCGCAGTCTCTGGTCATCCCTGTACTGTGTCTGCAGTCTCTGGTCATCCCTGTACTGTGTCTGCAGTCTCTGGTCATCCCTGTACTGTGTCTGCAGTCTCTGGTCATCCCTGTACTGTGTCTGCAGTCTCTGGTCATCCCTGTACTGTGTCCGCAGTCTCTGGTCATCCCTGTACTGTCCGCAGTCTCTGGTCATCCCTGTACTGTTAATTAGTTTGCACTACTGTACGAGTTGTTTTTTCTAAACCAAAAGCTCGATATTCAGGTTTCATTGCAGTGTTGGCACTTTGAAAGAAATAAGTTGGTTTTGGGTTGCAGTTTGGGCACTCGGGCTCAAAAAGGTTCGCCATCACTGGTATATACACTATATTGCCAAAAGTATTGGGATGCCTGCTTTTACATGCAGATGAACTTTATTGGCATCCTAGTCTTAGTCCGTAGGGTTCAAAATTGAGTTGACCCACCCTTTGCAGCTATAACAGCTCCAACTCTTCTGGGAAGGCTGTCCAGAAGGTTTAGGAGTATGTCTATGGGAATGTTTAACTAATCTTCCAGAAGCGCATTTGTGAGGTTAGGCACTGATGTCAGATGAGAAGGCCTGTCTCACAGTCTCTGCTCTAATTTATCCCAAAGGTATTCTATTGGGTTGAGGTCAGGACTCTTTGCAGGCCAGTCAAGTTTCTCCACCCCAAACTCGCTCATCCATGTCTTAATGGACTTTGCTTTGTGCACTGGTGTGCAGTCATGTTGGAACAGGAAGGGGCCATCCCCAAACTGTTCCCACAAAGTTGGGAGCATGAAATTGTCCAAAATGTCTTGGTATGCTGACACCTTAAGAGTTCCCTTCACTGGAACTAAGGGGCCAAGCCCAACCCCTGAAAAAAAACCCCACGCCATAATCCCCCCTCCACCAATCTTTACACTTGGCACAATGCAGCCAGGCAAGTACCGTTCTCCTGGCAACTGCCAAACCCAGACACATCCATCATATTGCCAGACAGAGAAGCATGATTTGTCATTCCAGAGAACACATCTCCACTGCTCTAGAGTCCAATGGTGGCATGCTTTTACACCACTGCATCTGAAGCTTTTCACTTGGTGATGTAAGGTTTGGGTGCAGCTGCTTGGCCATGGAAACCCATTCCATGAAGCTCTCTATGCACTGTTGTTGTGTTAATCTGAAGGCCACATGAAGTTTGGAGGTCTTTAGCTATTGGCTCTGCAGACAGTTGGCAACTTCCACGCACTGTGCGCTTCAGCATGCACTGACCCTGCTCTGTCATTTACGTGGCCTACCACTTCGTAGCTGAGTTGCTGTTCTTCCCAGTTGTTTCCACTTTGTTATAATACCACTAACAGTTGACCGTGAAATATTTAGTAACAAGGAAATTTCACGGATGGACTTATTGCACAAGTGGCAACCTATCACGGTACCACGCTTGAATTCACTGAGGTCCTGAGAGCTACCCATTCTTTCACATATGTTTGTAGAAGCAGTCTGCATGCCTAGGTGCTTGATTTTATATACCTGTGGCCATGGAGGTGATTGGAACACCTGACTCCAGTGATTTGGAGGGGTGTCCCAATACTTTAGGCAATATAGCATATTTTGGTGTGCAATTGTAACTATGCCTATGCTATTGTAACTATGCCTATGCTGCATGTGAGATTGGAATTTACGTAGCTTTTACTGTCTGACTGCTTATTACATTTATTGAGGTGATAAAATGCCAGGGCAGTAAAAAAACCCTCTCCAAATGACTCCTTTTTGGAAAGTAGACACCCCAAGGAATTTTCTGAGAGGCATGTCGAGTCCATGGAAGATTTTATTTATTTATTATTTGTCACTTAAATGATATATTGCTCACACATGCCATGGGAATATGTGGAGTAATACCCCAAAATACAATCTGATACTCCTCCCAAGTATTGGGATACCACATGTGAGAGACTTTTTGGCAGCCTAGCCACATACAGACCCTCAAAATCCAATGGTCACCTTTCAAATGGCATATGTCATTACCTATCACAGTTTTAGAGGCCCTGAAATGCCAATAGTACAACCCCCCCCCCCCCCCCCCAAATGATCCCTTTTTGGAAAGTAGACACCCCAAGGAATTCGATAAGAGGCACCGTGAGTATTTTGCAGATATAATTTTTGTCACAGGATTTTGAAAAAGAAAAGAAAAAATACATTTTTGTTTTCTTTCTTCATTTTTTCAAAACATGTAACAGCAAATCAGATCTGCAAAATACTCACCATGCCCCTTATCAAATACCTTTGAGTGTCCACTTCCAAAAAGGTGTCTTTTGGGTGGGGGGTGCTTTAACTATCCTGGCATTTTAGGGCCAACATTAGAAGCTTATGCTACCAACTCTTTTAACCATTTGAAGGCCAATTCTTTTCTGACACTGTTTGTTTACATGAAAAAACATTTTTTTTTTGCTAGAAAATTACTTTGAAACCCTAAACATTATATATATATATATTTTTTTTTAAAGCAGAGGCTCTAAAAAATAAAATGGTGGGTGTTGACATTTTTTATTTTTTCTGTCACACGGTATTTGCGCAGCGATTTGTTAAATGCAATTTTGTTTAAAAAAATACACTTTTTTTGAATTTGCACACAAACACAATATATTGCCCAATTGTTTGATAAAACATAAAAGATCAGTAAATAGACAAACATAACATGCTTTAAAATTGTGCACAACAAACTACGTACATTTGTAATGCTTACTGTTGCCTACCGACACAGGACAGATGCTTGTGTTTGCCTTTGCTTGCAGGCACGAGGTGGGCGTATCAGTGGTGATTTTTTTTAAATTATTTGTTTGGTTTTTTTATTTTTACACTGTCCCTTTCTTTTTTTTTATCACTTTTATTGTTATCGCAGGGAATGTAAATATCCCGTGTGATAGAAATAGGCAGTGACAGGTACACTTTTCTGAGAAATCTGGGGTCTATTAGACTCTAGATCTCTCCTCTGCCCTTAAAGCTTCTGGTCACACCAAGATCAGTGTGATCAGATGCTTTCCCAATTTTAAAATAGTGTTGTTTATATCCGACAAAAATGAAATGATAGGAGCCATTCCGTTCGCTCTATGGTCCGCCAGCTGCATTCTCGGGTTCCATGGTGGGATGGGAGAGCCTGAGAAAGCCATGAAAGGGGGTGGGAGCTGAGGAGACATCCCTTCCCACTGCTTTCAAAAGTGATCGAGTGGCTAATTAGCCACTAGGATTGCCATTACATGAAATTCCACTGCCAGCTGAAAAAAATGATACCAGGATGATGCCTGTAGCTGCAGGCATCATCTTGGTATAACCACACAGTACGTTGCTGGTCCTTGTTGGGCATATATGTGATAGCAGAGAACATGGGCATATGATGAATCAGGTCTGTGTACCAATATGACCGCAAGTCATTCTATTTTGTAATGCCCATGTTGAGGCCCAAAGTAATTTTAAATTCAGAAACCATGATAGGTTTCTATGTGAATTGCCTGGCAAGAACTGAAAACACTGGAGGGGCCAAACGCTAGTGCTGGCAGTGAACGGGGCTGATCCTGCTAACACTGCATTTTTGGGGACACTATACTAAGGTGGCACTAGTATAGTTCTGTTTGTGAGCAATATGTTGACCTGTACAAACACTATACTATTAATGGCAGTGATCGGCGACCTATAGCATAAGTGTGATGGTGTGCAGGCAGTTTAACGTTAGTTGACCCTGGCTTGAAGGGGAGCTAACTGATCCTTATGCTATCTAATGACGCTAGTAGCAGTAATACAGTGATCAGTGAAAAATTCTATATACTAACACTGTACTATACTGGCACTGGCTGGGCGATCAAAGGGTTAATAAGGGCAATCAAAGTGTTAAATGTGCTAATCTAACATGTGTGTGTAAAATGTTTTACTCACAGTGTGGTGTTCTCTCTTATCTCCCTGGACCAATGGGGGGGTAGCGGGAGCTGTACGCAAGCACGCTCATACACAGAAATAGAAAGCAATGTAAGCACACTGTGGCCGGCAAGTAGTTAAAAAAAAAACATTAAAAAAGGTTCTAAATATTTTATTTTATTTGTTTTACAATATTTATTTAAATTCTTTTATCAGAGTAGTTCAATATTACCGTAGCAACGTTGTACTATTCTGGGAGGGGGGGAGATCAGGATTTTTTTTTGTACACTTTGCTTTACAGGAGCAATAAAAATTGTTTCTCCTTCAATGCAATGCTTGCTTTGAACTGTCATGAATGGGTTAAGTTCATGACAGTTCAAAATACTAGTACTAGTGATTGGATACAGCTAATCACATAGTACAGGGTGCTGTGACTGGTCCATATATCATGAGAAAGCTGTGGGGCAATCACAGCTCACTGGGAAGGGAAGCGAAGCTGTCATGAATCAGATTGATTCATAACAGTTTTGCTAACATTGTGATCATGTGATTGTATATCGATCACATGACCACTGGGTCCCGATTACCGGGGGGGGGGGTGATACCTGACACCTGACACCTGACACACATTGATGGCTGTGGAGATACTATATGAGCACATATGCTGTTGTAATGGCAGCCATCGGTTTGCAATTCACAGGGAGGCGGTGGTGGACCACTGATAACACTATATCAAGTGTGATCACAACTGTCAAGGTGGTGGACAGATGGTTTTAAGGATTTCACTGGGATTTTGATTATTTCACTTGGACATCATTTTATTATAGTTTTTTTTATCTCACTCATTTGATCGTATGTTTGTTATCACACAATTATTTTGGTGGCCCTACAGTTTTTGACGATTTCATTTATGTAGGTTTGCTGCACTACCTATTGGTAAGAATGGCTACACAAAACACAGCGAGGATATAATTTCTTGCTTTAAAATAATTAGGTGTCACATCTAAAACCATCTGAAAGAAAAAAAAGCAAATTTCTCCTTGGGTTTACTGAATCAGATTGAGGTACTACAGCTGCTATAAAAAAGCCAAGCAATAATATAAAAGTAATTTTTTACTTTTACATTATTGCTTGTATTACACAGGAAAATGATGTGATGCAAGAATGTCACTAATGCTTTCCACAAGAATCATACTGTTCTCTAATACTGCTTACGGCTTATAGGCATCTTGAAAGCATGTAATTGGAAAGATCAGTGTTCTTCCAATGTCACTCTCAAAATTCACATGAAAAGGAGGACCCTCTCCTTACTGAACAAAATTTTTTAAAATGTAATTTTGCATTGCTACATATAGCAGTGTCCAGCATCCTATGTTCTTTGTTTGATAATTTCCTGCCTTTTAGACTTGAAAATGGCCAGAATCGATTTTCCAAATGTACTTTCCCCCATTGGGTTAGGTTTGCAATTTCCTGAGATTTACAATGGGTTTCTTAAACAACCTGTGAAGCAAACCTAAGCACATTCACTTATCCTTACAAATAATGCAGACAATTCCCAAAATGCTAGAGATAATCAGGTAGTTTGTACATAGCTTTGAATCTTCAGTTTCTTTTAGGATGGGAGCTCCCTGATAA
This sequence comes from Staurois parvus, assembly GCF_062004578.1. Taxonomy (NCBI): domain Eukaryota; kingdom Metazoa; phylum Chordata; class Amphibia; order Anura; family Ranidae; genus Staurois; species Staurois parvus. The sequence goes on from NW_028318001.1 coordinate 5,421,128, forward strand.
ATAAAAATGTTACACAGAAAAGACCACTTTTGTTTCCTGTCTGTTGTTTCCTTGCATTAGTGTAATCCATGTTCCAAGTCCAAGGTCAGCTGAAATACCATATTGAGGTCAATTTTGAGGTCACACTCAAGTCAGATAACCATAAAATGGGAAATCTGTCTACAGTATCTACAGAAAAGATGTAAACAAAATTTAAGTATATTTAATTTTCCGTGTCACAAGGTTGTTTATACACAGTAAAAAAACAAACAGCCTAAAAATTGGCACACATTGTGAGTTATTTATTACGCTGCATGCCGTTCTTGATTTTAAATCCTAGATACTATTTTACTAGAATTTTCTGTTTGAATCTTTTATTTAAGTACTATGCATGACTGCGTAAGTTCTGAGTTGTGTAGCTATCTACAGTATCTTATCTCTATAAGTTGCTCTTCACAATGGATTCCTTTAGTCACATTCTGTGCAAGGCATAGTTTGAGAAGGAAACCCATACTGATTTTTGCTGTATTCACATGGCACTGGGTCAGCGCCTCCAACTAGCACCTCTTTTGCTGCCAATGTGAAAGCAGCCTTATAGCCCCAGCTCACTGTTGATTGTAGATAACCCAGGGAATCTACTGAACTGGAAAAACAGTAACAATGCAGTTACTAAAAACAGTTCCTAATTTCTTTAAGTGGGGTAACCCTTAAAGGTGATGGCAAGTACCTAGTGTGTTGGCTAGTTTATGGTGGGGCCCTTCTGTCCTTTTAATAGAAAATGGATGTATAACTTTGGGCTTCTACATAAGGAGCAGTCTATGCACAGCAAGGTGTAGTCCCTCAGGCTGGGTTAACACTGATGCAGTGCAGAATTTGCAGCGTTTTCTGTGCAAATTCCACACCACATCAGAATCGCACCCCGTTCATGTGAACTGATGTGGGTGTGTATGTTAAGTTAACAACATCCCACAATCGGTCCGCAAAATGTGGTGCGATGTGCAAAATCAGATCACATAGGTGTGCATACCTATGCAATCTGATTCTAGTGAGGATCCAAAAAAGGGTCCTGCACCGTTTGGGTGCAATGCGATTGGAGCCATACAAAATGTATGGCTCCAATCGCACCGCATGCAAAGTGCATGTGATTTGCACAGGAATGCGGTGCGGTTCCTGTGTGAATCACATGCAATGTACCGCACCGCATTAATGTGAACCTAGCCTCAACTCTCTTAAACAATCGCACAGTCTCTGTTAAGCTGCTGAAGCAGGACTAGCCTCCTCCGGATGTAGGCAGTTAAGCACCAGCAGCAATACCTCTCTGCGTGGTGCTCTTAGGCGGGTGCTTGTACCACAGCAAGTCCTCTCAGTACTGCATCCCCGTGGCATCAATCTCTCTTCTTCTGAGAAAAAAAGCCAGTCTCTCTTCTTCTGTAAAAAGGGATCTTGGATCCTGTAGTTTAGAGTCCATCTCCTCTAAGGTTAAATTCACCTTTCAAATAAATGAACATATTTTTGCAGGTTACAATAAAAAAATTTGCATTTTTTTTTTACTGGAGACTACAGAGCATTGCACCCACAATCTGCTGATTGTGGGTGCAATGTCTGGCTTCAGGACAGTCTTCCTCTAGCTTTGTGCCCATATTCCCATATACTGTAGGCTTTCGATTACAAAGCTAGAGGAAGAATGAATGAACTATGAGCGTACTTAGCAGTATGCTCGCAGCCTTTCAAACTACAAGTATGTCTGCTGTGGTGGATGTGGTGTGCTAGTGTGTGATGATGTGCTTTGCCATATTGAATCAGGAAGAGTTGTATCATTACCTATATATCACAGAATCTCAGCAGTCACCTATTTTGTTAGGGAAACACAATGTTATTGTCAACATATTTTTTTATACACATGCAAGGAGCAGAAGCTTGGCAAAGTCTTAGCATGGGTGTAGATGGCTAGTTTTTTTTCATTCATTTGAATGAAAACAAAAATCCACACAAGCAAGATGGATGGAGGAATCCCCCTCTGGGACGTTGTATTCTGACAGCAGAACTCAGAATACAGTGATCAGTGACTGCAGCTGCCGATTGATGAATGTTTTCCAGCACTAATGTTTAACAGAAGTTGATTTAAAGATTGACTTCTGTCAAAAAAGGAGGGCCACACACAGATTGAAATTCAGCTGGTCCCTGCTGAACTGGCAGAATTTTGATTCATCCATAACTTAGCCTTAAAGTTCTTAAAGGACTGATCATAGTTGGTGAACAAAACTAGACAAAAGGGTCAGAGTTATGAGATGTGTGTTAAGCAGGGTATACACTAATAGAATTTGGTTCAACATTTTTCATTGTTGTAAGAACATTTGCTAATTTTTCCAATCATTAGTGGGTCAAATTTGACTTTTGTTTTTAACTGCAGTGATGAGAACATTTGAAGGAGCAGGATGGAAATGTTTTCTCAAATGCAGTGGCGTTCCTAGGCAGGTGCGGTGGGTGTGTGCCGCACAGGGTGACACCTATCGCACGGGGTGACACTGGACCTGCTCCACGAAAAGGTAAGTTTTAAAGCAAGCCGACGATTCCCGCAAGATGGATCGGATCTGCGAATTGGGGAGCATAATGGATCAGACTCTGATCCATTATGCTTAATCCGCAGATCCGATCCATCCTGCAGGGATGGGGGAGTGACACCAAGTGTTACCGCACCGGGTGACACCAACCCTAGGGATGCCACTGCTAAAATGTACAATTTTATAGCAGTTTATGTTGTTTCGTTTGGTAAAATCCATTAATTATAAAATTGAATGTTAAACAACTTTCAAACAACACTTAACTTTTGTTAACTCTTTCAAGGATAAGAAAAGAATCTTATGGTCAAACCAGTTTGAACCAGCAACTGTCATGATGGATGCTATTTTGGACTGATCATGTGCTATTAACCCACACTTAACTCTGAGTTTGCTGTTAAGCATATGAGGATTTGATTGGATCAAGACTGAATGACCACGCCTGAATTTCTGTACGATCACGCCCGGACTTTATCACTATATATATATATCAGTTTAATTTTAAGAGTTCAGATATATATTTTGTTTTACCTTAGTTCATCTGACATAAGGTGAACTTTTGTATGCTATATTATCTCGACTGCAGTGTAATAAATGCACCTTTCTTTATCAATTCGAACTTGATAGCTCATCTAGAAGGTCTCACTTGTAGACACCCTGTCAGAGCAGGAGCTGTGGAATGGACCGGCCTTGCCTAATGGCAGGGTCACGGACCGACTGATGACAACCACCACCCACAGACCGGAGTCCCTCAGGGCGCGGAGTCTAAGCCCCAGGCTGCCCTTCACCAGGTCCCCCTGATGGTGGGGATGGACTTGACGCAGCCAGGGACCAGGTCGCGGCCCCCGAGAAACCCCAGCTGCGGTAATGGCCGCCGCCAATGGTGTATAGCTGGTAGGAACCAGATAAGAACGATAGCATAGTCGGACAGGCCGGGTCGATAACAGTGGGACAGACAGTACAGAACAGTAGACAAGAATACACAGGTCACAAGCCGGGTTGAGCAACGGGAGGTCAGATAAAGGGATAAGGCTGAGAATAGTCTAGACAAAGCCGAGTCAGTTTCCAGGAGAGCCACAAGAGTAAAATAAGAGCTTGCAACAACACTATCAAACAGGACACGAATGCAAGAACAAGTGAAGATAACAGGCTTAAATGTGCTAAACCACACCCCTCTGGGGGATGGACAGCAGAGGCCTGAAAGCATAAAAGGCTCTCACCATGCTTTGCAGAAACCCAAGATGGATGCCAGCACATGGAGCAGGATAACCTCTGGGAAAAGGTAGGACCTTGACAGTACCTCCTCCTCAAGGGCCCCTCCCACTCCGCGGCTCAACAAAAGGCTTCTGAGGAAAGAGGGCATGAAATGCGCGGAAAAGGACAGGAGCATGAACATCCACGGAAGGAACCCAGGAACGCTCCTCGGGACCATAACCGCGTCAATGAACCAGGAACTGCACCCGACCACGCACCAATCGAGAGTCCAGGATCCGGCTCACCTCATACTCCTCATGACTGTCAACCCAGATGGGACGGGGCCGAGGCGGAGAGGTGGTGAAGCGATTGCAGACCAGAGGCTTCAACAGGGATACATGGAAGACATTAGAGATCCGCATCCCAGGAGGAAGTGCAAGGGCAAAGGCAACAGGATTCACCTTGCGGAAGATGCAAAAAGGGCCAACAAAACAGAGGGCCAGTTTGGGTGTGGGCACCCAAAGATTGAGGTTGCGAGTAGACAACCACACCCGATCTCCAACCTGGTATGAAGGAGCGGGCAGCTGTCTGCAATCAGCCTGGAACTTCTGGCGCTGTGCTGAGACCTTCAAGGACTTCTGGATCTGCCCCCATGACAAACGCAGGGCGGCAAGATGGTTCTCCACAGCCGGAATGTCCTGTGGTGAGAACCTCTCAGGTAATACCGCAGGTTGGAACCCATAGTTGGCCATGAAGGGAGACATCCCGGAGGAGGAATTGACAGCCGAGTTCCTGGCAAACTCTGCCCATGAGTGCAGGAGATCGGCCCAATCATCCTGATGGTCCGAGATATAGCAGCGAAGGAATTGTTTCAGGGCCTGGCTGGAACGCTCCGCAGCCCCATTGGACTGCGGGTGGTAGGCAGAAGAGAAGGAGAGCCTGATACCCAACTGGGAGCAGAAGGCGCGCCAGAACCTGGACACAAACTGACTCCTATGGTCTGAAACAATCACCCTGGGCAACCCATGCAGGTGAAAAATCTCCCTGGCAAAAACCGTGGCCAGTTCTTGCGCAGTTGGTAATCTCTTGAGCGGCACACAATGGCACATTTTGTAAAAACGATCAATGACCATGAGGATGACCGCATAGCCCCGAGACACAGGGAGGTCTACAATAAAATCCATGCCCAGGTATGACCAGGAACGCTCCCCATTGGGAATGGGTTGCAGAAGGCCCAATGGAAGATCCGTGGAGATTTATTCTGGGCAGAGACTGCACATGCCGCTACTTAAGAGGCGATGTCGGAACGGAGAGTTGGCCACCAGAATAAATGAGAGACGACCCAGGACAACTGGTTCCTCCCCGGATGACCGGCAGTCTTGGAGTTATGGTAGGTACGCAGCAGGTGGGTGCGCAATCCCTCAGGTAGGAAACATCTACCATCCGGTCTCTCGGGAGGAGCATCAGTTTGAGCCACCAAAATCTTCTCCCCAAGGGGAGAAGTCAGACTGGTGCGAATGGCAGCCAGGATTTGATCTGGAGGTATGACCGAGGTTGGCTCAGAGTCCTCCCTGGACAACTCAGAGTATTGCCGTGACAATGCATCAGCCCTGACATTCTTGGAGCCAGGCAAATAGGAAACCACATAGTTGAAATGAGACAAGAACAAGGCCCATCTGGCCTGATGGGACGTCAATCTCTTGGCCTCCAAGAGATACGTCAGGTTCTTGTGATCAGTAAGAATGAGGACCGGAACAGCGGAGCCCTCGAGCAGGTGCCTCCATTCCTTGAGAGCCTGAATGATGGCCAACAACTCCCTATCTCCAATCTGGTAGTTGCATTCTGCAGAGGAAAGCTTCCTGGAGTAGAACCCACAGGGAAGTAGGAGTCCATCGGGCAACCAACGCTGAGACAGGAGAGCGCCTACTCCCGTCTCAGATGCATCAACCTCGAGGACGAAGGGCAACCCAGGATTGGGATGAGACAGTATCGGAGCCAAAGCAAAGGCGGATTTGAGAGCCTCAAAAGCTACGATGGCCTCGGATGGCCACTCGTGAGGATTACTGCCCTTCTTGGTTAGGTCTGAGAGAGGCTTTGCCAGCGTGGAGAAGTTCCTGATGAACTTCCGATAATAGTTGGCGAAACCCAAAAAGCGCTTAATGGGCCGAAGACCATTGGGACAAAGCCACTGCAGAAACGCCGCAACCTTCTAAGGGTCCATGGAAAATCCCACCGCAGAAATGATGTAGCCCAAAAAGGCAACCTGGGACCGGTGAAATTCACACTTCTCGAGCTTACAAAAAAGTTTGTTCTCACGTAACCGTTGCAGCACCCGCTTGACATCTTGGATATGGGACTCCATGGAGGCAGAGTAAACCAGGATGTCATCCAAGTAGACCACCATGCACTGCTGCAACAAATCACGAAAGACATCATTTATGAACTCCTGAAAGACCGCGGGCGCGTTACACAACCCGAAGGGCATCACCAGGTATTCATAGTGATCGGTTCTGGTGTTAAACGCGGTCTTCCACTCGTCCCCCTGCTTGATCCGTACGAGGTTGTACGCCGCCCTAAGGTCGAGTTTGGTAAAGACCGTTTTTCCCTTGAGACAGTCGAACAACTCGGTAATCAACGGGATAGGGTAGGCATTCTTAATGGTGATTCGATTGAGACCCCTATAATCGATGCAAGGCCTCAATTCACCACCCTTTTTCTTTACGAAGAAAAAGCCCGCTCCTGCTGGGGAAGTAGACTTACGAATGTGCCCCTGGGAAAGTGCATCCGCAACGTACTCCTCCATGGCCTGATTCTCCGCAACCGAAAGAGGATACACCCTGCCACTCAGAGAAGTGGCACCAGGTTGCAAGGGTATGGCGCAGTCGTAAGGACGATGGGGAGGTAAGGCACCAGCGCGCACCTTGTCAAACATGTCCAGGTACTCCCCATAGTCGGTAGGCAACACAGAGTCCGAGGAGGCACACAACACCTTAACCGGCCCACGGATGCACCCGACCCCACACTGTGGAGACCACGAGAGAATCTCGGCCGTTCGCCAATTAAAGGTTGGATTGTGCTTCTGGAGCCAGGGATACCCCAAAACCACGGAATAGTGTGGGGAAGAAAATTACCTGAAAACAGGCCAACTCCCTGTGAACAGCCCCAATAGCTACTTCAACCGGCAGGGTCTCGTGGGTAACCTGCGGCGGTTGCAGGGACCTGCCATCTATCGCCTCGAGAACCAATGGGGTAACTCGAGCCTACAGGGGAATGGAGTACTGGGCAGCAAACGAGCTGTCCAAAAACAACCCGCCGGCCCCAGAGTCTACTAACGCCTGGGCCGTCACCGAGCCCTCCGCCCAAGAGAGGACAACGGTAATCAGTGGTTTATCTTTGCAGAATGCCGGGGACGAGGAAACTCCACCCAAGATCTGTCCCCGATAGGATCTCAGGTACGAGCGTTTCCCGGACGGACCGGACAGGACTGCCAAAAAGTGCCCACCAAGGCCACAGTACAGGCAGCGACCCTCCCGACGCCGAGTGGCCCGCTCCCCCTCGGAAAGGGAGCAACCCCCAGCTGCATGGGCTCACTGCCAGACAAGCCATCCCCAGGAGGCGTGGGAGGAGAGGGAGGAATGGGTGGGACAGAAAACGCAGGCGCCAGTCGATTGGGAGGCTTCCGCAGGCGCTCCTTGAGTAAAGGCCTCTCCCTGAGCCTGGTGTCAATCAGGATTAGGAAGGAAATGAGTGCTTCCAGCTCCACAGGCAGTTCCTTGGCTGCAATCTCGTCCTTCAATGCATCAGAAAGGCCATGAGAAAAAGCAGCCACCAGGGCCTCATTGTTCCAGCCCACCTCTGCCACCAGGGTACGAAACTCAATGGCGTACTCGGCAACGGTCCGTGAACCCTGATGCATGGACATGAGCAGCTTGGCAGCCGAGGCAGAGCGAGCCGGCACGTCGAATACCCTATGGAAGGCATCAACAAAACCGGAAAACTCATGAATAACCGGGTCATTCCTCTCCCATAAGGGATTTGCCCAGGCCAAAGCCTTGTCTGAGAGCAGCGAGATTAGGAAGCCCACCTTTGACTTCTCAGTAGGAAAAGCGTGGGGTATTAACTCAAAATAAATGCCCACCTGGTTGAGGAACCCACGACACTGACTCAGCTCACCCCCAAAGTGCTGTGGAAGAGGGGCTGAACCAGTCATACCTCTGGGCATCACGGGTGCAGCGGCAGCCGCGGCGGTATTCGCAACAACCGGAGCCGCAGCGGGAGCGACCACTGGAGTGACAACCGGCCTAATAGCACCAGGAGAGTCTGCAATGCCTGAGCGAACTGATCCAACAGGAGATCCTGTTGATCAAGTCTGGCGACTAACATGGGAAGCGAAGGCGTACCTGCACCGTCAGGATTCATGGCATTCGTGTAATGTCAGGGCAGGAGCTGTGGAATGGAATTTTTTTTTTTATATTTTCTTTGTACCAGAATCATAATTTTAGAGTAATTTTAAACGGGACAAATTACAGAATAAAATGTCCACATTTTATGCGTGGTAGCACTATTTATTTGTTTTTAAACTAACACTGCTCAAAAAAAAGAAATAGTGTGTTTTTGCTACATTTTGTTACGTTTAATTGTTTAAGGATTGCAAACAAAAAATTTGTTGCAAGACAATATTCACAAAAGAAAGCCTTGTTTTTCCTTAAAAACAAACAAACAATATATGTATTAAGTTTTTATCTTAAGTAATGACAAAGTTATTGCCGAATAAACAGGCCCATAGCAAAAATGTAAAAATTGCTCTGGTCCATAAGGGGTGAACAACTGTGAGAGCCAAAGTGGTTAAAGACTCAAAACAAAAGTTTTAGACCTCGTTTACACTAGTGATTGGGGCAGTGGTAAAAGGAAGTGCTTGAGCCAGAGTTTTACTGCCCCTCCCCTCCCCACATTCCCCTTTTAGATGCAAAGGCAACTGAGGAGGGAGTACATACACCTTGGCCATGATGCTTTGCAAAAATGATCCCACTGTTGCATTCAGTGGGCGGTACTGCCAAATGAAGGTGACCTATTCAGCTGAACGGAGGTGCCTTGTAAGTGTGTGCAATGCCTGCAGTTGTGGCATGCTAGTGCGAGGTCCAAGAAGTTAAAACAGGTGGTGAGGAAACAAATGTAAGCTAGTTCTTAAATAATGGTTTAGGTTTATTTTTGTTCTTGTGTGCCTAATTTCATGTTATACCTTTTGCCTCAGGAATTGTTAGGCTAGACATTATTGCATGTGCCTATGTATTCCTTTCCTCTAATGTGATCCTGATTCTTTTGTGTGCAGTTGTGTGTAAGTAATGATTTAAATCCATTTTATACTGTTTAGATAAGGATGGACAACATCACAATGGGACCGTGCATGCAACGTGTTGTTATCCCAACAAACCAGTGACAATAATAAAGGGGGGTTCAACACCAAGAGCATTATTTATAGTTCATATATAGCTAACAATATATTGCAATGTTTCAGGCATCCTTGCCTTTCATCAAGTTAGATGAAAGGCAAAGATGCCTGAAACATTGTGGTATATTGTATATTGTTTGCAGAGAGGTTTTCTTGAATTTATGTCCATCCAGCAAAGTACATTTAAGAGCTTTTTTCCCACTTTTATTTAAAAGAAGAAAATGTATAACACAAAACCCACTTGGAAAGGTTATTTAGCATTTCATCTCTGCTAAAAAAAACAAACACATTTCGCTTTCTGCTTTTTCACTGCAGTGATTCAGCCCTAGGGCCCCTCTCTGCTCCTCTACAGCAATCTGCTCTAAGTCAGTAAACACAGTTTGGCTGCAAATGTAGCATTGGCTTACTGGCCCAGCCCCACATGCCTGACTTTAGGATTAGTCCTTTGTGGACCAATTTCAACTGAGTTTATTTGGACCTCAGGCACCCTTTCCAACCTGGACAGATCATATGTCTCTCAGTATGTGTCTCACTATATACTGTATGCCAGAGGTCGCCAAACTTTTTAAGCAAAGGGCTAGTTTACTGTGCTTCAGACTTTAGGGGGGCTGGACTGTACCCGTAGGGAGTAGAAGAGCCCCAGCATCAGTGCTCTATCATCAGTTTTAATAGGAGGAATAGTGCCCCACTGTTGATGTCAGTGAGAAGCATAATGCCTCGTTGATGGCGTCAGTAAAGGGAATGGTGCTCCATCACTGGTGACAGTTGGTGGAATAGTGCCCCAAGGGCCAGATAAAGGCAAGCAAAGAGCCACATCTGGCCCCCGGGGCCGCAGTTTGGAGACCACTGCTGTGTACAATATATTCATAATTTACACTTCAGTATTTGTAGTGGACATTGCTGTAGTAGTGGACTGATAACATCCATGCAGCAAAGGATAAGGTAAGCACAAAGCACCGTTTGATGGTTTCTACTGTAATAAAATTACAAGTCTGACTGCAGATAAAGTGCATTCATAGCTATTTTTTTCTTAATTAGAATAGCTAATGGTTAAAATTACCATCATGGTCCTCTTTTTTTTTTTTTACTGTCTGTATCTCATAAATGAGATTTACCTTCACTTTCTGTCCTGAAGGCACAATAGAAAGTAAGAGGAAAGCTCTCCAAAGTGAGGGTAAAGCCCCATATTTATACTGGAACGGGAGTCTTCATTGTGAGATTTCCTTTCAATTGCTGTTCCTGTGACAACCATAAAATATTGAATTTCCTATCACTTTTTGTCCCATGGTAGTAGCCAAGGGGAAACAGAGAAGATGAATCCCTCCAGTCCAGATACAGACAGTCAGAAAAACCTGATAGGTTTTTCAACCATTTTCTACGCTATCAAAAAAAAAAAAAAGGTCTTGGTTTTAGATATATTTTAAGTTTAAGATATAGTAAGAAACCAGTTCACATGTAATGATACGGTGAAAAAAGGAGCCACGGGAGTGTAGGGCAAACTGTCATGGCATGACCAATAATTTTTCTCTGCTGTTCTCTCGCTTGTCTTTTTTGTGTTGTCATTCTGAATATTTTTGTTCTGGCTCTTGTATAAATTAGGGCCCATTCACACTTAAGAGTTCCATTGCGAGTTAATGCGCACACTATAAAGTGTCCTTTTAATGCATAGCATGTGTTGCATTGAACTAACTCATTCATAATGAATGGGCTGCCAATGCACCACAACAGCTGAAAAATGTTTTTTAACAATGCAGTACACCACAATGCAGGGTATACACATTGGGTTGTGCTGCAGTGCATTATGCATTGGGCTTTACTGTACAATGTGTTGGATTTCTATCCACAATGAATGGAACCTCAACACAACACAAATACTGTCACGATCAGAGGATAAAACCACTTGGGACTGTAAACTCAAGATCTAGCAGGCCAGTGGAAACAACTAAACAAGTGTACCCGGATACCGGTCCTCACAGATGCAGGAGCTGTGTGACTGCATGCAAACGGTGGTGTGTCAGAGTCGTGGGATCTAAGGAGCCACCCGGTCTTCACCAGAGACCCTGGAGGTGTGGATGTTGCACTGCATGGCAGCCCCCAGTTGCGGCTCTCTAATATTCCCGTGCAGGCACAGTGCAACCAAATAGCCTGCTGGAAGGACATGGAGTACACACAGGCTAGGAACTAAGATAACCTACTGCAGCAAGCTAGGAAGGGAAGCTAGGGGAGAGGATGCAGGGAACAAGCATAATGAGCAGGAGAGTGAGGAATGCTGAACAATGGTGCAAAGAGAGACTCAACAAGCTGGAAAGGGCTGCAGGGCAAACAATAACAGGAAATAATACTGAGAAGGACACACACAGCAACAGGAACTGAAGGGATTCATGGACAGAAACCAAAAGGGAACATAACTGCACAGCCAGAGGGAAAACACAAAACAAAGACAGGATCAAACAACACACAGAATATGGGAATACTCAAGTGGTAGCAAACACCACTGGAACTAGAGGGGTCTGGCTTCCACGTGAAGACATGTTGCTCGAACACTAACATACAGGTGCAAAGGCTTAACAATACCTAGGTTCAGGGCAGATAGGCAGGAACCTGAGCAACTTGGATAGGAGACAAAACCCGGCGCCAGGTCGATGTGCACAGAAGTGTGACACAGAACAGTGAAAGTTTCTACGATGCACAAGTATGAATGGGCTGTACACTTACATATTTTTTATTATGGTCTTCTATAGTAATGTTCATGGGCAGCTCCACAGTGCAACTCTGGGGACACTTACTTTCATTCATTCACTGATTAAGTAGTGATCCTACCTTGGGCAGATAATCATAAGCAGTTAAAACATGTGTGTATGTGTGTGTGTTGTGTGTTTAGGCTGGTGCCTACAGAGTAATATGGCATATGTCCGTGTTTGCTTTATGTCGTAAAAGTTATGTTTTTCCTTGTATTGATTAAAGCACTGCATGTGGTTTCCCCTGAGATTGAGAAAGTTAATAGGTTTTGCTGATTGTGCTGATACGTGCTAATCTTAGGTGTTCATGTGTCTGAGAAGTGCATAAATACAAGACATCAGCAGTCTCAAGAATGTTGTTGTAAGAGGATAAGAAATATTATTATTATTATACAGTATTTATAAAGCGACAATAGTTCGCTCAGCGCTGTACATTACAAAGGGGGACAGAACATGTGACAGAACAATACCAATACAATGCAAAACATGAGGGGATCGAGGGTCCTGCTCTTTCGATCTTACAATCTTACAAATAGAGAGGAGGTCCTGTCTTTGTGTAAGTGTGCTACCCTAGGCAGTTGGGGTTCCAGGACATGGACAATATGGACTTTAAAAGAGAAGTTTGGGATTTAAAAAATATATACAGTTGTGTTCAAAATAATAGCAGTCAGACATCACTAACCTGACCAATCACTGTTTTTAGTAGAAATTATATTTCTACATGGCAAATAATTTACTAGTAGAGTAATAGAAATCTAACAGACCCAACAGTCATGACATGCATGCTGCTGATTCTGTGTAATTGAATCACTAATTGCAAGGGGCATGTTCAAAATAATAGCAGTGTGGAGTTCTATTAGTGAGGTCATTCATTCTTTGAAAAACAGGTGGCAATTATTGCCCTTATTTAAGGAAGGAAGGCAGCAAATGTTGTACATGCTGGTTACAGTGCATTTCTCTCTGAAATTTTGAGGGAAATGGGTCGTTCCAGACATTGTTCAGAGGAACAGCGTACCTTGATTAAAAAGTTGATCGGAGAGCGGAAAACATATAAAGAAGTGCAGAAAATGATAGGCTGCTCAGCTAAAATGATCGCAAATGCTTTAAAATGGCAACCAAAACCTGGAAGACGTGGAAGAAAGCGAAAAACTACCATTCGAATGGATAGAAGAATAGCCAAAATGGCAAAGACTCAGCCAACAATCAGCTCCAGGAAGATCAAAGAAGGTCTAAAGTTACCTCTGAGTACTGTTACAATTAGAAGACGCCTATGTGAAGCCAAGCTATCTGCAAGAAGCCCCCGCACTGTTGAAAAAAACACATGTGCTGAAGAGGTTACAATTTGCCAAAGAGCACATTGACTGGCCTAAAGAGAAATGGCGCAACATTTTGTGGACTGATGAAAGTAAGATTGTTCTTTTTGGGTCTAGTGGCAGGAGACAGTTTGTCAGACGACCCCCAAACACTGAATTCAAGAAGACAGTGAAGCATGGTTGCGCAAGCATCATGATATGGGGATGTTTCTCATACTACGGTGTTGGGCCTATTTATCGCATACCAGGGATCATGGATCAGTTTGAATACATCAGAATACTTGAAGAGGTCTTGCTGCCTTATGCTGAAGAGGAAATGCCCTTGAAATGGGTGTTCCAACAAGACAACGACCTCAAACACACCAGTAAACGTGCAACATCTTGGTTCCAGACCAACAAGATTGACATTATGGAGTGGCCAGCCCAATCCCCGGATCTTAATCCAATAGAAAACTTGTGGGGTGACATGAAAAATGCAGTTTCTGAGGCAAAACCACGAAATAGAGAAGAACTGTGGAATGTAGTCCAATCATCCTGGGCTGGAATATCTGTTCACAGGTGCCAGAAGTTGGTTGACTCCATGCAACACAGATGTACAGCAGTTCTCAGAAACAGTGATTATACAACTAAGGTGTCCGTTTATGACACAGAGAATAGCTGCGATTCAGAGGATCGCAGCTATTCTCTGGTCATTCACAGTTTATGACACTCAGGAGATCAGCGGAGAACATGTTCAGCCCTTCACTGGAGATCTGTGTTCTCCCTCCAGATTCTCCAGCCCAGAGCTGGAGAATCGGAGGGACCGCAAACTAAGCAGTGATAATTTACCTCTGCTTAGTAAACTGACCTTTTACTGTAATCTCGCGAGATTATAGTAAAATCAGCCGTTTTCCAGCGTTTGTAGACTGTTCTCCCTTCGTTCAAAGAACTGCTTCATAAAAGGCATTCACAGGAGAACTGTGTTCCCAGAGAATGCCGGAGAACTGAGCAGTGATCATTTATCGTTGGTTCATAAACGGACACCTATATATTAATTAAGTGATTCAAAGGAAAGCAAAATCTTCAAACATTTTTCAGTTTATATAGTGAATGTTTGAGTTTGTAAAGAAGAATACAAACACTGCTATTTTTTTGAACAGTCTAATATTCACTTTTCTTCAATTTCTTTTGATTTGGAATAGAATGTGTAGTGTTCCCAATGCATTTGTGTTTATGGAAATAAAAGCTATTAGAAGGATTTTGAGCTTTATTCACTTTTTTCAACACACTGCTATTGTTTGGAACACAACTGTATATACTCACCTAGGTGTATGCAACATTGATCTAATGCTGCATCTGTCCTCCGTTGCCTCTACACCAAGAACTGAGTGAATAAAGACTGCTGATTGCTTAGCTTTTGGTCTTCAGTGAGCATAGAGTCGTTAGTCACCAGCTCTCTGCTCTGCCTCTCCAGCGCTCACTGAGAGACTGAGCGACCTGCCAACCCAGGCATCTAGGTGTGTCCTGTCAAAGTTGTGATCTCTGGTCTGGTCCAGCTGAGTGATGTCAGCCAACAGCACGCTTGGCTGAATATGGGTCACAGGAGTGCAGGAGTCCCCAGGAGAAGTAGGACCAAATGAGATTTGACCCTACTTCTCCTTTAAGGACTTTCTGCATTATAGAGGTATGATAAATGGAACAAAGGCTATCAGAATGCAACACAGTTAGAGAGTTTGATTGAGACTGTAAACCATGTTGAAAGAGATGTAACATTTTGTGAGCTGTAATGGAAAAGAGAAGTTATGTTCCCGTTGATTGTTTAGTCTGAAGATATTTCACTATAGAGCAGTATAATAGGGACCGTTTTCCAGTGTGTACAGAGCATAAAAAGAAAATGAACTGTGCCATGGGTCAGCAATAATGTCTGTGTGGCATCGCTTTTAAGATTAGGGCTGCCTTAAATGCCATATTGTGCTAAGCAACAGCCTCAGTCAATCTCTGGTGGCAATAGCGAGAGCCCTTTCTCTCTCTCTCTCTCTCTCCCTCTCTCTCTCTCTCTCTGTATATGGGCACCACCCACATGGGGACTGCTTTACCTGACAAAATATTAGTGATCCTTTTTATCTTCTTTTGTGCTTGGTGCACCCTTGCCATGCTGCATCCATCCATCACTTTCTTTATTTCAGGTAAGAAATATAGCACTGTCACTTCCTGACCCCCAACTTGGTGCTTAGAGAATGAAGGAGAGATAGCAGAAAACACACAACTAGATAAAAAGGTGTTTTTTATTTGTTTGGTGCTCTACTTTTTATATACTTCTATGAAGTGAGCTCATTTCAATTTGCTTTATGTACAAATTAATTACCACATTTTTCTTCATCTTCCTTGAAGCATTACTGTTGATATTGTAAATAATAAATATAATTAGCACAATAACTTTCTCTTAACTATGTAGTCATTAAGGCACAGAGTCCAATTTCTCCTTTCAGGAAGAACACTTAACAGCAAAATTACCATGGGTACTGAATATTTCGCCTCAACAATCTATTAATTGCCAGTACAGAGGAGTGAATTATGTAGAGATGCAATAAAATGCTCCATAATTCATCATCCTTCTCAATTTGCACTGCATTACCGCTTCCTAAACTGACCATCTGAAGATCTTTAACTATAAAGGCGTTCTCCAGTTTCACTGCATATGAATGGATTAACATTAACTAATCCTTGAAGAATCCTTGAAAAAGATAAATGTAAAGATATACACTTTATGTCCTTATGGTTTGTGACACATTTATAATGGTACATCTTGCTAAGATATCAGTTTATTTTTTATCTCATTCTAAAATGGTATCGCTTTGAGATTAATTTGTTCTGAACTGACCTATTTCAAATAATGTAAGGTGTGCCTAAATTTGCCTTGATTAATGTGTATTCTAGCTGTAAATTATAAATGCAAGTGCCACCAGGTGTCTGCACAATTCAGCAGTACTTTTAAACAGGGATTTGTTGAACACTTTTTCATTTTTTTTTATTCACAGTATAACACAGTTCTCAGAGTAGAAAAGGCATAAACAAAAGGTCTTAGAGTATACGATTATCACATATTGAGGCATTGTCAATGACGTTAGTCAGATAACAAGGGGAGACATGCTAGCTTCCATATAAAATCATGAGCTATAATTAAGACAGTAGTGCAGATACAGTATACTGACTAGCAGTATACATTAAACTGTAGTGCCTACCAGACTGTGAGAGTCCAGACTCACAAGATGGGAGGGTGTGAGAAACCACATCCTAACAGGAGAGAGCTAGAGAAAAAATAGAAAGGGAAGGGGAGTTTTCCTGTGTTTCTGTTTTGAAACTTGGCAAGTAAAAATGTATTCATAAATTTACACCAAAATGTATTCTGCTATATTTTTTAGGTAAAAAATAAAAAAAAATAAAAAATAAGTGTATATGTGTAGAAAAAACTATGAAAGATCACATTTTTGAAAACTTGAAAACATTTTTGAAAACTTTTGAAAAAGAATTTTTTTTTTCATACAAAGATACCAATTAATTAAGATATTTATCACATGCAGCATAGGCATAGTTACAATTGCATACCAAAATATGCTATATTGCCAAAAGTATTGGGACACCCCTCCAAATCATTGGATTCAGATGTTCCAATCACCTCCATGGCTACAGGTGTATAAAATTATCACAACAGTGCATATAGAGCTTCATGGAATGGGTTTCCATGGCCAAGCAGCTGCATCCAAGTCTTACATCACCAAGTGCAATGCAAAGCATCAGATGCAGTGCTGTAAAGTATGCCACCACTGGACTCTAGAGCAATGGAGATGTGTTCTCTGGAGTAATGAATCACACTTCTCTGTCTGGCAATCTGATGGACGTGTCTGAGTTTGGCAGTTGCCAGGAGAACAGTACTTGCCTGACTGCATTGTGCCAAGTGTAAAGTTTTTTGGAGGGGGGATCATGGTGTGGGGTTGTTTTTCAGGGCTTGGGCTTGGCCCCTTAGTTCCAGTGAAGGGAACTCTTAAGGCATCAGTATATCAAGACATTTTGGACAATTTCATGTTCCCAACTTTGTGGGAACAATTTGGGGATAGCCCCTTCCTGTTCCAACATGCTTTGTGCACTGGTGTGCAGTCAAGGTCCATAAAGACATGGATGAGCAAGTTTGGGGTGGAGGAACTTGACTGGCCTGCACAGTCCTTACCTCAACCCAATAGAATGCTTTTGGGATGAATTTGAGCGGAGACTGCAAGCCAGGCCTTCTTATCTGACATCATTGCCTGACCTCACAAATGCGCTTCTGGACGAATTCTGGAAGAATTTTCAAACATTCCCACAGACACACTCCTAAATCTTGTGGACAGCCTTCCCAGAAGAGTTGAAGCTGCTATATCTGTATAGGGTGGGGGAACTCAATATTGAACTCTACGGACTAAGACTGGGATGCCATTAAAGTTCATGTGCTTTTAAAGGCAGGCATCCCAATACTTTTGTCAACATAGTGTACATTCTTTGTGTCCTTTGGAGTATGGGGATACTACAAATGCATACACCAAATTTCTTTTTATCTGTTTGAGTAGAAGGGAGAAGATCAGGATAATGTCTCTAATGCAGCCTGCTGACTGCGTCAGATCAAAGGCTTTCAGGTGTGGGGCCTTCCTGGTAAATTAGGGCTGTTACAATTTCTTAACATTTTTGCAAGAATGCATGTTTCTTGTGGACTTGACTGAACTGTATTACTTATGAATTGTACATGGCCAATTGAAATAAGCAGATGGACACTTTTTTATACCAAAATTATATAAGTGCAGCACTGTGATATATATATATATATAATCAATCCATTTATAACATCAATTACTCAGTGTATCACATATATTAAAATATTGTGTAGGTATTTTGAATTATATAAATTAGAATAGTCGAATTAATGCTCTGAAAATAGTTGTTAGCAATCTGGATATCGACAATGATCTCAAACTCAACTTCAAAGCTATAAGTGCAGCGTTACAGTATAAACGCATGTAACATAAATACCATATAATAATAAAGTGCAGAGAAGTGCACCAAAAGTGCAACTAAGTGCATCAATATGCGTCCGTGACGACTGTAACAATAGTTCAACTGGCAATAAAATAATGTCCTTTATGGATGGATAATTATTCCAAGTGCCAAAGTGCAAAATGCAGTTATTCATGACATGCAGATGTGTAGAAATTCATGAAAGGGTCCACTACTTGGGATGGATGTACATTCACCAGAAAATGTTAATGCGCATTTGTTTATATCAACATCTGGGGGTGCAATGGTCTATGTATCTATTGTTGTAGCTTCATCCATCCATCCGGACAGGTCTCCTGTGATCCTGGGGAGAATCAGCTTTTTATTGACAGCTACTCCATCTTATAGATTTTTTTTGTTGTATACAAAGATTCAATTATTAATTCCAGCCAAATTAAATTAGTGAGAAAAGATTAAGATGGAAAGACTTCCTAGAAACTATCTAGGATTCCTAATTGTGTTTCACACACAGCAGCTCAGACTTTTTCTCAGACACTGTGAGGTCTATGTAAAACAAAAAAATTGTTTTGGGAATGTCTCAGCATTTGCACAAAAGTCTTGAATAATACCTGCAATGTTTGTAATTTGTGAAATGTTAGTTTCTATTGCCTTTCACAGGGCAAATATAACATTCCAACACCATTTTTTCCCTGGATTTTCTGGCGGCACCTATATGCTGCTAGACCTTACATATGATTCCAACTTGTAACAGATGAGAACTTGGCCATTTTTCTTTTCATTTCTAAAAACACCTACTTGTGTATACGCAGTGTGATGCACTAATTATCTAGGGGATCTTTGCTTATTATATGTGCTTTTATGTGACACTATCTATCAAGCACAAGGAAGCTGTATACTGTATGTATGTGTGTGTGTATATATATATATATATATATATATATATATATATATATATATATACACACACACTAAACAGGTGAAGTGCTTCTCAAATGTCATTATACCAATATATACAAAAAAAAAGTATAAAACCAAGTGACATATCAGAGTAATTTTATATATATATATATATATATATATATATACTGTATGTTTGAATTTTCAAAAAAACATAACTTGCGCAAATAAACTTGAAGCAGCCAATATAAGAGTCCCATACACCATCCTGTGAAATTCTCAATCACTCTCGCAATCCTTCTATATTCCAAAGATCACAAAATATATTCTCTTAAAAACAAGCACCTTATTACTTGGTACTCTCTGATCTTCATCACAGACAGATGGCTCTGGCCGGAAAAGTTCAGTCCATGTTCTGTGTGTCCGATCAGTGAGCCACATTTCAGGAGGATTGTGAGATAAAAAAAACATTATATGTATAAAAGTGCATTTGACCTCCGTTGGTATAGTGTGGTCCATCAAGAAGACACCCATAAGGTGTGGTGAACTGCACTATGGTAATTTTTAAGAGAATATATGTTCTGTGATCTTTGGAATACGAAAGGATCGTTTAGGTGAATGGGAATTTCACAGGAAGGTTGGATGGTGTATGGGACCATAATGCACTGCATGGCATTTGAACTTTGGCCATCAGGTTAGAAGAGCCAATAGGGGGCTTATCCAAATAAGCAAGTCCTCTTACTATAAAAGGAGGGGCGTATAACAGTGTCAGTGTATTGGAAGCTACTTTAGGAAAAGGATAGCTAAAGCTGACAAACTGCATGGAAATTATAGTCATAAATCTTTTCATGAGTGTCCAACCTGCTGTCTTCCAGCTGTTGCAAAACTAGAAGTCCCATCATGCTTCTGCCTTTGGGAGTCATGCTTGCAACTGTCAGCCTTGCAATGCCTCATTGGTCTTGTAGTTCTGCAACAGCTCGAGTGCCACAGGATGGACACCAAATGATTATAAAAAAACACATAGGGGAAATTTAGCAAAAGTAGTGGACTAAAAATCTGGTGCAGCTGTGCATGGTAGCCAATCAGTTTCTAACTGCAGATTGTTCAATTAAGTTTTGACAAAAAAACCTGGAAACTGATTGGTTTCTATGTACAGCTGCACCAGATTTTGCACTCCCCAGTTTTAATAAATCTCCCTCATAATCTGTACAACTGGCCTTGTTTATTATATACAATCACTGCAATAAAGAGCTTGTTTACCTAAGGTTGGTATGGCATGCAGATACTGCCACACACTGTATTCAACCCTACTATAAGGTAAGTGAAAGATGGGCTTCAGCTCAGATCCCAGCCCATCATTCATGCCTTTGTTCATGTTTCACCCACATTGGGCGTAATCATAGACCTTTACTTATATGCCATATTATATTTTGAAGAGAAATATGCTTATCTTTGCCAGCTCCTGGATACAGAGTGGAAATTTGGGAGAATAATACTGCAGGGTTGGAGTGGTGCTGATCTGTTATACCTAAAGTTTGTACTATATTCTTATTGCTCATCTTTAATAGTGTATTTAGGCTAAAGCATCAGATCTGAAAGATTATGAATTACATGTTTTAAAAAATAAAACAGAAAATTATATCTATAGTCATTTAACAGATTGTGGGAATCAATTCTTTCACATGGCTCCAAAATGGTATAATCATTGGGCAAGCCCACCAAATATGGTATAAGGAGCTACATTCTGCTGACATCTTCAGCATAAATCTGATGCCAGTGGATATCATTTTTGTAGAAGTAGTATACCACTGGGTTAGACATTTATAAGACATTTCTTGTAATCAAGTGCTGCTAGAAAATGTATGTGCCAAAATGAATATTCTTTGCCATGGTTTTTCAGAAAATGTTGCCTGTAGAGCGTCTTCCCAGAAATTCTTATATTTATCTGATTCCCTATGTTTTGATAGCATATAATAGACTATTAGTACAGGAGACTGCATATGTAAAAATAATTCCTTGAACACAGATGGTTTTTGAACTCCTAAAGAAATCATGTATATTTTTATTATTACTGATAAAGTTGCTATATTGGTAATACACATGCTCAAAAAAATTAAAGGAACACTTTGAAAACACATCAGATCTCAATGGGGAAAAATATCATGTTGGATATCTATACTGATGTGGACTGGGTAATGTGTTAGGAATGTAAGGATGCCCCATCGTTTGATGGAAATGAAAATTATCAACCTATAGAGGAATTATTTCAAAGATACTCTGAAAATCAAAGTGAAAAAAATTATGCAGCAGGCTAGTCCATTTTGCTGCAATTTCATTGCAGCAACTCAAAATGGTACTCAGTAGTTTGCATGGCCCCCACGTGCTTGTATGCATGCCTGACAACGTCGGGAATGCTTCTAATGAGAGGACAGATTTTGTCCTAGGGTATTTCCTCCCAGATCTGGACCAGGGCATCGCTGAGCTCCTGGTGCAACCTGATGGCATCAGATGGACCTAAACATGATATCCCAGAGGTGTTCTATGGGATTTAGGTCAGGCAAATGTGGGGGCCATTCAATGGTATCAATTCCATCATCCTTCAGGAAATGCCTGCATACTCTCGCCACATGAGGCTGGGCATTATCTGCACCAGGAGAAACCCAGGACCCACTGCACCAGCGTAGGGTCTAACAACGGGTCCAAGGATTTCATCCCGATACCTAATGGCAGTCAGGGTGCCATTGTCTAGCCTGAAGAGTTCTGTGCATCCCTCCATGGATATGCCTCCCCAGACCATCAATGACCTATCACCAAAACAGTCATTCTGAATAATGTTACAGACAGCATAACATTATTCATGGCTTCTCCAGACCCTTACACGTTTGTCATATGTGCTCAGGGTGAACCTGCTCTCATCTGTGAAAAGCACAGGGCACCAGTGGTGCACCTGCCAATTCTGGTGTTCAGCGGCAAATGCCAATTGAGCTCTATGGTGCCGGGCAGTAAGCACATGGCCCACTAGAGACTATCAGGCCCTCAGGCCACCCTCATAAAGTCTGTTTCTGATTGTTTGGTCAGAGACATTCACACCAATGTCTTGCTGGAGGTCATTTTGTAGGGCTCTGTCAGTGCTCATCCTGTTCCTCCTTTCACAAAGAAGCAGATACCAGGCCTGCTGCTGGGTTAAGGACCTTATATGGGCCTGTCCAGCTCTCCTAGTGTAACTGCCTGTCTCCTGGAATCTCCCCCATGCTCTTGAGACTGTGCTGGGAGACACAGCAAACCTTCTGGCAATGGCAGGTATTGATGTACCATCCTGGAGGAGTTGGACTGCCTGTTCAACCTCTGTAGGGTCCAGATATCGCCTCATACTACCAGTAGTGACACTGACCCTAGCCAAATGCAAAACTAGTGAAAAAGAGTCAGAAAAGATGAGTAGGGAAAAAGTCAGTGGCCTCCACCTGTAAAACCATTCCTGTTTTGGGGGTTGTCTCATTGTTGCCCATCTACTGCATCTGTTGTTAATTTCTTTAACACCAAAGCAGCTGAAAGTGATTACCAACCCCCTCTGCTACTTAACTGACCAAATCAATATCCTAGGAGTTTAATTGACTTGATGCTGTACTCTGATTAAAAAGTGTTCTTTTAATTTTTTTGAGAAGTGTATATCTAATTGTATACCTTCTTCAAGTTCCATCTTATTTTTTAATTTGTTTTATAATAATACAATCCAGGGCCAATATAGGATTATCATTTGATTTTAAGGGAACAATTGGTAATTATTGCCAGGCTGGAATTCAGGAATACTAATCAATGGAGTAACAGGGCCCAGAGAAGTAGATATATTGAGAAGCAGCTTGTCATAATGCTGCTAAAGTAGATCCTATTAAAGCATGTTATTTAAGCAGAAGAGTTATATGTGACCAAGTTATCCAAAGAAGATATTTGAGAGGTGATAGTGTTTGGACCATATCTTTATCAGATAATGGCAATTCAAAACTATAATTCCTGTTAAATAGGTGGCAAGGTAATAATTACAAAATTCAAGTAAGCCCATACCTCTGTGCAGTTCAGGTTTGGTAACCATTTTAAATTTAATTCTTGGAATTTTATTATCCCATAAAAATGTGTTCTCCAACGACAAAAATTTTCTAAATAGGACATCAGTATTGTAATGGGTAGGGCTTGCATCAAATATAATAATTTACAACTTAGGTGACACCACTATTTTAAGAATGACCCCTCTTCCAAACCAAGAGAGAACCTTAACGTGCCATCTCTTTACATCTGTTTCTACTTTATTTACTAGAGGTGGGAATTTTCTGTTAAAAATATCAGTCAGATTTGGTGTGAGCCAAACCCCAAGATATTTTATTGCTTGAACAACCTATTCAGAGGGGCAGGATTGTTTAATAAAGGATAAAGACTTATAAGTGAGTAAGAGGTTAACTGCTTCTGATTTTTTATAATCTATTTTCAAAGAAGATAAATGATTGAAAGTATCAAAGGCAGAAATCAAATTTGGGATAGAGGTATGGAGTTGATTCATATAAAAATAGCAGATAATGTGCGCAAGTCACAATCTTATATTCTCTATCTGAAATTTTTAAACCCATTATCATATCCATTCGATTATTATTAGTGCTGATAAAAGGTAAGAGTGATAATGAATAGCAAGGGGGACAGGGGACAATCCTGTTTAGTACTGTTATTTGGTATTACCAGTTCTGAGAGCGAGTCATTGATCTTAATTTAATTTAATTAATCATGCTGTAGGCCAGTATGGAATAAGGTGGCTTCCATAACATTCCAGGCTACTCTATCAAAGGCTTTCTCTGTGTCAGTAGACAGTAGAAGGCCTTCTCCAGAGCCATGTGATTTAAGGTGGATTAGGTTCAGTGCATTGATCAAAATATTGCTTTCCTCCCTCCCAGGCATGAATCCAACTTGTTTTGGGCCTATAAACTTAGTCAAATAGGGTGTTATACAAGTCGCTAACAATTTTGCCAACAATTTTAGGTCAATGTTTAATAACGAAATTGGCCTGTAGTTGGCACAACCAGTAGGAGTGTTTTAGTTTTGAAATTACTGTGATGTAAGCCAACAGAAAGGAATCAGGTATTCTTTGTGGTGTGCTTAAAAAACTGAAAGCCTTTAAAAGGGGAATTTCCAGTAGAGTTACTGTATGTAAGATTTTGGTACCAGTACACTCAGCATCTGTGCACCCCCATTCCACTTCCTGGACCTCGGCATGTGTTCCAAATACCAGAAACTGGAAATGACGTAGGGATTTGGCCGGATATAACAATCGTAAGCAGCCTGCATGTAGTGTCCTCAGGAAGCAGCATTAGGCCAGGTGTCGCAGCATCAGACTGTGTCAGGGGTTATCATACTAGTAATATTAAAATGTATATTATATTGAATTTAGTGAATACAGTAGCAAGGGGCACTTATGACAAAAAAATTAAATAAAATTATATGTGTGTGTGTGTAAATTGTATTAAATCAATAATAAAGGAAAATCTGTAATGTTCACTACAGTAAATGTACACTCCCAGGTAGATCATCAAAATACTCCCAGGGGCCAGCCTCCCATTGTGATAAGCATTCCCCTCTATACAACAGTTGTAAAGTGGTGATGGCCGTTGGAATGCACTCCACTCTGGCGTGCGCTCCTTATGGCAGGAATGTGTCACTCCATGTCATTTCCCAGAATCGGCAAGAAGTGACATGGGGCCATGACGTGCTCTCCACCCTGCAGAGCAAGCCGTCCAAACATAGAAAGTGATGGGGACACCACTGTAGGAGGAACCAATAGGAATAGCCAATGAAATAAAATGGTGATGGAAACGTGTACATTCGCCAGGCCACAGCACCTCAACTAATTAAAAAACTTACTAATTATGAATGGTAACTGATAATAATAAATAAAAAATAATGATGAAGATTCAAGAAATGCATTCTTATGACCCATCTGTTACATAGTTACATAGTTAATCTGGCTGAAAAAAGACAAAAGTCCATCCAGTTCAACGATTAAAAAAAAGTTATAATCCTATACCCACAGTTAATCCAGAGGAAGGAAAAAAAAAACAGCAAAGCATTATTTTACCTATAAATGTTAGTATCCAGTTATATCTGTGTATCTCAGAAAGAATCCAGGCCTTTTTAAAGCAATCCACTGAGCTGGCCAGAACCAACTCTTGAGAGAGTAAAGAGTTGCCAGGTGCTCAATGCTTATACATATAATCCCTCATTTTTTAATGATACAAATATAGATATAACTAACAATTCAATTTCTATAAAAAAGTTGTATTATAAATATTGATGATAATAAAAAAATAATACAATAAATATAATGTATGTATAAAAATGTTTCTTTACAAAATTAATGTTCATATAGAAACAAGACTAATCTACTTCTAAAAAGGACATGCATTTAAATTCATTATATTTGGAAGGGACTTAAATAAAACCATATAGAATAAAAAAAAATTTATAAAAAAGGAAATTTGACAAAAAAAAATATGCAGGTCATCTACAGATTATCAAGACAGCCAAATAGGTTTCCATATAAAATATATAATATATAAGAAATTAATAACTGATTACTTAACCTTAGTCTAAATGTGAAAGGAGGTACTATGATGCCAAATCCTTTTGTTCATCAACGTTTAACCTGAGTTAGAACTACTAGGCATACTACTAGGCATAGAACAAAAACCTCTGCATATGGACATGTGTATATAGATTTCAAATTATATTATAGAAGGGCAAAGAACATTATTGCATCAATACATTTATATCTAGTTCTTCATTGAGACCTTTTGGGGTCAGTCTACCAAGGCGGTTGATCCAGAAAGTATCTCTCCTGCATAGCTTTCGAACTGGCTTCCAGTATCCACGTCACCTGTAATACTCTCTAATCCAAGGACCTTTAGACCTGTTGGACCCTTATCATGTTTCTCTTGAAAGTGGCAAGAAATGGAATGTTTCTCACACCCATGTATGATTTTTTTTTATGTTCACCAAATCGAATTGTAATGTACTGGAAGTGTGACCAACATAAAGGAAACCGCAGGGACAAATAAGACAGTACAGTACATACTGGGAGCAATAGTTAATGAACTGTATGATACCATATATAGTGCTAACACTCCCCATGACCTCCTTCTTCCATTGCCACATAAAGTGACATCATACGCAGTTGGCAACCCCACACCTGTAGCTGCCTCTCTGGTCAAAAATAGTGCTCCAATTAGGGGCCAAGCTGTTACTCACAAGCTGGATCAATTTAGGGGCTATGTAGCTCTTCTGTTCTTTGGGCTTACAGAAGATAACCTCAAGATTTTTAGAGATGACCTTGGTCAAATGGTAATCCTGATAAAGTATGTCCCAATATTTCTGCAAAATGCGCTTAATATTAAATGCCTTGGGGTTGTACCGGGTGCAGAATGTGCTGTCATTTTACTGATAAGGACTCCTGGTCTTACCTTGATTTGCTTCTTTTATTGGTGTGATCAAGGTACCCCTCTCTATATTTCTCACAGGCCTGTTCTACCACCAACTCATCATACTCTTTTTCTAAAAACTTTTGTTTGCGGATCATGCTGTGCTCGTCATAATCCTCATGTTGTTTGCAAGTTCTTTTTTTAATGGATTAAATTGTCCAAAGGGCATATTTCTGATCCAACTAGGGTGATGGTGGCTGTGGGCATGCAAGTATGAATTCCCTGGCAACAGTTTGAAGTGTGTCCTAGATATAACATTGAGGTCCACATCTATCCTCAATTCCAAATCCAGGAACTCTAATTTCTTGTTGTCTATCACAGTATTGTATGGATTATCTTGACAGTGTTGGATTAATTGTTCCAAATGACAGTCAGTGCCATCCCAAGTGATTTCCACGATTGGACGGCTTACGCTGCGTGGTGGATTACACGGTCCCAACCGATGGTGACGTCATGGCCACGTGTCACATCTTGCCAATTCCCAGAAGTGACATGGAGTGTTGCGCTTCCTGCTGCAAGGAGCCCATGCACGAGCAGCGTGTGTTCTAGTGGCCATCGCCATTCTACAGCTGTTGTATGCTGGATGAGAATCCAGCATATTTCAGAGAGGGGAATGTTTACCACATACCTGGGAGTATTTTGTAGGTGTACATTTACTGTAGTGAACATTAGTTTTTCCTGTATTATTGATTATATATATATTACACACTATATTGCAAAAAGCATTGGGATGACTGCCTTGACACACACATGATCTTTAATGGCATCCCAATCTTAGTCCGTAGGGTTCAATTTGGGTTGGTACACCCTTTGCAGCTAAAAAAGCTTTAACTCTTCTGGGAAAGCTGTTCAAAAGTTTTAGGAGTGTGTCTATGGGAATGTTTGAAAATTCTTCCAGAATTTCTTGTGAGGTCCGGTACTGATGCCGGATGAGAAGGCCTGACTTGCAGTCTCGTCTCTAATTCATCCCAAAGGCATTCTATCGGGGTTGAGGTCAAGACTCTGTGCAGGCCAATCAAGTCCCTCTACTCCAAGCTCGCTCATCCATTTTTTTTGGACTTCTTTGCTTCGTGCACTGGTGCGCAGTCATGTTGGAACAGGAAGGGGCTATCCCCAAACTGTTTCCACAAATTTGAGAGCATGAAATTGTCTAAAATATCTTGGTATTCTGATGCCTTAAGGAGTTCCCTTCACTGGAACTAATGGGCCAAGCCCAACCCCTGAAAAACAACCCCACACCATAATTCACCCTCCACCAAACTTTACACTTAGCACAATGCAGTCAGGCATGTACCGTTCTCCTGGCAACCGCCAAACCCAGACACATCCATCAGATTACTAGACAGAGAAGCATGATTGGTCACTCCAGAGAATACATCTCCACTGCTCTGAAGTCCAGTGGCAGCATGCTTCACACCACTGCATCTGATGCTTTGCATTGCAGTTGGTGATGTGAGGCTTGGATGCAGCTGCTCGGCCATGGAAGCCCATTCTATGAAGCTCTCTGAAGGCCGCACGAAATTTGGAGGTCTTTAGTTATTGACTCTGCAGACAGTTGGCGACTTCTGCGCACTGTGCGCTGACCCTGCTGTCATTTTACGTTGCCTACCACTTTGTGGCTGAGTTGCTGTTGTTACCAGTTGCTTCCACTTTGTTATAATACTACTAACAGTTGACCGTGGAATATTTAGTAGCAAGGAAATTTCACGGATAGACTTATTGCACAGGTGGCAACTAGAGATGAGCGAATCGAACTTGGCGAAGTGGAATTCGTTTCGAATATTAGGAAAATATTAGGAAATTTTTCCAAAAATGGCGGCGACATGTGTGGCGATGGAGCAGGAATCTCTGCGAAGGCGCGCAGACAAAGCGCGCTGACCCATAATGCATTCATTCATGACATGTGATCGCATTAGCCAATCAGCAGCCAGCCAGCCAGCACTGTGTAATGGTGGAGCTATAAATTGCGGCCATCTTACAATTCTCCATTTGCCTCCGGTCATTCAAGAGAGACAGACCTCTCTGTATTAGGGACAGAGTTAGGGCCACAGATACTTTAGGGACACAGAATCGTTACTTAGGGACACAGAATTGTTACTCAGGGACACAGAATTGTTACTCAGGGACACAGAATTGTTACTCAGGGACACAGAACTGTTACTCAGGGACACAGAATTGTTACTGAGGGACAGACACAGAATTGTTACTGAGGGACACAGAATTGTTACTGAGGGACACAGAATTGTTACTGAGGGACACAGAATTGTTACTCAGGGACACAGAACTGTTACTCAGGGACACAGAATTGTTACTCAGGGACACAGAACTGTTACTCAGGGACACAGAATTGTTACTCAGGGACACAGAACTGTTACTCAGGGACACAGAATTGTTACTCAGGGACAGACACAGAATTGTTACTCAGGGACAGACACAGAATTGTTACTGAGGGACACAGAATTGTTACTCAGGGACACAGAACTGTTACTTAGGGACACAGAATTGTTACTCAGGGACAGACACAGAATTGTTACTGAGGGACACAGAATTGTTACTGAGGGACACAGAATTGTTACTGAGGGACAGACACAGAATTGTTACTGAGGGACACAGAATTGTTATTCAGGGACACAGAATTGTTACTGAGGGACACAGAATTGTTACTCAGGGACACAGTATTGTTACTCAGGGACACAGAATCGTTACTCAGGGACACAGAATCGTTGAATTAAAAAGTATGTCAGACAACACGCAGAGGAGTGGCAGAGGAGGCAATGTTTCAGGAGCGAGCAGACGTGGCAGCAGAGGAAGGGGTCGAGGCAGCACTAGTCGCAGCCAGAGGCCAGTGCTCCCGGTGTAATCTAGCGGTCGTGTCTCCACCGACAACCCTGCCGTCATCGATTGGTTGGCTCGGTCGTCTTCCTCTTCCCAGGTCACCTCTGACACCTACAGCCAATGGTCGGTGGGTACGTCAGACACAACCGTTAGTTGGCATGGCCCGGGAGCAAGCCCACTGAAATCACGTGTCCTCTACCTGCCCCTGTCCTTTGGTGTTCCCTCACCAAGCGAAGTATCGCATGCTGTGGGCTCAGCCCCACTGTACAGTGAGGAAGAGCTAACAGAGGGCGGTCAGGAACTGGGGGAGACATCCGCCTCTTCAGCAGCCAGGCGAAGAAGTACTGGCGAGGAGGGTGGCTCAGTAGCCGGTCTAGAGACAGGTCTGTCTCCTGACCCACATGCAGCCGAGGGGGCTAGTAGTGAGGCGGAGACCCTAATTGATGATGATGAGGCTGATCGCACTTGGCAGCCTCGTCGTCATCAGGCGATTGCTTCCGCATCATCAGGAGAAGAGGGTGCCAGCTTGGCAGCGAGCAAAACAGTCGGTGGGTTGCCCAGGAGGCAGTAGGGTCGCAGCAGTGTCAGTGGAGGCAAACGGCCACGGAGTAGAGCACCAGCTCCACTGCAGCCTACCACCACGGCCAGTAGTGGTGCCGGTGTGCACGGAGGAAGTAGCAGTCAGCCAGTGAGGAGTAGCGGGGGCAAAGTTTCCTACTCGGCGGTGTGGCAATTTTTCGTCAAGCCGCCCGAGGAAGTAAACGTAGCCGTATGTCGACTATGTGGCCAGAAAGTCAAGCGTGGCCAGGGGGCCCATGTCTCCGTCGCCACACTCTGCCATGTGCCACTTTCAGGTCTCCTCACACTGCTGGTAGGTTCCATTTTGTCATAGGGTGCTGGCAGATTACGGGCCTCCCATTGCTGCTGCCAGGCCCGTAATCTGTCATGGGCCCCTGTACCGCCTCCTCATGCTGCTGCCAGGTCCAGAGTGTCTCATGGGTCCCTGTACGGCCTCCCATTGCTGCTGTCTCCATCGCCACACTCTGCCATGTGCCACTTTCAGGTCTCCTCACACTGCTGGTGGGTTCCATTTTGTCATAGGGTGCTGGCAGATTTCGGGCCTCCCATTGCTGCTGCCAGGCCCGTAATCTGCCATGGGCCCCCGTACCGCCTCCTCATGCTGCTGCCAGGTCCAGAGTGTCTCATGGGTCCCTGTACGGCCTCCCATTGCTGCTGTCTCCATCGCCACACTCTGCCATGTGCCACTTTCAGGTCTCCTCACACTGCTGGTGGGTTCCATTTTGTCATAGGGTGCTGGCAGATTACGGGCCTCCCATTGCTGCTGCCAGGCCCGTAATCTGCCATGGGCCCCCGTACCGCCTCCTCATGCTGCTGCCAGGTCCAGAGTCTCTCATGGGTCCCTGTACGGCCTCCCATTGCTGCTGTCTCCATCGCCACACTCTGCCATGTGCCACTTTCAGGTCTCCTCACACTGCTGGTGGGTTCCATTTTGTCATAGGGTGCTGGCAGATTACGGGCCTCCCATTGCTGCTGCCAGGCCCGTAATCTGCCATGGGCCCCCGTACCGCCTCCTCATGCTGCTGCCAGGTCCAGAGTGTCTCATGGGTCCCTGTACGGCCTCCCATTGCTGCTGTCTCCATCGTCACACTCTGCCATGTGCCACTTTCAGGTCTCCTCACACTGCTGGTGGGTTCCATTTTGTCATAGGGTGCTGGCAGATTACGGGCCTCCCATTGCTGCTGCCAGGCCCGTAATCTGCCATGGGCCCCCGTACTGCCTCCTCATGCTGCTGCCAGGTCCAGAGTGTCTCATGGGTCCCTGTACGGCCTCCCATTGCTGCTGTCTCCATCGCCACACTCTGCCATGTGCCACTTTCAGGTCTCCTCACACTGCTGGTGGGTTCCATTTTGTCATAGGGTGCTGGCAGATTACGGGCCTCCCATTGCTGCTGCCAGGCCCGTAATCTGCCATGGGCCCCCGTACCGCCTCCTCATGCTGCTGCCAGGTCCAGAGTCTCTCATGGGTCCCTGTACAGCCTCCCATTGCTGGTGTCTCCATCGCCACACTCTGCCATGTGCCACTTTCAAGTCTCCTCACACTGCTGGTGGGTTCCATTTTGTCATAGGGTGCTGGCAGATTACGGGCCTCCCATTGCTGCTGCCAGGCCCGTAATCTGCCATGGGCCCCCGTACCGACTCCTCATGCTGCTGCCAGGTCCAGAGTGTCTCATGGGTCCCTGTACGGCCTCCCATTGCTGCTGTCTCCATCGCCACACTCTGCCATGTGCCACTTTCAGGTCTCCTCACACTGCTGGTGGGTTCCATTTTGTCATAGGGTGCTGGCAGATTACGGGCCTCCCATTGCTGCTGCCAGGCCCGTAATCTGCCATGGGCCCCCGTACCGCCTCCTCATGCTGCTGCCAGGTCCAGAGTGTCTCATGGGTCCCTGTACGGCCTCCCATTGCTGCTGTCTCCATCGCCACACTCTGCCATGTGCCACTTTCAGGTCTCCTCACACTGCTGGTGGGTTCCATTTTGTCATAGGGTGCTGGCAGATTATGGGCCCCCCATTGCTGCTGCCAGGCCCGTAATCTGCCATGGGCCCCCGTACCGCCTCCTCATGCTGCTGCCAGGTCCAGAGTGTCTCATGGGTCCCTGTACGGCCTCCCATTGCTGCTGTCTCCATCGCCACACTCTGCCATGTGCCACTTTCAGGTCTCCTCACACTGCTGGTGGGTTCCATTTTGTCATAGGGTGCTGGCAGATTACGGGCCTCCCATTGCTGCTGCCAGGCCCGTAATTGCCATGGGCCCCCGTACCGACTCCTCATGCTGCTGCCAGGCCCGTAATCTGTCATGGGCCCCTGTACCGCCTCCTCATGCTGCTGCCAGGTCCAGAGTGTGTCATGGGTCCCTGTACGGCCTCCCATTGCTGCTGTCTCCATCGCCACACTCTGCCATGTGCCACTTTCAGGTCTCCTCATACTGCTGGTGGGTTCCATTTTGTCATAGGGTGCTGGCAGATTACGGGCCTCCCATTGCTGCTGCCAGGCCCGTAATCTGCCATGGGCCCCCGTACCGACTCCTCATGCTGCTGCCAGGACCGTAATCTGTCATGGGCCCCTGTACCGCCTCCTCATGCTGCTGCCAAGTCCAGAGTGTCTCATGGGTCCCTGTACGGCCTCCCATTGCTGCTGTCTCCATCGCCACACTCTGCCATGTGCCACTTTCAGGTCTCCTCACACTGCTGGTGGGTTCCATTTTGTCATAGGGTGCTGTATGGCCTCCCATTGCTGCTGCCTCCACCGCCACACTGTGGCTCCACACTCTGGTTTTGGCCCCGTGACTGCCCAAATGATTGAAGTGTGCGGTGATTCCAAGATCGACGGCACTCATCTGCATGTCATACTGACTGACAGTATTATTTCTCTTCCCCAGCAGACTCCAAGGGCATTTAAATTAAAGGTACAGTGTTCTGCACTAATATAAAGGCTCTCTGAAGCCTAGAAACACCCTTTTTAAAGTTAAATTCGCAGCGAATATATTCGCCTCGAATCAAATTTATTCCTCGAATTCGCCGAATCAGCCGAATCGAATTTTTGAATACTTCGCTCATCTCTAGTGGCAACCTATCACAGTACCACGTTTGAATTCACTGAGCTCCTGAGAGCGACCCATTCTTTCAAAAATGTTTGCAGAAGCATTCTGCACACCTAGGTGCTTGATTTTATACACCCGTAGCAATGGAGGTGATTGGAACACCTGAATCCAATGAGTTGGAGGGGTGTACCAATACTTTTGGTAATATAGTATGTGTGTGTGTGTATATATATATATATATATATACACACATACATACACACACACACACACATACATACATACATACATACATACTGTGCTCACCATACATTAGTACACCCCAACATATTTGTCAGAAAATGTTTACTTTCCTTTCAGATTCAACATTTTCTATTGGAAACTATACTACAAAATACTCCCACAAATGTGTGTCATTGATTGCAAACAAGATTTGTTAATATGCACACACAAAAAAAGTACTTTTCCTAACAAAGGCTGGCCGTACATTATACAATTATCTGGAGATTTTTGGTTTAGATTTACCAAAAACCATATAATAGGAGGACAAACCTAAACAACACTTTCAGTTGTATCCAATTAGGCAGGCCATTGCACTACACAGTTGAAGGTAAATCTAAAGGAAATTGGGCAGAAAATTGGTAGATAATTGTATAATGTATGGCCAGCCAAAGTCATTCAAGACCATGTTGTGGAAATGAATACATCCCAATTAAAGTCTTAGGAGCAAAGCTAAATTTTAGACAACAAAATGCTAATTAACAAGAATTCAACTACAGGTGAGTCTAATTGTTCATTAAACAGATGTCCAGCAGACAGTTGATTATAAGGGCATTACTTAACAAAGAAAACCTCTTCCCATTTCATGCTGTCAGCAATGGCACCACATGGAAGAGAAATGCCACAAGGCCTGATAAAAAAATAATTTCTTTACACAAGAAAGGTGAAAGCTACAAAAAGATCAGCAAAGCTTTACTTATCAGTCAGAATACTGTAACAAAAATGATACAAACATTTAACAAAGATGAAACTGAAACCATCATCATCCTTCTGATGAGAAGGGTTGAACAAAATTGCCATGCAAGTTCACTGCAGTTAGCTAAAGAAGCAGAAAGTCAAACTGTGGTGATTGCTTCCCATGACACAATACGGTGTACAGTGCTGAAGAATGACATGCATGAGTGTCATCTACAAAGGAAGCCTCTTCTAAAGCCCATGCACAAAAAAAACCCACCTAGAATTAGCCAGGGTTCATGCTGAAAAAGAAGACTACTGGGACTCTGTACTCTGGAGTGATGAGACCAAGATAAATGTTTTTGGAACTGATGGCTTCAAAACTGTATGGCGTGGCAAAGGTGAGGAGTACAATGGAAAATGCATGGTGCCTACATTGAAACATGGTGGTGGCAGTGTCCTTCTGTGGGGCTGCATGAGTGCTGCTGGTGTTGGGGAGCTGCATTTCATTAATGGTGTCATGAATTCACAGATGTACAGCTCTATATTAAAAGAGAAGATGCTACCATCACTCCGTGTCCTTGGTCTTTGTGCACTTTTCCAACATGGCAATGATCCAAAAGACACTTTTAAGACCACTGTTGCATTTCTGAAGAAGAACAGGGGGAAATTGATTCAGTGGCCAAGTATGTCTCCTGATCTGAGCTGAACACCTATGGGGAATTCTATAGAGCATCACTCTCCATCCAGCATCCAGGCTCTAACAGAGGTCATTCTTGAAGAATGGAAAAAGATAGATGTTGCAATATGTTGCTAACATGTTCATTCCATGCCTAGAAGATTTGGTGCTGTCCTTACAAATCATGGAGGACATACAAAATACTAGATGGAGTCATTTTTGTTGTGGGGTGTATTCATTTTTACATCAACTAATTTGAGTAAAACTGTAGATTTTGTAATCTAAGTTATATTAATAACTTTAATTTAATGTAATGAGCTAAACAAATGTTCTGTAAAACTCAGTTTTGGCAAAATTTTGGAAATTGTTTTTGTATTCATTGAGATATATATATTACTTTTCAAAAGGGGTGTGTACTCATTTATGCTGAGCACATTTTTTTTTGTCATAAAGCCCCCCTTGAAACTGTACAAGTTCAATATAACAAACATTTTTAATGTGTTTTACATGACTAGTATGATGACCCCTTTGTAGTATAAACTCCAGCTTTAAGCTGTCCACATTTCAATTCCACAGTCACAAAAAACACTCCATGTTCAGATTTACTTAATTCCCCTTATGCTCTCATCAGATGATGAAGTTGATCAAGCCCTTCCGTCAGTATATATATGTGTGTCTGTATCTCCTCTTCTCCCCAAATGACTTCTCTGTGCCTCTCCTCATGTAAAGTATATATAAATCACATATAGTGTATTATCTTCCAATATGATATTAAATCACATAGTAATTGCACTCATATGAAGTAAATAAATTAATAATGTGCCAAACTTATCCACCACATGAAAGAACTCCATTATCCATCACCCCTATTCTTAACCTCACTCGAAAGATTTCTTGCATCTACATATCATATCCCTCCACTGTTTTTCCCTTATACTCTCTTCCAGATGGGCTTCCCATAAAAACATTCATGTAGTGTATTACCATTATATAAAGTGAAATAAGTGATTAAACGTACATACAATCTATATAGATATAATCACCCCCACTCCCTCATCACAGGATTTGATTGACAGCAGCAGGAGCTAATGGCTTCCACTGCTATCAGTCTGCCCTGTGAGGAGAGAGAGAACAGAGAGAGCCACTGCCTTAGTCACAGAGCGGAATCAAGATTGAGTTCAGGTAAGTATAAGGGGGGTCTGGGGATCCTGGACAAAGAAGGTTTTTTTACCTTAATGCAGAGAATGCATTAAGGTAAAAACCTTAAGGCTCTAGAGCCACTTTAAGGGATTACATTTTAGAGTTTTCAGGTTCCTTGATTTTTATGTTATAGTGATAAGGCTTTTTGTCAAGTCTGGGGTGCTCATAAGCACTGAATTCAGATGGTACTAACCATCTGTTCTTGTATCTAAACCATCCTATTAGTCACATTCGTGACAGCTTACTACTCCTGTAGAAAAATTAAATGAATTGCTGTATTTAAAAAAAAAAAAAAAAACCCCAACATGATTTATGGAAAACAACTATTAAATAACTTAGGAAAACATAATTATAGATAGCTATGTATATGCATTTCAGAAAACAGAAGATACTTTAAATTAGAAGAAAAATGAAACAAAATCCATTTCCAGTGGAATGTGTTTCTCAAGAAAATGTCTATAAAAAAATTCTTCTTAAAACTTCTACAGCCATCATCACACGATACTTTTGAAAGATAGAGAAAAAAAATCTTTCTTATAGGATAATGGCTATTGCCCCAGGTGATTTCAATTGCCATTTTGCAACTGACTTGTTCTATTAAAAGTAATTCAATGACCCTTTAATAGCCTATTAATTTATACCTTAACTAGTGCATAAAACAGTTATTAAACACATGCTCAGAGGATCTGTCACAGTTTTTTTCTTCTGTCATAGACAATAATTGCAATGTTGACATGATTCATAAATATTCCCTAATTACATTTGCCCCTTATTGTGCTAAGGATGTTACAATCAGTGATCTTTGTTCATAAATTGCATGATCTTTTGTAAATAATTACAACCCTTTCCAGCCTTATTTTTAAAATTTACAAATTTCTCTTTTGAGTTTAAATAATCACTGCCGACAAATGCTAATCAAATATTCATATTAGTTCTATTTTCATCATTTGGGACTGGGAGAATGCTTTGCTTTGGATCTGGCATGAAATTCTCTTAATTCTCACTGACTGGGAGACAATGAATTACATGCTGCTGTACTCTGTTTATATCTAATAAATGTAATGATTAAGCCTCGGTTCACACTGATGCAGTCCGGAATTCACAGCAGTTTCTGTGGGAATTCTGCACTGCATCACAATCACACCCATTCATGCGAACCGCTACAGGTGTGTATGTTAAGTTAACACCCCGAAATCGGTCCGCAAAGCGTGGTACGATGTGCAGAATCGGATCACATGGGTGTGAATACCCATGAAATCCGATTCTAGTGCGGACCAAAAAAAGGGTCCTGCGCGTTTCCGGTGCAGATGCAGTGCAATTTGAGCCATGCAAAATGTATGGCTCAAATCACACTGCAACAGAATTTGCATGTGATTTGCACAGGAATGCAGAGCAGTTCTTTTGTGAATCACGTGCAATGTACCACACCGCAGAAGTGTGAACCCAGGCTTAAACTTTTCTATTTATTGTTGCCGATTATTTTATCACTACAAATATTCCTAAAGAATGTTTTTCAAAGTTGAATTTTTTTTTCATAGTGATATTTAAAAAAAAAATTATAGATTTTCA
The DNA here is from genome assembly GCF_062004578.1 of Staurois parvus. NCBI lineage: Eukaryota > Metazoa > Chordata > Amphibia > Anura > Ranidae > Staurois > Staurois parvus. The sequence goes on from NW_028318001.1 coordinate 5,458,645, forward strand.
AATGTGCTTCTGTGTTTATTTTTTTTATACAGGATGGATATAGAAATGCATGTCAGTGCAGTTGCAGAGACTGAGGAAGTGCACATTGATGCTGTGGCAAAATGTGGGGTACAGCACGCTGGTGTGGTGGTAAAGAATTTACCCGTGAATGTCAATGTAGAAAAGTGCATGTTTTTGCAGTGGTAAGGATTGAAGAAGTGCGCAACAGGGCAATAGCAGACAGTAGGGTTGTGCATGTTATTGAAGTGATAGAAAGTGAAAAGGTGTGCATGGGTGCAATGGCAGTGGGTGTGAAGTCATGAAATAAAGTCTTGGGAGTAGGTTTTTCCATGTTGCTGCAATGGGCATGACAGTGCAGGGATGGATAGTGGCATAGTTCACTTTAGGTTTCAATGAGTTTTAACTGAGTATTACAGAGAAAGGTACAAGAAATGGGTGTAATTGTGGTTGCGCAAGAGCTCAAGAGCAAACAGATAAAGCGGAGTTCTGGCTCCCCCCGCAACAAAAATTAGAAGTCAGCAACTGCAAATACTGTCAAAACCAGGTACCCGCTCCCCCCAAAAGGTGCCAAATGTGGATGAAGCAGATTAGCAGAGCTTCCACTTTTGGGTGGAACTCCGCTTTAAGCAGGATGAAACATGTACTTAGGAATACACTGAAAAATAATAAACAGGGAAACCAGTAGAAGACTGCATATTATATAATAGGGCAGTCTGTCCATGAGCATGAAGCACTAAGGAACTCCGTTTATAGAATTGGTGGTAGTATGGAGAGAATCCTATATGTCCCAACCAATCAACTACAAGAGAGTGGTTCACTTCTTTAATAATATCAGATATGCCGGGAATAACAGAGGAGTTCTAGTGTCTTGTAACATAGTGGAGAGGAGGATAAGAATTACCACTGTTCTGGCTGCGGAGGGGATGGTTTCTATATTTATATGTAAAATTGCTGTTTCAATAGAGAGAGTAATAGAGAGAGTAAGTGGTCAGGGTGTAAAGTCTGAAATCAGTTTGAAGACCTGGTTCCAGCAGAACTTGATGCAATACCACGGAATATGGATTAGAGAGCCCACAGAACTACAATTCCTTCAACACCAAGGTGAATTAACTGAGGATATCTGAGAACGTTCTCAGGGGGTAACGTACCACCTGTGTAATACCTGTGTAATACATTTTGGAGCAGTTCCTAGTGATCTGTACAGAGGGTAAAGCCCTCCAGGTTCTAAAATGGACTTTACGAACAAATGAGGAAACTGAAAAGTCAGTTTCCTCTGCATTAAGCAAACCTCCTGGAGCCCCTCAAGCTGCTTAGTTGAGAATCCTGGGTTATAACCTTGATTCACACCGTGGGAGGGCTCAGAACTGTCACAATAGAGAACAGGATACTTTTTCAAACAAGTACATAGTACAGCAATGACATATAAAGAATACAAAATGTTGGGTTTACATATTCTATAATGGCAAGCTGCCATTTGGCTTCCAGGTAAGCCAAAGTTGTGTTCTCATTTAAAAAATGTAGTGTTTTTTCCAAAACTGTTAGAAAATTACTTGAATTCTATTTAAAAAAGATATACCTTTAGTCAAGGGCTGGGTAAAGTCCAGGTCTATAGGGTATGTTGGAGGTATCATTGAATAAATATGAAATTTGTGTACAGTGATAAGTCTCTGACGTGGGAAGCTGATAAGTCCTTTGTAGATCCTCAAATGATGCTGTTGTAGTTATTGTTAACAAATAGGTTAAGAATGCTTTGAACACCATAAGGAGAGATTTAGTTTAGGAATGCAAAGCTCTAAATAATCTATAGGAAGTAATACTGCCTGAGTGGGGTGAGTTATTGGCCGAGTGGTGTTTGTTGAGGGAAATGGGGATATTGGTAATGGGTCACCTATTAGACTAGCAAGAAGGAAAGTTCTCAAACATCTAGTAGGAAGGAGGGAGGTCTCCATGGTGGGCCACAATTTTTGTGAATCAGTGTTCCACCAGTATTGTGTTTGGTCCAGTATCAAATCAAGGTAGTAAAAATAGAGATTATGGAAGGATAGGCCACCCACTGATTTGTGTTTGGGTAGCATTGAAAAGTCACAGCATGTTTTATTTCCCTTCCATATATAGATAGTGAGGAGAGCATAGAATTTAAAGAAAATAGTTTGCAGAATAGAGATGGGTATTGTCTAAAAGAGGTGCAGGAGTTTGGTTAGTGTCAGTATTTTGAAAGAAGCTTTACTGCCCACTGTAGATAGCTCAAATTTAGAAAGAGAGGAAATTTAGAGCAAACAGTTGGTCGAGGGTAGGATGTTGATACCTAGATATATATTGTGGGTAGTAGTCTAAGAGTATGAGAAATGAGCTTTCCTAACAGAGTTTGGGATGTTGAGGCTTAAAATCTGAGATTTAGACTCGTTATTTTATACGATACTGCACATGACGATATTCTGTATTTCCAATAAAGTTTGAATTAGGCCCATGATAAACAAAATGACATTGTCTCTGAAAAGTCCTAACTTATAGGTATGACCTATGTGGATTCCCTTTATATTTGGAGAGGTTTGGGTTAAGTGCACCAGGGGTTCTATTAGTAATGCAAATATGATTGGGGACAGAGGGGACAGAGGGCAACCCTTTCTAGCTCCATTTGTTAACAATAGTTCAGAGGAAAGTACCCCAGATGAGTACACTTTCATGGATGGATGAGTATAAAGTGACAAGCTAGCAGTGAGGATCGGGCCTTAAAATCCAAATTTCTGCAGGACCACTTGCAGAAACCCCCACATTGCACTTGATGAAACACTTGATGAAGCATCAAGGGCCAAAAAAAGTGATATGATTTTGCAAATCTCAGCATGGCTAAGCAAATTCAAAATTCTTCTAGTTGTGTGAGTCGCCTGTGGCCCTTTAGTGAAGCACACCAGATCTAGGTAGATCAGGAAGGGAAGAGTATCTAATAGTCCACCAGGACCTTTGTAAAAAATGTTATATCCGAATTCCATAACAAAATTGGTTTATAGTTATTAGGCAAGCTGGGTTCTTTGGCTTAGGAAAGGTTATGATGACCACCTGTAACGTTTCTCTTGGGAACTGTCCCATGAGTTATAGACAGCTACCAAATGAGGGGTTAGGGTGGTTTTAAATTTATAATGGCATTCAATAGGGAATATATGCAGGAAAGCATACTGTTCAAACTAGTTAACTAATAAAATGTTCATATGATTATAGTTAATAAAGTCCAAATAATCAATATATAATAAGTCCAAATAAAAAGTGTCCAAATCCTTTATATCAGTGAGAAATGTAATTCCTTTTGGTGAATCTTTAGTATCTTCCCATGGTAACATATTCTCTGGTACATGGTATGACTCCACTGTCTGTGAACAGACTCTCACCCTAAAAGATGGACTACATGTAAAGACAATGTCATGAAAGGCTTTCTCCACTCAAGGATTATGTAGCAGCAATAGCGGGGATTCAGTTCAATACATAAGGCTTTTAGAATTTAGCAGCCCAGAAAAAAAACCTAAACATATCCCATAGTGCTTTCTGTTTAAAATTAACATGCTAATTAGAGTGCTTCTTTCTATGCTCTGTGAACACTCTTACCTTAAAAGATAGATCTCATGTAAAGAAAAGGTAATCCTCGACACCACCCTCTGTTAACAGACTTTCACCTTACGTAAAAGAATCACTTCATCTAAAGAACATCAAGTCCTTCTTTTAACTTGAGAGTTTGTTCAAAGAGTCTAGAGTGGAGAGGAAACATGGACTGAGGTTAATTTTAAACAGAAAGCATTATGGGATATATCTTTGTTTCTTGTTGAGCTGCTTTAACCTAAGAGCTTGGTGTATTAAACTGGATCCCTGAGTGGTAAAAAGCCTTTCATGACCCTGTAATTATATGAGGTCTATTTTTTAAGCCGAGAAAGTACAGATATAGAGCTTGCGCAATTATGTCTGAAGGTAAGGCTAGAGTTCAGTTTTGAAACAACTGACAAAATGAAGTGCAATAATTTATTGACATTCTAGAAAAGTTTTATAATACTTTAGATGTCCTTTAGTACAAATGATGAATGAGGCAGATATAAGCTATATATGATGAACCATACTATTGTCAGCTTCATATACAGTAACCATTTTAGCTGTGCCAGCAGTTTCTAGTGTCCTTTAATACTGAAATAATGATGATACTTACTGCCAGAGAACTACAGACAGACATGCATACATATAGCCCAGACAATATTGAACAGTTTATTAATCATGTATTCAAATGGATAAATGAGCTTTTACAATCCAGTTGTTTATTTGCACTATTTCTTATGAAAGTGTGAAAGTAAACTCATAAACAATGACATTGTTAGCTGTGAGCCAGGGGCGGACTGACAACTCCTGGGGCCCCCGGGCAATAGGGGGCCTATGGGGGGGCCTAAAAAAGCCTATGAAAAAGGTACCAGGGGCATCTCATGGGGCCCCCTACTGACCCCGGGCCCTCGGGCAGTGCCCGAGTTTCCAAATGGTCAGTCCACCCCTGCTGTGAGCTGTATTATATAATATCCTTTTTTTTCCTCTGTAAGAAATAATATGTTTCTACTTAGCAAGAAAATGGATACAAAAAGTATTTTATTTTTAGATTTGAATTAGTTTTAACTATAGCAGTACACCAATAATTACAATATTGTTATTTCAGTCAGTCTACACATTTTATACTGTCTTGGCTTGATCATAATGGAGATCTGTACTTGATTCCATGTGCATTTTGTTAAATAGCTCATACTAACTTGTACTGACATAGCTACTCACAGCTCCTAAATAATTAATGATTTACTGCACAGAATAACAATGCACTGTGATGAAATGTCTGAAGGAGAAAATCCAACAAAGGTGATTAAGATTAATACCAATTCTAGAAGACAAAAAGTTTTATTAAAAGTGCTAGAACAAATAAAGGCAACATTAAAATGAAGCTCTCTTGTTAATGGCAAAAATGTAATACATTTCTCACATATGACCTTCAGTAAATGGTGATGAATCTGACTTCCCGTGCAGAAGTGAATTTTAAATCAGAGTACTAAAATATTTTATAATGGTAATTTACTTCAGCAAAAAAGTATGAGACTATAAATATAAAGCAAAATGAAAGTACCCATTTTGGTTGCTAAGCTTTTTATCCTAAACAGACAGCCATCAGGGTTGAATTACTAAAACTGGAGCACTCAGAATCTGGTGCAGCTCTGCATGGTAACCAATCAGCTTCTGGATGGTTGCTGTCAAACAGGCATGCTGGAGAACCTGCATTCGATAGGAATCCGATCAGTGCTGGCAGGCAATGGCTGCGAGCACTGACTGGTGTGTTCTGGCAGAGGGAGTCCCCCTGTCAAAACACTACAGCTCAGAGGGAGGATCTTTGCACTAACATCAGATAGTTAGTACAGTGAGCACTTTACAAAATCTTCTATTTTTTTTTTAGTTATGAACTGATAGCGTGTACCCAGCTTTAGACAAATAAGGGTACTGAAAGGGATAACATCTGAGGATTAGTAAATATAGCAAAGGAAGTGTTATGTGAATTAACTATTGAGACAAGTTAATTATAAGATTGCAATTTCCCAAGTAAATGTTTCCATTTAGTGACCAGAAATAGCATTTCTCATGATTAATACATTCCCTGCTCCAAGTTAAAGCTAGCCATGGACATGAGATACTTACTGCCCAACCCAGATGATCCCAGACACTGATGTCAGGGGATCAATTGCACAGACAGTTTAGAAAACTTTGTCCAATTGCTGTTCAAGTGACAGTGTGGTTAAAAATATGGACTTGGTTAAAATAAGGAAGAAAATGACTCCACTACTCATGTAACAAATCGTATTCCTGCTGTTATATTTCTATGGCAAATTAAAAAAACAATACATAAACCTGAACAGTTGCTTAATTTTTCCTCTAATTGTCACTCAGACTAGCATTTCCAAATGGTTTCTTCAACAACCTGAATGATGTGATCTTGTATTTCCCTTCCCTACTTTAAAAAAGAAAACCAATTACTCTCTTTGTACACTCTTAACCTATACCATGGAGTTATCAATGCCTTAATTTAATGCCATATAAACACTTAAATATTAAGACATATAGTAAATTACCTTGCACCCTCTCTACTTAAAAAGACCCTGTTGCCTGACCATTTATTTCAACAAAAATCTTCCCCATAAGAATATATCTGGATTTAGTGTACTTTATGTATGTTATTTACCCATAAAAGCCTTCATTACATAGGCATACAAAAGCTCTGAGTACTGACATATTTGATGTTTTGTGCAGTCCCAGCAGACTCAGAGCTGTCACTCAAGTGCTACTATATAGTATTTCCCTTCACTCTTCTCCAGGCAGCTAAATAAAAGGTTATCTAGGAAGGCATGTGGAGGCAAATAAATACTGGGCTGACACAGCCAGTAATTGGATACGCTCAAAAGAGAAGAAGGATATGGTGTGCAAGAAAGGAGGGACTGAGCTAAGAACAGTGAAGTCAGAGCTTCAACCTACCGGTTAGCTTGATCCCACTATTTGCATAAGAGAGAAACCAATGCATGTCTGAACATCATCACCTATAAGGGACCTTTTTTTTTTTTGGGCTATCCTGATGGTCAGGGAGCAGGTCCTCATTTTTCTTTACTAGGCTTCAGAGCACAAAAACACAGAACCCATATTCCTGACAACATTAAAAGCAATTCCTGGAGCCTCTTTAAAAAACAGTCCACTACATACTTGGCAGAAGATATCTCCCATCGCAGAAAAACCCCTGGGCCATTTGGGATGGTGTGCCCTGAAAGTATTATGTTTTTCTGGTTACAAACTCTACAGTTTACAAAAATATTAGTCTAAAAAAATAAAAAAGAAGGAAATACATTCATTGGAAAGACCAAGCTAATAGACTTAAGTGTTGGCAACAAAATGTCTAGTTTGTGACAGCTGACTCCAATATGTTACAATATTAAATTAATGCATTTGTGAAGAATGGGATTTTAATATTCAATTTACCTAAAAATGTTGTCAAGGTAATGCACAAAGAACAATTCATTTATCATTCTAAATTGAGTAGTTCACCTTCATGATTAATGGAAAGTTATGGAGTTGTTAGGCTTGAAAGTGCAGCATTCAATCGTGATAGATTAGAATTGTTTTACTACTTTGTATTGCTTTGGTTTCTCCATGCCATGCCTATATTCGTTCCTGCTTTCAGAGATTAAAGTTTAATATATATATATATATATATATATATATATATATATATATATATATATAGTGCTGAGGCTCTATATCTGGGGTTGTTTAAGACCCAGTCAAACATGATAAAACATGACATGATAAAGGGATGATTAGGTGCTAATCTGAAATTGTTATACAGGAATAGTTTATTGGCTTCAATTTCAAATCATAAAACAATTCAACACTGACAGCTAAAAGTTAAATTGAACCAATGTGCAAGATATGCAATTAGAAAAAAGTGTGGAATTTTGTACAGCTTCATAATTGCTTACCACAGATCCCGGCTATTTCTCTTTGTGCTCCTAGTAGAAATTAACTGTGTGTCAAGGTGCAAGGGTAACATGTAGTAAGGACAGAAAAACTACTAATCCCTGTGACTAGGAGACCCATGATGCCATGTCTTTCAACAGTTTTTACAGTTTCTGGCAAATGAAGATTACAATTGCAAAAATACAGGACCACAAAGGACAACAGTTTTCTTTAAAATGGAAAATTCTTTAGAACTGAAAATGGCACAACAGGTAATATATTATTATTTTTCTTTTATGTAACTAAAATGTTTCCATTAAATGTTAATTAACCACTTGCCCTGCGGAAGATTTACCCCCCTTTCTGACCAGGTCACTTTTTGCTATACGGTGCTGCTCTATTTCAACTGATAATTACGCTGTCATGCAATACTGTACCCAAACTAAATGTATGCCTTTTTTCACACAAATAGAGCTTTCTTTTGGTGGTATTTGATCACCTCTGGGTTTTTATTTTTTGTGCTGTAATAAAAAAAAGACCAACATTTAAAAAAAAAAAACCCATTATTTTCTCATTTTTGTTATAAAAAATATCCAATAAACTCACATTTCATCATAAACTTAAGCCAAGATGTAATTTGCTACATGTCTTTGGTAAAAAAAAATGTTTTGTGTATAAATTATAGCATCTACAAACTGTTGTATAGATACTGGAATTTATGTAATTTGTTTGCTATACGGCACTGCGCTAGTTTAACTGACAACTACAGTCATGCAATGCTGTACATAGATGAAATTTATGTCCTTTTTTTACACAAATAGAGCTTTCTTTTGGTGGTATTTGATCACCTCTTGGTTTTTATTTTTTGTGCTGTAATAAAAAAAAAGACCAAACATTTTGAAAAAAAAACCCTTATTTTCTCATTTTTGTTATAAAAAATATCCAATAAACTCACATTTCATCATAAACTTAGGCCGAGATGTATTTTGCTGCATGTCTTTGGTAAAAAAAAATTGTTTTGTGTGCAAATTATAGCATTTACAAACTGTGGTAAATTCCTCATTTCACTTCCTTACTACCTATCACAGTTTCAGACACTCTGAAATTCCAGAATAACACAATACCCCCACAAATGACCCCTTTTTGAAAAGTAGGCACTGCAGACTATTTGCTGAGAAGCATGTTGAGTTAATGGAATACTTTATTTTTTACCACAAGTTTTTGGAAAATAAAATCTTTTTTTTTCAAAAAGTTGGCACTTAAATGATATATTGCTCACACATGCCATGGGTATATGTGGAATTACACCCCAAATTATATTCTACTACTTCTACTGAGTGTGGGGATACCGCATGTGTGAGACTTTTTGGGAGCCTAGCCTCATACAGGAGTCCGACCACTTTGAAAGCCTGAAGGTGAATAACTTCCTCATTTCACTTCCTCACTATCTATCACAGTTTTGGAGGCCCTGAAATGCCAGGATACACCAAACCCCCCAAATGACCCCTTTTTGGAAAGTAGACACTCCAAGAAATTTAATAAGAGGCATGGGGAGTATTTTGCAGATCTCATTTTTTCTCACAAGGTTTTAAAAATAAAAGAATAGAAAAAATATGTTTTCGTTTTCATTTTCCAAAAACTTGTACTACTCACCATGCCTCTTAGGGTGTCTACTTTCCAAAAAGGGGTCATTTGGGGGTTTGTGTACTATTCTAGAATTTCAGGGCCTCTGAAACTGTGATAGGTAGTCAGGAAATGTAATGAAGAGACAAATCCCTTAAAAAGCCTGAAGGTGCTTATTGGATTCTGGGTTCCTGTACGCGGCTAGTCTGCCAAAAAGTCTCTCACATGTGGTATCCCCATACTCGGGAGAAGTAAAAAAATCTATTTTGGGGAGTAATTCCACATATACCCATGGCATGTGTGAGCAATGTATCATTTAAGTGACAACTTTGTGTAAAATAAATAAATAAAAAATTTGCTATTTTCCAAAAACTTGTGGTAAAAAAAAAATCATTCAATTGACTCAATGTGCCTCTCAGCAAATAGTTTGGGGTGTCTGCTTTACATAAAGGGGTCATTTGGGGGGGGCATTATATGCCCAGCATAAAAATCTTATGCTTCACGTCACTCACTCTTCTAATGACTTGAAGACCAAGCCTTTTCTGACACTTTTTGTTCACATGAAAAAATCTGTATTTTTTGCTATGAAATTACTTTGATCCCCCAAACATTATATATTTTTAAAGCAGATGCCCTAGTGAATAAAATGGTGGGTGTTGCAATTTTTTGTCAAATAGTGCAGAGATTTTTCAAACACACATTGTTTTTTAAAAATACACTTTTTTACTTTTAATGCACACAAACAAAATATATTGGCCAATTATTTAGTAAAGTATAAAAGATGATGGTATGTTGAGTAAATAGATACCAAACATGACGTGCTTTAAAACTGCACACTCCCCATGCAATGGCAACAAACTGCATACATGTTTAATATCCATAGGCGATGCTTTACAAGCCTTTACAGGCTACCATTTTAGATTTACACAGGAGGTCTACTGCTATAATTACTGCCCTCGATCTGACGTTCATGTCAATACTTCACATGCATAGTACAACCGCTGTTTACATACCGATACGGGGTCAATACTTGCGCAAGCCATTAAAGGGTGCTTTAATTCTTTTTAAAATGTAGTTAGATTTTTTTTTTATTATTTTTACACTGTCCCTTTTATTTATTTTTTTGATCACTTTTATTGTTTTTACAGGGAATGTAAATATCCTCTGTGACAGCAATAAGAAGTGACAGGTAATCTTTTCTGAGAAATCTGGGGTCTATTAGACTCTAGATATCTCCTCTGCCCTTAAATCATCTGATCTCACCAGGATCGTTGTGATCAGATGATTTCCCAATTTAAAAATGGCGCTGTTTCTATCCAGCGAAATTGAAGTGATGAAATGCTCTTAGCTTCCGGTTTCTTAGACTATAGAAATTATTGGTGTCATTTAGGTCTCCAATCAGCTCTATGATCAGCTGATGGAAACACCGACTGTATTCTCAGGTTTCTCTGATGGCACAGGACTGCCCGAGAGAGCCCTGTGACTAATTAGCTACTTGGATTGCTTTTACACAAAAGTCAATCGCCTGCTGAAAAAACAATACCAGGATGCAGCTGCAGGCATCATCCTGTTATAACCACTCAAAGTCCAGTGATGTACCAGTATGTCCTGGTCCTTGTTGGGTATATATGCTATGTTTTATTTTTATGCAGCCTGTGGGCTGAATGAAAAAAGAGAAGAAATCCTTATATGTTCTTTTTTAACTGTGGATGAAAAATCTCATCCAACAACACTGCACACACTGATGTATATTCTGAGAGCAAGACCCCCCTGTTGCTGTCAGAATAAACAGTGGCATTCCTGCAAAGAAAACAGCAATGGTTAACATTAAAATAGTGACAATAAAACAGTAACTCAATAAAATGACAACTATTTTTGTTTTATTTTATTTTTACTTTTTTATTCTTTGGGTTTTTTTTTTAACTTTTTTTATTTTTGTTTTAACTTTTTTAAACTTTTTTTTAAAACTAAGATCCAGATGGTAGGGTCTCTCATAATGCGATAGCCAGTTTCCTGACTATTTAATATCTTTCGTGACCCTTTGTATAGATGTGTCCTAGACGTGCTGTGCTGTCCCCTATACTAAAAGACCACTAGTGTGTGGTAGTGACGGAAGCAGTCCTTGAGGGAGAGACCAGGTTGGCCATGACAGGAGGGACCAAAAAAAGCAGGAGTCACGTCTAATTCCGTGTCTGCTACAGACCCAACATCTTTTTTTGGGTGACTTTTGGGCTGAGGTACCAGGAATGGCATCAGGAAAATGCATATCACTGCATCTGGGTTGGGGGTTTGGGCTACAGCACCTTCTGGGTACAAAAGGGCCATGATGATCTCTTCCTGGAATTTTAGGAAGGATCCACTTCGTTCAGTTGCTTTGCAAAGCACAAAAGCATTGTGCAGAGCCAATTGAAATAAACAGAAACTTTTTTGCACCAGCATCTGGCTTTTGTAAGTACAGCTTCATCATCTGGTCATTGAAGTTCACCCCTCCCATGTTAAGGTTATAGTCATGGACACAGAGGGGCTTCTCAACAACACCAGCTGCCGTGGAAATTTGGATGGTCGTGTCTGCATGAATGGAAGACAAGTTGAAAACACCCATTTTGTTCTTCCACTTCACTGCGAGCAATTCATCATTTCTCAAGCAGGCTCTTCCCCCTTACAAGCCGTTGGTGGAAGCCCTGGTAATTAGGTCGCAGTGTGCCACATGTGCCAATTCCAAGATTGTATAAATGTCTAAATAGTGGCATGCTTGTATAAAAATTGTCCACGTATATGTGGTACCCCATATGGAAAAAGGGTGACACCATGTCCCAAACTATCTTGCCACTGCTCCCCATGTAGTCTGGGAATCCGGGGGCTCCACGTGACTATCTTTTCCCTCATAAATCTGAAAATTACATGTATAGCCTGTGGGCCTCTCACAGGTCTTATACACTTTGACCCCATATTTGCAACGCTTGCTGGGGAGAAATTGTTTGAATGCAAGGTGGCCATAAAAATTAATGAGGAACTCATCAACACAGATGTTTTGCTGGGGAGTATGCACATCTGCAAATTTCTGGTTAAGGAGATTTACGAGGGGCGGAATTTTCTAGAGCCTATCATATTCAGAGTCACCCCGAGGACAACAAAGTGTATTGTCACTGAAATGCATGAATCCCATTATATACCCATATCTATGCCTGTCCATAGCAGCACAGAACAGGGGCATATGATGAATCGTGTTGTGGACCAATACAACCGCAATTCTTTTTTTTAGTAACGCCCATGTTGTAGTGTTAGGCCCAAAAAAACTTTGAATTCAGAAACCATAATAGGTTTCCATGCAAATGTTCTGGCAAGGTTTGAATTGATAAATTGCTGTGAATATAAATTGCTTTGATCCACAATCAATCCATACAGATCTTCTGTGAAAAACAGCTCCAAAAAAATCAAGGGAGTAGTTAAATTTGCTGTTTCCATCTGAATGTCGTGTTGGGCAGTGAGTGGGGGAAGTACGGGTGCTGCAGAATTTGTGGGCTGCCTATCAGGATCTACAAGCTTTCCAGAAGGACACTGTGGGGTTTATTTACTAAATCTGGAGAGTCCAAAATCAGACTCCCTTCTGCATAGAAACCAATCAGCTTCCAGGTTTCATTGCCAAAGCTTCATTGAACAAGCTGAGGTTAGAAGCTGATTGGTTTCTATGCAGAAGGGAGTCTGATTTTGGACTCTCCAGCTTTAGTAAATAAACCCCTGTGGGTTCTACGGGCCTGTGTTCAAATTCTTAGTGGCTGCAGGACACTACTTGTGCTAGCCGATGCACCAGCTTGTATTGCACTTATGGGACTCTCCATGTCACCAAGTGATACTGCAGTGCTGATATGTATAAGACAAGGATGTACTAGGCTGCTGGTGCTTGCCAGTTCATCAAAAGGTAGAGCGACACTAGTACTGGCACTCTGCTGAATATGAGAATCATCATGCAATTGTAACACCTCAGCAACCTGAGAACTGAGTCGGGTATGCCTGACCTTAGCAGGGACCTCTACTCCATCATATCAGCTATCTGTCAGGGTGCTGCTGCTGTCTACAGGTTCATATTCTGAGCCTGATTCTGTCAGTGAGACTTCTCCTTCGCTCTCATCTGACATACTTAGAATCCTGTAGGCCTCTTTACTAGAGTACCATTCGTTGGACATCTTGGCCACTAAATGTATAGGTATCTAGTGTGACTCATGGGAAAAGAGCACCTGGCTGTCAGGGACTGCTTGAACCACTACAAAAAAAAGTACCTGCTAGTGCAAGCACAGATCAGGCCTGATCTAGCTAACCCTGCAGTTTTGTGTGCAATGTATCAAGTGACAGTGATGTATTGACACTGCACTTGCTGGAAGAGAAGGGTGGGGGGGGGGGGTTAAGCATAGGGACTAAACGCAGGTACTGACGGGAGCCGGGGCTGATCCCACTAACGTTTTTGGGGATACTATACTATTGTGCACGCTGGTATAGTTCTGATCTGATCAAAAATATTGATCAGTTCAGACACTATACTAGCAATGGAGGTTTATTGTGTATGTGAGTGTGTTCCTGACAATCAAAGGGCTAAATCTGATGGCTGATGTAGTGGCGGGCAATCTGACTTTATCTGGGAGGGACGCTAACTGATGCTAATGCTATCTGAAGTTACCCGTGACACTAATACAGTGATCAGTAAAAAAACTAGGAACTGTACTAATGACACTGGTGACAGGGCAGTGAAGGGGTTAACTGGGGGGCGATCAGGGGGTTAAATGTGACCTAGCTGTGCTTTTACTGTCTCAGTGTAGTGCTTTGACTTGCATGGATCTGCTTTCTTCTCTCTCTGGAATGGAATTGCATCATTTCCTGTGCCTGTGTAATGTAAACACAGGCACAGGAAGACCCGTGAAAGGGCACTGATCACTCAGCAGATCCAATCCAAACATCACTGGCCTGAATCTGCTGACTGATCGGTGCTGCACTGAATCACAGCACCGCCGTGAACACTGCAAGTGTGCGGATCACGCTTTTATACATGATTTTGCACAGGGAGTTAGGGCTCATGTACACGGGGTGTTTGGAAAACTCTTCTGAACGATGGAAACTGACTGCTGGAAAACGTAGGTTAAAAACGTCAGTTTAGCTGCATTTACATACCGCGTTTATGCGCATTTAGGAGCATTTATGTGCTTTGCGTTCAGAAGCGTTTTTAAAGATAACCTCAGGAGACCCTCCAAAATGCCCAGAATGCACTGAAAAATAGTAAAAATTAACTATTTCAGATGTTTTGAGAGGAATAGAGAGATAGCAGAAATGGCGAGAGCAGTATGTGTTGAAATGACCTGTCTTTTCTGGTTGTATTCACTATGGATCCCATCATGAGCATATTGCAGCACGTTCTACCAGTTTTTCCTTCACGTGAAACCTGGAACTGACTGCACTGGTGTACTAGGTCCACTTGAATACATGGAAATGCTTTGCATGCATTTCTGATGATGAAAAAAGGCTCTGGACAGCATCTGGATATGGAACAGTTAAAAAACGCTTCTAAACGCAAGCGCTTATAAATGCAGTTAACTGCGTTTACAAGCATTTGGCGTTTGAAACGACGGTAAAATCTACTCCTGAATGCAAGTTTGGTGCGTTCAAAAACGACTGTAAATTGAACATCCTGTAACTGTGTGTACATGGACACATAGGAAAACATTATGGAGAGTTCAGGGGCTGCTGAAAAAAACGCTGAACAGCTCCTGAACAAAAAATAATTATGAGTTACCCCTTCCCACCCACAAACTGTATGTTAGTGTTCTCCAGCATAATGCTCTTGCTGATGATACATTATAAAAATGTCCTTCAATTGAGAGCCATTAGCTGATACATTGCTTTGATGGCTCTTTATCCTAGCTATCACTGAGAGCCACAAACGCTGTCAATAACAGTCGAAAACTAATCCCTATCATGTGATCACTGTTCGCTATTACAAAGGTTTGCTGGTTCACTGAAAAAAATAGGCATTCCGCCCACAGACATCTGATACATTGTCTGTAGGCATTACATTTTCAAGAAAAACCTGTCTATTTTGAGTTATTGATTTGTGAAAGCCAGGTGATCTAGAAAAACAACGGTATTCTGCAAAAATCTACAAGAGTTGTAATCAGAGCAATCACATGACTAAACCAGATGCAATTACTTTAGGTGACTGCCAATAGACTTCTCAATCCAGCAAACATGACACAAAATTACCTTTACAAACCTGTTGTTTTTTTTTAATAGTAACTCAGAAATTTAAAGTGGAGTTCCAGTGAAAATAAACGTCAGCAGCTACAAAATCTGTAGCTGCTGACTTTTAAAGAATGGACGCTTACCAGTCCCTCGATCCCGTGGTGTCCCCCTAGCAGCCAGTTTCCCCGGATGCCCTGTGTTCCCGATGACGGCATCTTTGGTGTGGGCACCCAGGTGTGACAGCTTGCGGCTTCACAGCCGTGTGCTCACTGCACATGCGCGAGAGATGCTACACTTTGTGAATGGTCCTCTAGTCTTCTGGGACCTGTCCCAGAAGACTACGGGGAGGGAGGGGGGGAGGACAACTTCCACTTCCAATCACCTAGGTGATCGCAGCGGAAGTGGGTACCTGTCAATTTCGGGTACCCTCTCCCCAAAGGTGCCAATCCTTAACGGGGAGCGGGGGACCAGGCCATAATGCAGAACTTCCCCTTTTAGGTGGAGCTCCACTTTAAAGACTAATACATACCAGGTGCATTTCCATAAACTTTTTTGAATTTTACAGGACAAGACATTTGCATTGACATGATATTTTTTTTTCAGCTGTGTCTGTTCTCGCCAATGTGTCGCATTGTAACATGCTAAAAAGGGGTAATGCTGTCCTGCAAATTTCTATTAATGTCCATTCATATGGAGTCTTTAACCGAATAAAGCAATGCAATGTATCTAAAATACTTGTCAATGCACAGTAATATAAAAAATGCATTTGGGTGTGAGCAAGCCCTTAGCGTGCATAGTTTTCAAACGGGTTGATTTACACGCAACATCAGACCCCGACCGCTCCAGCCCTGGCAGACTGATCACACCAAAACCCTCAAACGACACAGTCGTGCCCTGGAGCGACTATGGCGCAAAACCAAATCCCAACAAGCCTTCACCCGCTACAAATCTTCCTTCCACACCTACACCTCCTCCCTCCATGCTGCCAAACAAGCCTACTTCTTGACCCTCATCAAGGCCCTCTCCTCCAATCCTCGCCGACTCTTCTCCGCCTTCAACTCTCTACTCTCTCCACCCCCACCTCCACCCAGCACCTCACTCACTGCCCTTGAGATTGCCAATCACTTCAAAAACAAGATTGACACAATTCGCAAGGACATTGCTGCAACTCACACGCCCTCTCAACCCGTCCCCTCTCACACAGCTACCCCCTTATCCCCCCTTCCCCTCGACATAACCCGCAGGGACTTCGTCGCTGCTCAAACTCTCTCCAACCCCCTTCACCCTCACTCAGCTACCCCCTCACCACCCCTCTCCCACGGCCCCACCACTGCTCTGACCTCCTCTTCCACCCCACCCTACATTCCTCATACTGAAGCTCCCCCAACACTCCGCACCTTTGACCTTACTACCATCGAGGAAGTCTCCAAGATCCTCTCTGATGCCCGCCTCACCACCTGCCCCCTCGACCCTATCCCCTCACAACTCCTACGACCTCCTTCCCCCTCCATCCTACGCTCCCTCACCCACATCTTCAATCTCTCCCTCTCCTCCGGCACTTTCCCCTCCCCTCTGAAACATGCACACATCACCCCCATACTTAAAAAGCCCTCCCTGGACCCTAATGACCCGAACAACCTCAGACCCATCTCCCTGCTCCCATTTACATCTAAACTCCTCGAGCGCCTAGTCTACACCCGCCTATGCTCTCACCTCAACGACAACAACCTCCTCGATCCCCTACAGTCCGGCTTCCGTCCCCTACACTCCACCGAAACTGCCTTACTCAAACTCTCCAACGACCTGCTAACTGCCAAAGCTAATGGCCACTATTCAGTGCTCCTTCTCCTTGACCTCTCTGCGGCCTTCGACACAGTCTACCACCCCCTCCTCCTCAAAAAACTACACTCCCTCGGCCTCAGAGATTCTGCTCTCTCCTGGCTCTCATCCTACCTGTCACAACGCTCCTTCAGCGTTACCTATAATGCTACCACCTCCCCCTCACTCCCCCTCTCTGTTGGGGTCCCTCAAGGCTCTGTCCTTGGGCCCCTTCTCTTCTCCATCTATACTTCCTCCCTTGGCCAACTCATACACTCTCATGGCTTCAACTACCACCTCTATGCCGACGACACACAAATCTATCTCTCAACCCCCCACCTCACCCCCTTGGTCTCAGCCCGAATCACACACCTACTGAGCGACATATCAGACTGGATGTCACTCCACTTCCTTAAATTGAACCTCTCCAAAACCGAGTTTCTTGTCTTCCCCCCAGCCCGGACACCACCCCCCATTGACTTCTCCGTCACATCCAACAACGCTACCATCAAACCCGCCCTGCAGGCCAGAGTACTTGGTGTCATTCTGGACTCCAACCTATCCTTTCAACCCCAAGTCCAATCTTCAACAAACTCGTGCAGACTCCACCTCCGCAACATCGCCAAAATCCGCACGTTCCTAACCCCAGAAACCACTAAACAGCTCATCCACTCCCTCATCATATCACGACTCGACTACTGCAACTCCCTCCTCACTGGCCTGCCTCGCCGCTGGCTATCCCCGCTTCAGTCCATCCTGAATACGGCTGCCAGACTCATTCACCTTTCCAACCGCTCTGTATCCGCCACCCCCCTCTGCCAATCCCTCCACTGGCTTCCGATTGCGCAACGGATCAAATTCAAAATCCTAACGCTGACGTACAAAGCTGTCCACCATACTGCCCCGAATTACATCACTGACCTAATATCCAAGTACCGCCCAGCACGCACACTCCGCTCCTCACAAGACCTCCTTCTCTCTAGTTCCCTGGTCTCCTCCTCCCATGCCCGCCTCCAGGACTTCTCCAGGGTGTCCCCCATCCTCTGGAACTCCCTGCCCCAGTCCATCAGATTATCACCTACTCTCCTCTCCTTTAGGCGCACCCTGAAAACCCATCTCTTCAGGGAAGCCTACCCCACCCCCTGCTAACTTGCCGACCTCCTCCACTCTTTCTACCACTCCATCCCCCACAGCTATCTCCTCCTGTGCCACCATCCCCTCCCTCCTAGATTGTAAGCTCGAAATAGCAGGGCCCTCGATCCCCTCATGTTTTGCATTGTATTGGTATTGTTCTGTCACATGTTCTGTCCCCCTTTGTAATGTACAGCGCTGAGTGAACTATTGGCACTTTATAAATACTGTATAATAATAATAATAATAATTAAAGGCATATAGGCTATTCACTTTGCAAAGGAGGTTGCAGTTTGCAAAGTGAAATGTTACCACATCTATGCTTTTGGGAAAATTTCCAAGCAAAGACTATCTAATCACATGCAAGGAAAATGCAAAGAAACAGCATTTTTGCTCACACACAATTAACCACTTGACTACCAGGCACTTATACCCCCTTATTTACCAGACCAATTTTCAGCTTTCAGCGCTGCTGCACTTTGATTGACAATTGCGCAGTCATGCAACATTGTACCCATATGAAATTTTGATAATTTTTTTCTCACAAATAGAGCTTTGTTTTGGTGGTATTTAATTGCCACTGGGTGCTTTACTTTTTGCGCTATAAATAAAAAATTGCCAAAAATTTGAAAAAAAAAAGTTTCTTTGTTTCTATTATAAAATTTTTCAAACAGGTAATTTTTCTCCTTCACTGATGTGCGTTGATGAGGCAGCACTGATGGGCACTGATAGGCGGCACTGATGGGCACTGATAGGCAGCACTAAAGGGCACTAATAGGCAGTACTAATGAGGTGGCACGGATAGGCGGCACTAATATGCAGCACTGATAGGCGGCACTGATAGGTGACACTGATGATGGGTACTGATAGGCGGCACTGACTGGCATCACTGCTGGGCACTGACTGGCGGCACTGACTGGCACAACCGCTGGGCACTGACTGGTGGCACTGACTGGCAGCACTGCTGGGCTGCACTGGTGGGTGGCACTGGTGGGCAGCACTGGTGGGTGGCACTGGTGGGCACAGGTGGGTGGCACTGGTGGGCACAGGTGGGTGGGCACAGGTGGGTGGCACTTCTGGGCACAGGTGTGTGACATTGCAGAGTGGCACAGGTGGGTGCACTGCTGGGCACAGGTGGGTGATCTGCTGGGCACCGGTGGGCGGAGCTAGTGGGCGCACTGCTGGGCACAGGTGGGCGGAACTTGCGGGTGGCACTGCTGGGCACCGATCATCAGGGCACTGATAATCAGTGCCCTGATGATCGGTGCCGATCCCCGCTCTGACAACTGCCGGTTCTCGGCAGTACTTTCCTCACGATCTGACAGCATGAGGAAAGTGCAGCCGAGAACCGGCACTTGCATTTCCCTCTGATCAGCGTGTCATTGGACACCACTGATCAGGTGGTAAAAGGCCGCTGTGATTGGCCTTTTACCACATCACGTGATCAGCTGTGTCCGTAGGACACAGCGATCACGGAGATCGCCGGGTGCGCGCCCCCTGGGGCGCGCAGGAGAGCGCGTTCTGGGGGGACGTCATATGACGTCCACTCAGAACTGGCCGGCCGCAGTGCAGCCGTCATTCGGCTATCTGCGGTCGGCAACAAGTTAAATGATGGAAGTCAGCAGAGCTTAACCTCATTTATTAAACTCTGGCAAAATCCCTTTGCAAAGTGAACTGTCCACTCGCCTTTAGAAAATCAACCCCTAAGTATCCATTCTTCAGGGAATGGGGAAGGAGACACAGAACATCTTTGTTTTCTATGTGATGTCCACTGTTAGCTATTGTATTTGTCTGTATAATGCAAATGTTCATGGATGCCTGGTAAATTGAAGGTTCCTAGCAGTATATCTGCAACGTACAAGGGTGCTGCTGAATGCACATTAGTGAAAATGAATAGGAAAGAAAATTATCTAAGAGCACTGATGTGTGTTCAGTGCTTCTTAAATGCACTATAATATTGCCAGGATGCTTCAAGTTACTCTGCACCTAAATTAGTCCTTATACATTCACTCTCAATATAGATATCTCGCAGGACCTCTCAGGACATTTTCACAAGCCATAAATATATTTTTTCTTAAATGACTAATCCACTCTAGTAGGCATCATTAAACTGTATAGTTTTCCCTGACAAAGCCACGTGGTTGGTGGCATAGCGGGTGCAGTGGAGCCTAGTGATATCATTGCTGGTACTCTTGCGGACCGAAATTCTGTATGTTAACTGATCTGTCATGTTCATTAACATGTGAGTGTTACTCTGGAACATATTTTAATTAAATAAACATTATTACGCTATGGGAGTTGTTTCTCTTCTTCCTACATGTGGAGCATAAAGCTGAGAAGATTTCCGTATTGAGTGTTATCTGAGGTGGTGCCTGTTTTCAGCTCTTTGATGGCATCTGGAGCCTCTTTGACTGGTTGACCTATATTAGTTTATAGGTCCACCATATGAGATGAGCGGCCATCCTTAGGCTCCATGTACACGGAACACTTCTGAATGATGGAAACTGACTGCTGGAAAATGTATTTAAATAACATCTGTTTAGCTGCATTTGCATACCATGTTTATGCGCGTTTATGAACGTCTTAGAAAGCAGAAGCAGAGAGAGCAGTATTTGTTGAGATTAGCTGTTTTTTTGTGGTGTTTGGATGTGTTCCAGCACATTTCTGTGCAGAAATTATTGCAGCACTGTCTAACATATTTTCTTTCATCCGAAACCTCAAAGTATGGTGTGCCAGGTTCATTTGAGTACCGGGAAAATGCTTTGCATGCATTTTTCATGATGAAAAAAGGCTCTGGACAGCATCTGGAAATGGAAGAGTTAAAAAGATTTTCCAAACGCAAATGCTTATAAATGCGGTTAGCTGCGTTTACAAGTGTTTGGCATGTGAAACGCTGATAAAATCTACTCCTGAATGCAAGTTTGGTGTGTTCAAAAAAACGACTGCAAACTCAACTGCCTGTAAACGACTGTAAACAACATAGTGTACATGGACACATAGGAAAACATTAGGGAGAGTTCAGGGGCTGCTGAAAAAAACACAGAAAAGCTTCTAAATGTGAGTTTATCAGCTGCAGTGTACATGAAGCCTTACCAATAGGTGGAGGTGCACTGTTTAAGTTTCAGCTATTTGGAGCACATTGCATATAACAAGCACTTTTTCATGCACTATTGTTGGACTGCATTGTCACATTTATTAAGGACTCTTTGAATATTAATTTCATATGTTAATACATTTAGGAGTTAGCAC
Source organism: Staurois parvus (assembly GCF_062004578.1). Classification (NCBI taxonomy): domain Eukaryota; kingdom Metazoa; phylum Chordata; class Amphibia; order Anura; family Ranidae; genus Staurois; species Staurois parvus. The sequence goes on from NW_028318001.1 coordinate 5,480,191, forward strand.
AACACTGTTATTATGTATATTAAACTGTATTTGATCCAGCATTTTGAGTTATTCTAAAAGTGTATAATTTTTGCTTTCACAGCCATGTTATTGAAAACATTTTAGGCCATTCAATTTAAATATTATGATAACTAGATATTGTTGCAAATGAAACAGTTTAATTCTTCCATTTATTGACATTTGAAATTAATTTTCAGTTCATGTTATTAAGTTACTTAAATGTTTTTACTTCTGTTGGGCAACAGGACGCATTACACTTGGATAAAGGCCAGATAATTAGAACTCTTTATGTATAAAACAATTATCATTGGCACTCTGGCAGTCATACTTTTCATGATCTGTAATTGTTTTGTTTGATTGTATATCAGCTGTGAAGCAGTGCTGATGTAATCACTACTAAACCTCAGCATTTCTGTTTGTGTCTTTTATTGTACTGAAAAGGCTGACACATTACCACTGACATTTTAAATTATTGCTCTATGGTGATATGATTGCTTGTCATAATGACTAAAATTATCTCAATTAATAAATATGCCAAAGACATAGAACCGTGTTTTCAGTTTGCCATTTATCCAAAAAATCATTGAAATCTTATCTGCATCAGTATAAAATGAACTTGCCTGGTGTAATAATGGATCTAATTTTGCTAAAGTCTTTTACACTTTTTTCATTTTCTCATATTAGTCTGTGATTAATAGAAATGTGGGGACTTTTGCGTCACTAGTAGATTGTAAGTACAGCAAGTAAAGAATAAAGGTGATCAATTACCAGAATGTTTACATGAATGGACCGTCATGGCATTATATAGGAAATAAGTAACAAATGTATGACTGAGCAACTTTTGCTGCATTGTTGAAGAAAATTGTTGGTTATATGCATTAAGAGCAATATTTTTTTATGGAAGACACTTAGCCTGATTCTATAAAGCATTGGAAGGAGCAGTGAGCCCAGCACCTAATCAAATTTCAGCATACTGGAGAAAGATCAGTGAAAGGTGAATTTGATCACATTTCATTGGTTACTGTATTTTGAACATTTCTCTTTTTAACTTATCAAACTTCACTCTCTAAATCAAGATTGACTCTTTTGAATCCTGGTGCTGCTAGCATTAGTAAATAGATATGAAAGTATATTATATTTACTTTTTTTAAACAATTTTTTACAGTTATTTAGTCACTTCCTAGTTTCCATGCCTAGGAAATGATGTCATACAGGAGTCTTCAGGAGGGGAAGAGGGATTTTCTCAGCTAAGCATACCCTCCTGCTTATATGGCTGAAATAAAGGCAGATGGATTCCAGGAAGTAACTGCTACATGAATCATCTGCCCTTACTCAAGATGGCCCCGGAGGGTGTTTTTCTAAGCAATTTCTCCGTAAAAAAATGAATTCAATAGCACTTTTGGTTGGTGGTACTTGGATACAGCGTAGTTCTGCTTTAAGTAATAGCTAACAGAGATAAGAATCTAATGTTTACATCCTGCATTGGAAATAATATAGGGTGCCCCATGGACCCCTCATCCTTGCTGCAGAGTGTAGAAGATCTTTTACAGGCTCTGTAATGATAACACAGGTTATAAGAAGAGGTATTACACAGCCCAGGAACAAGGTAATTGTAGGGATCTGCTGCAATTTACCGTCTTTATTTGTAAATAGCTTTTGCTTATTAAATACCCATACCCATACAGAGGTAGTTGGTTACAGACAGATATTTCCTTTACCTGCTAATTGGGTCAGAAACCCTGACTGAAGGTGATGTTATATTCAAAGGAGCTTCAAGGAAGCAAACACGAGAAACTGTACCACGTGGCCTTATACACACAGGCACTGCTGTACTTTCACCCAGACTAAAAGCAGAGACTATTAGGCAAGTATTGCTATGTTTAAATAGTTGGAAAACAACTGCCCATAGCTTCTGGATCATTTATGTAAATATTTGTGACAGACAATCTCTGTCACAGTGCCAGATAGCTAGGTCTGTGCTAGTGGCAGATATCTAGGTCTGTGCTATTGTATGTTTGTGACAGTCACTTTCCAGTATATTAGTAGGTGAACCTGTTTATTGCAATATAATTTATATGCAGCTCTTGTTATTTTAGTCAACCCCATCCCTTCTGGTCTAGGATTACATAGCTAGTTTTAGCTCATTTCTTGATAACCAGCATAGGCTGGAGCCAGGTTAGGCATCTGACAGCCACTTCCTGTAGTTGTATGACAGATTAGAAACTACTAGGGACTAAGATGCAAAGTAGATAGGCAGACGCTGACTTGCAGTGCCACACCACAGTTTGTTGATGAGAATCTGCTTTCCAGGCTGGTTGGACAAGGGTTGGATGATCTTCACATCGCTGTTGATCTGGTCTTCGGATCACTGACACAAAAATGGATGGGGGATCCCTGCAACTGAACTTTGCTGCAATGTCCATCTGGAAATATCTTTATTAATAACTATATATACCTGGCTACATGTGCACAAATCTAGGACCCTTGTTGGCCCCTTTGCTGGTAATACTTGTTCGTACATTGGATGTATGTACTATTAATATTCCTTTTTTATGTAAACCTTGTATTATTTCCATACTGGCATGCATCTATATCTTATGATTATTGTTACATGCTAGCTGCAGTAGTTCCTCTGCTCCCAATTACTTTGATTAGATTACTGATTAATTTCCAAGTAAGGGAAACCCATCTATTCACAGAGGCCCTGTCCTGGGCAGAAGCACTGCCAACTTCATTGTTAAACCTACTCTTCCACTTAGGGAAAATTCTAGTTCACTTATTTACAGGTTTAGCACACTATTCTGTTTGGGGAGGGTGCTTTTGTATAACCCCCCCCAAAAAAAAAATAGGGCTACATAAGTAAAAAAGAAAAAAAAACAGCAACGGACGCTATACAGGGGAATACAGAGATTTACAGTACCTTTAATCACTGGAGTTTAGTTTTAAAGGATAATGATACAAAAGTATACTTCAAACAGAACACTTATGACTACAAACATTAGAGATCCCAACTGTGTGGAGCAGAGATGTGCAGTTATTTTATTACCTATCATTTTTGGTGAGACATCTGGCTTATGGCCGCAGTAAGGCTTTACCAATGCTATATAACTGGGCACACATGTATTTATCTTCTTTTCAAAACTGAAAAGTACCTTAGGGCTTGCAAAACAGCAGTTAGATAAAATTAAGTTTTAAGTGAAAGATTAGCTAATTTAATCTCTTTTCAGCTTAAAGATCTCTCTGGTGTAATAACGCTCATATGTCTGTAAGGATACTATATTTGCTGCAGAAGTAGTGCAGAGGCCCACTCTTCCTTTTTATTATGTATCATTTAGTTCTTCCAACACAGTCTCAATGTAATTCTAAGCTTTACTTACATCTTTCTCACAATGTCTGTCCTGGCACCATTTTTATCATATTGCCCACTCTTCCTCTTTTTTTTTTCCCACATAGTCTGTAATCTGTAGTTGTTCAGTTTTTTCTCATTGACACATTACTTCTACACCCTTATCATTTCTCATTCAGCTGTGGCACCTCACAAGTTTTTCCCTCCTACCTTCATATGGGACCTAGCAACAATATAAAATTAACTTACCCTGTGTAATTATGGATTTCATTTTACAAATGTATGTATAACAGTATACAGTATATTTCTCTCACACTTTTGCCAATTAGTCATTTTAAAGTAACATTCCATGTCAATTTTTACTTTCCAAAGCAGTGGGGCTGTACCAGGGGTTTTGCCCAGTGGTTTATTGAAGAGCTACACTTACCCTGTCCGTTGATTCTCCGGAAAACCACGCCCCCTCAAATCCAGTGGTGGACTGTTCCTGCTGTCCTCACGCCTGGAACTGGTCTGTGGGCATGATGACATCAGTAACAGTCCATTCACAAGACCACTAGCGTGCAAATGGGCAGAAGTGGAAGGGACCGGTCTTGCACTCCGAGGATCGGTGGATCCAGTAAGTATATCTTACTGTTATCACCGCCTAGGCAAAAATGAGCAGTTAGCTCATGCAGTGTGGGCACAGCTCCACTGTAAGGTTACAAAAACATTTTTGCCTGGATTTCTGCTTCAGAATGTGGTTAAAAGAAATATAGAGACATTTGCATCTCAAGTAGAATGGAAGTGCAGCAAGACAAGAATAAAAATTATCATTTTATTAGTAATTCACTAGTAAATCAGCCCACAGTATTCTTTTCTCACAGTTAAATTGCCTTCCCTGCAAGTTATTCCTCCAACTAAAATCTCAGATGCATTCTTAAAATCATTGCGATGCAATTTTTTGTGTCATACTATAAAACTGAATAATTAATTGATCCTTCTTTGCTCACATTCAAGTATTAATCCCGCAATTAATTTTATAGGTCTGTAAACGTAGAATTTTATTATGAGAACTGGAATTACTGTTGTTCTTAGTGAGCTTTTCTGTTCATTAATATGCAATCCCTTGTAGGAATGACCTAGTAATTTATATATAGGTGAGACTACTCAACAAATGTTCATCTTGTCAAACATTAATTAATTTTGAGGCAAGGAAATGTATTGCTGTCGTAATGAAAAGAGGTGGTGTTGCCATCCAACCATTTATTTACTCTATCAGCTTTTCCCAGAATGTATACTGTTATGACTGTATACCTGGAGAGGTTGAGAACTTGGGTTTGTGAGGATGTAAAAATGATAGGAAGGGCCTCATTGTATAGTTACAGTAAAACTAAAACTCGGAATATGAAAGCTAGTATTTGCCCCACCCCCACTTTCAATATCATAATAGACCCCAGCCTCGAAAAACTAAACCCTGGCCCATCTGCCTCAACTTCATCTCATGTTACAACATTTGGTAGGCTTCTAGCGGAGTTTGCATTGGTGGATACCTGGAGACACTTACACCCTATGACTAAAGTCTTTTCCTGCTTCTCTGCCTCACATACTGCCAGGGCTGGTGCTACCACTAGGCTAACTAGGCGGCCGCCTAGGGCTGCTAATAGGCAGTACAGCCAGTCCTGCTGTAACATTATTTATATTTTCCATGAGCCCCATCAGTCCACTAGAGGTGCCCAGGCGGTGAGGAGCAGAGTGGGACTCTTTTTTTTTTAAATTTTGGGTGCAAGCTGCGCTGTTTTCCAATGCTGATCAGTGGCACCTGGCAGCGACTGCTCACATCCTTTCACTGGTGGAGTGATTATCCGTTCCTCTGTTGAGGAGGCTGGAAGGTGAGGCTGTAGCCCGGGAAATGACTCAACAGAGAGGTGGCTGAGGGCACAAGCAGCAATGGGAACCTGGTGCACAGGCAAGCTCACAATTTCTGTTTTCTGAGGCACAGGCAGAGATACAGCCATGTGCTGTATACAGACAGACATGCAGCACCTTCTGTACTGTGTAGTCATTGTCATGATAATGATGACAATCACATAAGCACAGTGAGATGCTTTGTTAGTTCTTATATACACTTATATAAAAATGTGCAGCTGAGGCACACTTTTACCATCCCCACTATGCTGCAAATACACTGCCTCCGTAGTATGGCAATAGTGGTTGGTTGTTTTTTAAAAACCCCTGCTGTTGTACTACTGTGGCAGTTCCTTTGCAGCATAGTGGGGAGTGGTTGGGAGGCAATAAAAGTGGTGGCTCAGCTGCACATTTTTAATGTCCCTCAAACACAAGAGTAAATAAAAACTAACAGGAAGCATCTCATTGAGTGGATGTAAATCTGCCAAGCTGACTGTTACAGTCAGGTCCATAAATATTGGGACATCGACACAATTCTAACATTTTTGGCTCTATACACCACCACAATGGATTTGAAATGAAACGAACAAGATGTGCTTTACCTGCAGACTGTCAGCTTTAATTTGAGGGTATTTACATCCAAATCAGGTGAACGGTGTAGGAATTCCAACAGTTTGCATATGTGCCTCCCACTTGTTAAGGGACCAAATGTAATGGGACAATTGGCTTCTCAGCTGTTCCATGGCCAGGTGTTTGTTATTCCCTCATTATCCCGTTTACAATGAGCAGATAAAAGGTCCAGAGTTCATTTTAAGTGTGCTATTTGCATTTGGAATCTGTTGCTGTCAACTCTCAAGATGAGATCCAAAGAGCTGTCACTATCAGTGAAGCAAGCCATCATTAGGCTGAAAAAACAAAACAAACCCATCAGAGAGATAGCAAAAACATTAGGTGTTGCCAAAACAACAGTTTGGAACATTCTTAAAAAGAAGGAACGCACTGGTGAGCTCAGCAACACCAAAAGACCTGGAAGACCACGGAAAACAACTGTGGTGGATGACCGAAGAATTCTTTCCCTGGTGTTTAAACACCCTTCACAACAGTTGGCCAGATCAAGAACAATCTCCAGGAGGTAAGTGTATGTGTGTCAAAGTCAACAATCAAGAGAAGACTTCACCAGAGTGAATACAGAAGGTTCACCACAAGATGTAAACCATTGGTGAGCCTCAAAAACAGGAAGGCCAGATTAGAGTTTGCCAAACGACATGTAAAAATGCCTTCACAGTTCTGGAACAACATCCTATGGACAGATGAGACCAAGATCAACTTGTACCAGAGTGATGGAAGAGAAGAGTATGGAGAAGGAAAGGAACTGCTCATGATCCTAAGCATACCACCTCATCAGTGAAGCATGGTGGTGGTAGTGTCATGGCATGGGCATGTATGGCTGCCAATGGAACTGGTTCTCTTGTATTTATTGATGATGTGACTGCTGACAAAAGCAACAGGATGAATTCTGAAGTGTTTCGGGCAATATTATCTGCTCATATTCAGCCAAATGCTTCAGAACTCATTGGACGCCGCTTCACAGTGCAGATGGACAATGACCCAAAGCATACTGCAAAAGAAACCAAAGAGTTTTTTAAGGGAAAGAAGTGGAATGTTATGCAATGGCCAAGTCAATCACCTGACCTGAATCCGATTGAGCATGCATTTCACTTGCTGAAGACAAAACTGAAGGGAAAATGCCCCAAGAACAAGCAGGAACTGAAGACAGTTGCAGTAGAGGCCTGGCAGAGCATCACCAGGGATGAAACCCAGCGTCTGGTGATGTCTATGCGTTCCAGACTTCAGGCTGTAATTGACTGCAAAGGATTTGCAACCAAGTATTAAAAAGTGAAAGTTTGATTTATGATTATTTTTCTGTCCCATTACTTTTGGTCCCTTAACAAGTGGGAGGTACATATGCAAACTGTTATAATTCCTACACCGTTCACCTGATTTGGATGTAAATACCCTCAAATTAAAGCTGACAGTCTGCAGTTAAAGCACATCTTGTTCGTTTCATTTCAAATCCATTGTGATGGTGTATAGAGCCAAAAATGTTAGAATTGTGTTGATGTTCCAATATTTATGGACCTGACTGTATGTGGAAATGATCCAATAGCTGTACAGCCTCAAAATTACCCCCCCCCATATGCCCTGCCATGCTTACCCAGCTCCGTGCTACCATCAGGGGATCTGGGACCTGTATGTTGGGTGCCACTGGTAGAAGGCAGGAAGATCAGAGGACACCTCTTCACTGATCTCCTCTTTCCTGTTATTGACCCGGAAGCAACACGTAAAACATCATTTCTGGGTCCTGGTGTCACTGTCCCCAGACAGGATTGGATGATGTTAGCTGGGGACAAAGCCGTCTGTTGCAAACTTCAGCCAATCCGTGACGAGAAGGTAACCTGCCAATGAGGTGCCACGCAAGCCGTGCTGTGCGTAACATCACTTCCTCCTAGCTCCCCAGTCAGTTTCCACATGGAGGTAACATTGACAAGAATTAGCTCTGTGTGCAGTTTTATTTTGAAGTGTTTTTTTTTGGGGGGTGCAAGGAGCTGGTCTTGCCTAGGGCCCAAAATAGTCTAGCACCGGCCCTGCATACCACTATGTCTTGTATTGCCTTTATCTTTATTTCAAAATTGCTTTTGCCTGGGTTGGTGGTTGCAGGTTTTGGCCCCCGAGTGTTCTCTGACCACTCCTCTTACTGGTTGACACTGTGACAACCCATTTCCCCATCCACCTATATGTGGAGACTGAACCCCTTCTGGCTGACCATCTTCCCTGATTTAGAGCATATGCAGACTGAATAGGATTTTTTTCTTTACAGTGAATCAAGACATGGACGATATTGGAATGGTGTGAGACTCCTTCAGCTTGATATTAAGATCCTGGCCAAAGCCTTGGCCCTGCGCTTAACTGCTTGTCAGCCGCAGTATAGCCAAAAGATGGCTACATCGCAGTTTCCAGTTCTGGGGGGGCATCCATGGACATCCTCCCAGAACACACCCCCAGCGACACACACTCACAGCTGTCGGTGATCACTGTGTCCTACAGACACAGCTGATCACATGAAAAGGTAAAAGAACAATTACAGTGGCCTTTTACCACTTGATCAACTGTGTTCAATGACACAGCAGATCACACAGTAAATACAGTTGCCGGTTATCAGCAGCACATTCCTCACACTGTCATAGCGTGAGGAAAGTACTGCCGATAACCAGCAAATGTGACAGAGGATATTCGCACTGATAATCATGGCACTGATCAGTGCCAACCATTAGTGCCCAGCAGTGTCACCCAGCAGTGCCACTCATCAATGCCGGCCATCAGTGCCCAGTAGTGTCACCCAGCAGTGCCCAGCAGTGCCGCCCATCAGTGTTGCCCATCAGTGCCCCCATCAGTGCTGCCCATCAGTGTCACCAGTCAGTGCCATCAGTCAGTGCCGTCAGTCAGTGGTACCAGTCAGTGCTGCCAGTCAGTGCTGACCATTAGTGCTCATCAGTGCTGCATAGCAGTACCCTTCAGTGCCACCTATCAGTGCCCATCAGTGCCTCCTCATCAATGCCCACCAGTGTCACCTCATCTGTGCAGTCTATCAATGCCGCTTCACCAGTGCCCATCAGTGCTGCCTATCAGTGCAGCCTCATCAACGCACATCAGTGAAGGAGAAAAATTACCTGTTTGCAAAATTTTTTAATAGAAACAAAGAAAACCTTTTTTTTTTCAAATTATTTGTTCTATTTTTTGTTTATAGTGCAAAAAAATAAAAACCCCAGTGGTTATTAAATACCACCAAAAGAAATCTCTATTTGTGTGAAAAAAATGATAAAAATTCCATATGGGTACAGTGTTGCATGACTGCGCAATTGTCATTCAAAGTGCAAAAGCACTGAAAGCTGAAAATTGGCCTGGGCAGGAAGGGGGTAAAAGTGCCAGGTAGGCAAGTGGTTAAACAAGGTAATCATTCACTTAATCAACCCAGACCAAGTTGGGTTCATGCCGACCAAAAACAAGGCATTTAATTTGAGGAGGCTTTTTATGAATCTACAGGACTTGCATCATCAAATGGGCTCCTGGGTTGTAGTCTCTTATGATGCAGCCAAGACATTTGACTCGGTAGAATGGGGGTGTTTTTGGGAATGTCTTCACAAATTTGGGTTTGGCCCTAAATTTATTAAATGGCTTCAATTGCTCTAGCAAGCCCCAACAGCCAGGGTCAATGCTAGGGTCTCAGTCTCTTTTTCCCTATCCAGAGGTATGCGTCAAGGGTGTCCACCCTCCCCCTGTTGTATGCCTTAGCTGTGGAACCCCTAGCTATAATACTTCAATCACATCCCACGATCTGGGGCTTTCACTCTGGTCAATTGGTTGAAACGGTAAGCTTATGCACGGATGACATGCTTTTGTACCTGAAGGATACAGGCCCTTCCCTCTGGGCTGCTCTTGACCAATTTGGGTAATTTTCTAGACTGAAAATAAACTGGGACAAATCCCAGCTTCTCCCACTGAATTTTGGAGCCCCCACAGTGAAACAGGCCAATTTCCCTTTTCTTAGAGTAAATTCTATTAAATATCTTGGTGTCATGGTTACTCGTTCAGTGGAGGACTACCTTCGGCTCAACCTGGAATCTCTATACACAACACTGAAATCCAAATTGCAGGCATGGGCTTTACTTCCTTTGGGGTTCATGAGTCATGTCAATTTAAAATGGTGCTCCTACCCAAACTTCTTTATATCTTATCGCCTGCTCTAGTATATTTACCATTTTGCACCTTTAAATCCCTGGACTCCCAGTTTAATACCTTTTGTATGGGGCAATACTCATCATAAATTGTCTTGGCGAATTCTTAAGAATCCCACTCACTTAGGAGGCAAAGCACTCCAGGATTTTAATCTCTACTATTTGGCTGCCCAATTATCCCATTTTTTTCACTTGGATAAAACTGACAAAGACCTATACCTTGCTCTAGTATCCTTATCCTTCTTCTGGGCTACTTACCCTTTTCAAATTCTTTTAAATGGCATGCGAGATCCCTTAATTATGGGGAGGTCAAAAAGGGTTACAGTACCACCCATGGAAAATCTCGGAGTTGGCCACATGTAAACTGCATACCCCTGTCATACATGCCCACACCCCTTTGTGGGATAATCCACACTCCCTGAATTGCTTACCATCCCCGACTTTCAATTGTGGGTCTGTAGATGAATCTTGTATGTTTCCCAGGTATTCTCCAGTGCAGGCATCAAATTCTTTTAACAACTCAAATCAGAATTTGGGCTTCCCAATTTTATGCTCTTCCATTACCTTCAGGTCTGACACGCACTGTGCACCCAATTCAGTGACTTCAGGGATACTGGGTTCAGGTGGTCAGGTTTTTACATGATAAAATGGGCTCCACTCTCACCCTATGCCCTAAGCAGTGTTTACTGGGCTTATTTCCTGACTTGGAGAGTCACTTGATTATGCAACATGGGCTTCACCATGATGTTCTTGATCTTGTATGATGTATAATACTGCACTGTGTGTTCTTCTTTTAATTAAGAGTTTACTTTTTTTTTAAAAAAAACCCTCTCGACTGTGCTGTTCAGTGCAAACACTATAAAATCACAGATGACCAACAGATCAGTCTGCCAGCTGACTGTAACTGCATATAGGCTTTATTGGACTGTGGGTCAAAGTGCCTGCAAACTGCGACTCATGCTGAAACAATACAGTCAACACTAGCCAGCACATCTCTCTTTCCTGGCAGTGAATCACTGCTCCGACCAACAGTGACTTTAGATATGCTTACCATTGATTGAGTAGGTACCCATGTGCTATTAATTGTTATAAAGGGCTTTTTATTACACACGTTTGTCATCTCTCGTCTTTATCATATTAAAACATCAAATCACAACAATGTTCTCTAAAAATTGGTCAACAGGAGAATGCAGAGTATGCCCAATGACAGTCTTATTTTTTTATTTGCATAAAAAGAGTGTCATCAGAGCCTGTCAAGACATATTGCTACAAACAGAATCTTTGATAACCAGTGTATGTAATCACGGTTTAAATTTGACAAAGTTGGCTTATCAATTATCACTCTTAGAAAGACCAGAAGTGCATGGCAAACAGCCATCAGACTGTATGCAAGCTGCATCCATACAAAACTACTCTGATGTTTACATTATGGGTTAATTGATTTTCATTTTCTTTTAAGCACATATAAGTAAAGAATATGAATAACCTTTACATATAAGCTCACTGTATAAACAAACAAGATCATAAGGTATTATATGTAAATGTTTTCAGGAAACGACACTGTGATTTCATATCAGAATGGATATGTGAATACCTATAACACAAAAATGACCTTTTCTGCCAGTCAATGCGCAAATGCAAAGTGTGACATTTGTTGAGAGACAGAGCACAATATCTACAGACTTTCTGAGTGCCTAAGGTACTGTAGATAATGCTATTTGATTTCCTCCCAGTAGTCTCTGTGTCGTACAATCCTTCATTCCGACAAAATTGAGTTGGCGTTGGAGTAAATTCTTAAAACAGGAATAGCATTGGAAATTTACAATATTCTTTAAATGGTTTTGGCATCCTGTAGCCATTTACCTTATGAGAGCCTAAAATGTTTTTCAGGGACAGCACACTTGCAAATGGATAGTTATGTCACAAGGGAATTGCTTAAAGCAGCCTAATAATTTGTTTTCTTTATTGCCTGTCTGTACTGGGGCAGAAATCCATAACCATTCATTTTCTATGATAATAGTCAAGATGATATCATGATAAATCTATCCCTAAAATAGTTTGTTTAAGTCATTTTGCCTTATTTAGTACCAGAGCAATGACACACACGTATACTGTATATATAAGCATATATTTAAGGATGACATATTAAGGTTTTAAAATGTTTAAAAACAATTTTTATTAAAAGTTCTTCCATTTTTTTAAATTAATTTATTAATATTTATAATAATGCAAAAGTATCTGACAGTAATACTACTAAATAGACGGCACCACCAATGAACACTGCAACCTGATGATCCCAGTGTCCATCTGCAGGCTGAAGGCTTTTTATTTAGAACAATGAAGCCTCCAGTCTGCATGTGATCATTAGGTACTAGCTGACAAAATGAGCAAATGATCAGGAAGCACTCTGATTGGTTCCTGATTATGAGAGTCAGCAACCATGCAAAGTGTCAAAGCAGAGAATGTTTTTTAATGTATTTTTGACATGTGGCATCATGCTGGGCACTCTTAAAAATAGAATGGATGAGAAAGGGTAAAGAAGGGGTTTATTTTATACATCAACACAAAAGACATGAGGACACTGCAGTTGGAGTAAAATTTGTTTAAATCGGTTGTAAATCTCAGACATGAAATATGAACAAAACATATCCCTTTATAGTGTGTACTTGTCTCAATCCAGAGCTCTAACTGTCATTTCTGTCTGCTGTCTCAGTCCTCTGCTATCACCATGAGTCTCTTCTGATGAGATTTCCTGATACCATGAGAAAAATGGTGATGGGGAGGGCACAGCCTCTGATTGACAGCCCCAGCTCTGTAGCTGTGTGCTGTGTGACGGGGGGTGTCACTTCCCTCCAATCACCTCACTGAGTGCAACTTCAGCTCCCCGCCCCCTGCTTTTCAGAGCTGAGAGATCCTGTGTAAATTCTGCAATTTGAATGGATGTAGGGGAAAGACTGCTAGAGAAAGAAAGGTACAACTTATGTAGGAAGCTTTGCTTCATTTCTGTGTATCACCTGAGGAAAGTCACTTCACTTGGTATATGGGTAACCTAAACGTCTAAATACATAAAGGGTTCTTTACTATAAGATGTGTGAAAATGTGGAATTGTCTTCCACAGAATCCTTTTTGAACTGACTAATTTCATTTTGCAACAACATGCTGGATGTGTTTGCAAATGGGCAAAATGTAACTGGCTACCAATATTTATAAGACATGTCCACTTCAGGTTTTATCTTTCTTTAGGATATTAGTAAACTTGGACATCAGTCATCATGTAGAAAACATGAACAATAAATTGTAGAACTGCAAAAAAGGGAAGAATGGTTAGGAACCTCTGTTGCACATTGTCTCGAACACAAACACAAGTTGCTAAATGACTGAACATCAGCTCATTAGGGACCTGGCACCGAGTGATATCAGATTAGCACTTTTCTAAGGTAGGATAGCTGAGAAGATTCTTCTTATAACAATCCCTGTTTACACTATGACTCTGTGGCTTCCATATTTGCTTAACCACCTCCTGCCTGGCCAATGTACATATACAGCCAGGTGGGTGCTATCCAGTTCGCAGTGGCACAAACTGTGATTACTGTGTCCAGAGGTGTCCACTGTGATTGGCCCAGGTACCATGTGGTTGCTGTGACCAATCACAATGATCACATGATAACAAGTAAACACAACTGTCATGAATGGCTTTTATTCATGGCAGTTAGCTAACTATTTAATATGTGATTGGTCACAGAGACCACAAAGTACAGGGCCAATCCCAGTGGCCCTGTACATGTGATAACTGTGGCCAATCATCCATCACAATAGTAAACAATAGTCATGAATGAAAGCCATTTGTGACAGTTAAAACAACTGTTGTTACAGTGATCATCACTGTAACAAGCATTCACCTTTTTGGTGACACTGCAGTACTCTGGTGAAAATATGAAAAGTGTCCCTAATCACCACCACACCAGTTACAGTGTCCCTGATTACCGCCATACCAGTCATATAGCCCCTAATCACTGCTACACCAGTTACAGGATTCCTGATTACTGCCACTGATTACTGCCCTGATAACCACCACATTGTTACAGGGCCCTTGTTTACTGTTAAACCAATCACACTGTCCTTTATCACACCCCTTCAGTTACAGTGTCCCTGATTACTGACACACCATCCCTGTATCCCTAATCACTGCCACACCCAGGGCCGAATTTTTCATTAGGCAGTGTAGACACATTCTTACAGGTACTCTTCCTAGAGGCCTGTCTGTACATGGTCAGACCTAGGGGGTCTGCTGCTGAGGTGGGCTGCATCCCCCCAGATTGCAGTTGGATCCCCCAGGCTGGCCCCTTCATGAACATTGTACTCACACCCATTGCAAGTCCAGAAACAAGAATTGTCAGTAAGAAGAGAGCTGGGAGGAGGTACAGACTCTTTGTGCTCTCCCTGCCCCTGTCAGTGGAGCACTCTACACAGCAGATTACACATGATATTCTTAGATTGGACAGTACACGGCTTAATTACCCATCCTCTACCCACATTTCTGTTAAATGAGTAGTCCTTGGAGGAGGGAGGAGATCGGTAATCAAGCCATGTACTGTCCGATCTAAGAGGATCCAGTGTAATCCGCTGTATGGAGGAGCACTTTTATCCGAGGCAGCCCTCTCCTTGTCTGCCACATCTCCTGTCCAGACTTGCAGTGGGCATGGGTGAATTGTTCAGGGGAGTGGGGCAACTGGAGTCTTCACCTCTTCACTACTTCTGTAAGATTGGAGGGGTGGGGGCTGTTTGTGCTCGGAAGGGTAATTGGTGGTGGGGGATTGTGCTAGAAGAAGAAATAGGGTGTTTGCTTTCCAAAATGTGGTCTTCCGATTTTGGAATGTGTGTTTCCACTATCCTTGTGCTCCAGGTCCTCCAAAAATGTGATTGGTAGTCAGGAAATGTGATGCCCCTCTTGCCCCTCTGTGTGGCTAGGCTGTGAAAAAGGCTCATACATGTGGTGTCCCCATACTCAGGAGGAGTAGCAAATTGTGTTTTTGGGGTGTAATTCTGAATTTGCCTATGACGTGTTAGAAATATCTTATTACTTGATAACTTTGTGTAACAAAAATACATTTTCATTTTCTTTCATGTGTTTTACAAAAACATGTGGTAAAAAATTACATTTTTAGAAAACACATTATGCCTCTTAGAAAATACCTTGGAGTGTCTGATTTCCAAATGTGGTCAGTTTGTGGGTGTTCCCTCTGTCCTGGTGCTCAAGGACCTCCAAAAATTCGATAGCTAGCCAGGAAATTAGATGCATAATTTATGAGTAATTTATGCTCCTTGAAAGCCCAAAGGTACTCCTTGGATTTTTGGCCCCTCTATGTATCTCTGCTGTAAAAAAGTCTCACATGTGATATTCCCATACTTGGGAGGCATAGCAAAATGTGTTTTGAGTACTGTGATGGTTAATCTGAAAATTATTATTTTTTGCACACGTCTTTCGAAAATCTTCTGAGACTTTAGATACTTAGATATGTGTCCAGCTGGGACCAGGTAGGTGGGAGCATGTGACATTACATAAGTAATTGTGTCACCAGTGAGCTCTCCCATCAGTTTTAGCATCATAAAGCCACAGTAAAAGTAGGTGTATTTAGGCTCTATACAGTACAATATCACGTGTTATGATTTATACAGCTGAGAAATATTATTGTATCTTTAACTCTGGCCTTTTTTCAGATATCAACTGATTTAATTTATTTGGTTTTGAACAAAATAAATTGATAACCTTTACTCTGACTCGCAGACACAGCAATTTCTGATTGACACTCACTAATCTTAATCAAAGCAGCAAAAGACATAAACTATTCTAGCTGTTAGGTTTAGGGGATGGATGATAATAACAGCATGTCCATCTTCAAAAACTGGCAACATTGTAAGAGATTATATAAAAGTTGTTATTTAGGGTTGGCAGGGCTTTGACTCCAGAGCTCAGAGCCAACTGTATTGCCTGGAGCTGGAGAGGAGTTGATCACATTTTTATTAAACTCTGTAACTGGAGCTGAGTTTCTGGAGCTGGACTGGAGCTGAAATTAGAATGGAACTGACCTCCAAAGTCAGGTACACTTATCACATGACTGTCATACATTTAAAATGACAGGGATTGATATGCCATTAGTTTTGATGTAACAAAACAAATGTTTTATTAGTGGAAAAGGTTTCGTCTGAATGCACATTCCAAGATCTATTTTTGAGTAGCCAATTTTAGAGTACATTTTGCCATTTATCCTTCAAGTAAATATGTCACATTTAATCTCTTTATCATCTTACTATTTTCTTGTATGCAAAGCCTGAAAATAGGAAAATGTAGAGTTTTGCAAGATACTTAAAGGAAAAGTTCACCTTTCATAACATGTTACATGTTACATCTATATTCAGGGTGTAACATGTTACAAACGGACCGGCCCCCGCTCCTTCCCACTCACTGTTGTGACAGCTAGCAGGAGATCTTCTCCTCCCCACTAGCTGTCACAATTTAAAAAAAAGGCATCAGTGTGGGACTCCCACACCATTCATTCACAGTGTTCTGTAAACGAATGAACTACAAGTCATGACAGCCTTTTGTGGTGGTCAGCTTGTAATTCTCAATGAACTACCACGGCGCTGTGAAGCGCCCTGGTAGTTCATTGATTCTTCCTGTCAGTATACTGTACCTACTTGCCCGTACATCCTGTGCAGGCAGGCAGATATACTGACAGACCTGCAGGAGACCTGTATGGCACTGTGTGTCATTTCTCTCTGCTGTCTCTTTCCTCTGCTATCTGTATGAGTCATTTCTAATGGGTTATGCCAACACCAGACAATTTTGGTAGATTACCCCACCTCCCCAGCCCACAGCAGGTGATTGACAGCCTCAGCTGTCCATGTTTCCCTATGAGAGTGCATACAGGAGAATGTGTTCATTTCTTCCACTCAGGTCACAGATTACACTGAACTCTCCTCTATTCTGTGCAGTGCATGGCATCAGATCATCACCCCCTGCTTTTATCTGTGTATTTTAGAAGTCTGAAGAGGAGAGAAGACTGCAGATAAACAGGTACAACTTGTGTAAGAGGATTTGTTTCATCCCTGTGTATCATCTGAGGCTAATCACTTCTGTGGGTATAATTAAGGATTTACAATCACTTTAATGCCTTTCCTAACCACCCCCAACTTGCTAGGATAGTGGAGAACATTTAAGGTCAGAATTCACCACCCCCAGTCATATGGTAGCCAAACCCTAAGTGGAACTAAAGCCATCTTATATTCACCTTTCTTTCAGTAATGCGATGTATGGAAACTTCCTTGCCAGCGCCGCCTGGTTCTTTTCTGGGTTTGGCATCTTAACTGGATGGCCCAAAGTGATAGAGTTAATTCATCCTGACACAAAAGTATGCCAAGAATGTACACTGAGCTATGCATGACCAGCTCAGTGTACTTTTTTTTGTTTGTTTTTTTAGGCTAAAAAGTGAAAAGTATAACAATCATATACAACAGGGGTATTAAATTAAAATTCAAGGAGGTCTGGTCACTAAAATTTTCTTCTGGCCGAGGTTCGAATAGGGTGTGCCCATCAGTGGGCTCCCTTACATTAGGTGTTGCCATCAGAGTGCAACTTTACATCATGTATTCCCATCAGAGTGCTCCTTTACATCAGTTGTCCCCATCAGAGTACCCCTTTACATCAGGTATCCCCATTACATTGCCACCTTACATCAGATATTCCCTTAAACTCAAAGTACCCCTTTCTATCATATTTCCCCATCAGAGTGCCCCTTTCCATCACATGTGCCCTTTAGAGTGTCCCTTTCCACAGTATATGCCTATTTGTGCCCCCTTAACATAAAACGAGCCCTTCAGAGTGCCCCTTAACAAAAAAAGTGCCCGTCAGAGTGCCCCTTAACATAAAATGTGCCTGTCAGAGTGC
Source organism: Staurois parvus (assembly GCF_062004578.1). NCBI lineage: Eukaryota > Metazoa > Chordata > Amphibia > Anura > Ranidae > Staurois > Staurois parvus. The sequence goes on from NW_028318001.1 coordinate 5,498,159, forward strand.
CCCTTAACATAAAATGTGCCTTTTTTTAGAGTGCCCCTTATCATAAAATAAGGGGCATGCTGATGGGCACATTTTATATTAAGGAGCACTCTGATGGGCACATTTATATTAAGGGGCACATTGATGGGTGCAAGTTATGTTAAGGGACACTCTGATGGGCACTTTCTATGTTGTGCCCATCAGAGTGCCCCTTAACATTCAATATGTCCATCAGAGTGCCCCTGTAAGACTAGACCCTACCTTGAGGGCAGACAGGAGCTGTGCTGGGATCCTTGCTGGATGCTTGTGCACAGACAGGGAGTGGGAGCCAGAGAGACAGTGAGTTGAATGGGGCATGGCGCACACGTGATGTCATGTTGCCATGATGACTGCCCTGCTCAGCGGTGGATCTGTTCTTGCAGGCTGGCAGTCTGGTTGGCAGTGCTGCTTGGGCTGTTTGTGGACCGCAGTCCCCATTTAGTGACCGCTGATATACAACATCACACTGCAAAGCAAGTGCAACAGTGTAGACAATGCATAAAACCAGTAATTTGTCTAGATTAGTACTCTGTAACAACTACAAATCATAAAAAAGAGATATACAAGGAGAAATGTAAAATAGGTAATAAAGAGAGGATATAGAGAAAGAACCAGGAATTGGTTAAACAAGTATATCCAGGATGGAAAGAGGTAAAGAAGTTCAATTATAAGGAGGATACAATTCCATGAGCTCAGTGTGCATTCTATAAAATGTTTGCAATCAGGAAGGAAAAAAACGTTTATAGCAGAAGAGATATAGGGGTAGATTTACTAAAACTGGAGTGTGAAAAATCTATTGTAGCTCTGCATGGAAACCAATCAGCTTCCAGGTTTTATTGTCAAAGCAGAATTGAACATGTTAAAGCTGACTGGCTACCATGCATACCTGCACCAGATTCTAAGTGCTTCTGTTTTAGTAAACGACCCCCATAGTATGTCTCATCTGCAATAAAAAAACCTTCCTGCTTGCAAATTTTTTTACACTTAAAATCCAATTCCCCACTTTTTAGCATTAATGGTCAATATCATTCCCTCCTTTTATTCATCATATAACCCTTTTGCTGCCAAGGGCTTAAGACTTATGCCAGAACAGAACTGCTTACAGCTAATTGGTTCAGTAAACGTTAGGTCCTGTGAATTTCCTTCTATAAGCTCATGATTACTTCGATAAATAGGAACCATAGACCCTTCTTACTAATGTATAGCTGTGATCAGTGGCTAAAATCTAAGTGGCACCCTGCCTTGCTTGTCAGATCTTTTACTTGTTCTCTGGCAATTAGCTCTCCTCGGTTTCCCCTGTACAACCCAGTGTCTCCTGTGTGTGCTCCAGCCCCACTTAGCTCCCAGCTTCCAGATTTTGAGTGTAAATTGCTTATTTACAGTGCCGTCTATTTCACTATTTTGCATAATGAAAAATGTAACATTTAAAAATGTTATTTATTAACTCAATTTATTAACTCTATGCAGTTTTATCTTTTACATTTAGTTGGAATTGTGTAAGTTATGTTGTGTTTGTGCTAATAATGATTTATTTTAATGTACTTTTTAAACATTTATGCAGCTATTGCTAAATGTACAAAATCAGCAACACCATAGTTTTATTCTACAG